>NC_083415.1:48672155-48980039 GCF_020745735.1 Hemiscyllium ocellatum
CTACTGCTCAGGCTGGCAACTGCAGATTGTCTCTTTATATGGTGTTCAAGACAAGCCTGTAGTCAATTTGTTTATGGTGTCTACTTACACCATCCACCTATTGGTAAAACTCCCCCAATCAAGGTTGACTAAGAGGGGAAGATGGTATGGTAACAAGCAGTATATGACTAAAGAATAGCTCCTAGAGCTCTTAAATGAAGCCTTTATCAAACTTGGAAAAATATATTCTTTTTGGGAACATGGAGGAACTTCTGTCACTATCCCAAATAGTTGCAAGGTGCTAATGCCAATGGTATCCATTATAAAGTTAGTATCTCTCACTGCTAGTTATTCAGCCAAATAAATACAGAAAGAATGCAGAGTAAGTTGACAGTGAAAATGAAGTCCATTATTGAAATTAAAGCTTTCATTCTATTTGGTGTATTGTATCATTACAACAAAAGATTCAAATTTTGTTTGGATTTCTGAGAAAATTACTTTCGCAAATGAGTCAGGTAGAATAATAGTAAAATGAGATTTTAAATCTACAAAAATGCACTGCATTTGAATGCTCCACAAATTCTGTTTGTCTTCTGTATTGGAGGAGACAGAATATGAATGGATCCAATGTAACGTGTGCCCATAGAACAATGCTGACTGTGCTTTGCTTTTCAAGGAGCCTTTGACATCTCAATTACTAGAATGACTACTGGTAATTTAGGATACTGTTTACATTTACTTTTTCTTGTTAGTGTATTCAACCTTTAAATAATTTCAACTTTAAATTGAATGAAGAAATAACTATAGCAATGTTATTATGAAATTATTTATGAGGCAATTTATGTTATTTAATAACTGTTTAATACACAGTTAAATCTTATATCCAGTATTCTGTTTCATCGCTACTACAAAGTCGATCTATATCCATGATTTGGAGACACCGATGTTGGACTGGGGTGTACAAAGTTAAGAATTACACAATATCAGGTTGTAGTCCAACAAATTTAATTGGAAGCACTCGCATTTGGAGCGCTGCTCCTTCATCAGGTGGTTGTGGAGTACATGATTGTAAGATACAGAATTTATAGCAAAAGTTTGCAATGTGATGTAACCGAAATTACATCACACTGTGCACTGGAAGCCAGTGCTTCCAATTAAACTGTTGGATAAACCTGGTATTGTGTGATTCTTAAATCTATTTCCAGATCATTATTTTATGTGTTTGCCCACTTCTTTATTCTGCTGAACTAATAACTAAGCTAATTACTGAAGATTTTACCAAAACTGACAAATGACAAAAGTTTGCATATCCAGTAAAATATGATCAGATGTAATAATTTACTGATGCTGTTCACAAGGGCATTGCATATTGTGACAAGCTGATACAAGTAGGGACAGAATTATCTCAGTTTAAATGAAGAACCATAAGAAAATTCTCTTAAGGTGTAGATTTGCATCATTCTATTCAGATAACAGAAAAAAAATGTTTGTGGTAATGTAAAATTTACAACTGATTGATATTATTTGCACTTGCTCTGTAACTTATTGATTCACTTTAATTCTGGCAAGATTTTATCCAATTAAACAAATAAAATAACTCTACAATTAGTTGTGAAAGTAGTTTGTTTTAAAGGAAAATGTATACTTATCAATATATGAACTTCTACAAGTCAAGGTACAAGGTTAAATTAATTGCAAGATCACTTGGGAATAGCAATTTCCTGGAAATCATGGCCCAGGAAGCATTCAAAAGCAGCTATGCCTCTGCTTCAATCTCATGACTGTTGAATAGATGGTTCTTGAAATCTCAATTTTTAATCTCTCAATTAGCATTATTGGTCAATTACTCATTTGCTGTTACTGGACTAATGTCATTGGATTTAATCAGTCATACACATTGTTCTGCATAGCAGAACATAAAGGGGATAGTTGATTACCTTACCTGGAATTACACAAATGTCTGTTGTTGATAACATGGATCTGCCCCAAACAACAAGGTCCAAACTGGAGGAGTTGTGCTCACTTTCTAAAATATTCCCTATGATCGATTTTAAGCTAACCATTCTCTTCTGTTTTCTCTTTTCTTTTCATAAAAATGTTTGCTATCTCTAAATGTGATGACACCATCCTTGAATCAAGAAAGCTTTACAAAATTAAAATCAATAGATGTTCTGCCTCACAGTCAGTATGTCAGTATGCCTTTAGGAGACATGCTCAGTATATTAAACTCATTTGAATTGAGGGTATATAGGTCTCAGATGCCACCTTACTTGAGATTACTTGAAGCATAGCACTCCAATGGACACAAACTGTTCTTTCTAGCTGTTAGATTAATATTAGTCTGGAAATTTATGTGCCTGTGAACATAATTGTACATAATAGACAGCAATAGGAAACATCTGTTGGATCATTCAATACTACATACTCCATAATTAGTTACTTAGGCTATAGGACAACATAAACATTGTTCGTAAAGATATGCTGAAGGAGACAAAACCCATTAACAAGGTTAGCAGGAATGATCAACTATAAAATACTTGGTGAAAGATGTTTGGAAAGTTAATTGAAGTCCACTGGACAATAGCTTTGGACAAAAGTGAAATTAGATAATAAGCAAAATTAATTTTTATGAGTACACACAGCTGTACACAGAGCTGTAGATAGGCCATTTACTAGGTAATATACTCTTCAGTTAGAATGCAATGTAACATTAATTAAAAGAAAAAAACAAAAAAAGCTGCTCCACAAAGCTAGTGCTGTGCCCTACTAAAGCTGGAGTTCATGCACTCTGTTCCTGGCAGTTGATTAAAAAAAGTATCAAAATAAAACCAGAAAAGTCTGTGTTATTGAGAGAGCAGCAGACTTAACAGGTCAGTGGAACTGCAGTTTTATTTCACGCTGTCAAAGTCAGGGACAAACATCTTAAGATGGGCTGTACAAGGTTTTTTTATACTAGAATCATTCAAGAACATCTTTCTAAATTGGATGTACAATGATACCTTTACTAAATTACAGTAATTCAAAAATTTATGTTTTTCTATTCTAATGATCAATTGATAGGTGATATCAAGAAAAGGGCTTTGAAGATATGGCTTATCATTGCAAAGAGGAATTTTGCAGAATTTACAATTCCAATCTTATTGTGAATGCTCAGAAAGATCCAGAAAGGATTGGAAAGTTCTCAAAGACATGCTCATCGTGAGTTTCTTTCAACAGACTCCAATTCACATTATACATAATGCAACTCCTAGAATCTATTGACAAATTTCTTGGATAATGCTGTAGAAAGGTGCACCATTGAATCCTTTAGTCCAACTGATCAGATATCTTAATGAATCTAAGTCCTGTTTGCCAGCATTTAGCCCACATTCCTCCAAACCCTTCTTATTCATGTACCCATCCAGATGCCTTTTAAATGTTGTAATAGCACCAACCTCCACAACTTCCTCTGGCAGATAATTTTATACACACACCACCCTGTGTGTGAGAAAGTTGCCCCTTACTTTCCTCTTACATTTTTCTCCTATGTCCTCTAGTTTTGGACTTCTCAAGACTTGTGGAAAAGACTTGCCCATTCACCCTATCCATCCCCTCATGATTTTATAAACCTCTATAAGGTCACCATTCAGCCTCCTATGCTTCAAGAAAAACAGCCCCAGACTATTCAGTCTCTCCCTATAGTGCAAACCCTCCAAACCCAGCAACATTCTTGTAAATCTTGTCTACACCCTTTCAAGTTTCACAACACCTTTTTAGCAGGGAGATCATAATTAAATGCAATATTCCAAAAGTGGCTTAAACCAATGCCCTATACAACCTTGACATGACATCCCAACTCAATGCACTGACCATTAAAGGCAAGTGTGTGTGCCAAATGCCATCTACCTTGACTCCACCTTCAAAGAATTATGAATCTGTACCCTAAGATCTCTTTGTTCGGCAACACACCCCAGCACCATACCATTAAGTGTATGAGCCCTGCCTTGATTTATCTGACCAAAATGCACAGGGAGTCTGGTTCCAAAGGCCAAGCCAGACCCCAGAGCAAAACACAGCTGACTCAGAAGATGATGCATCACCACAACACTGGCAGCAAGGAACGTGTTGTGAAAGTGCACAAATTCAAACATAACAATGAGGTTCAGAATCAACAAAGTGAATGGCAAATTTCAAAAGATGAACAAGATTTTCATATTATTACGCATGTTGATGGTGTAAGGTGATCAGAAACTGTTACAAGAATTACATCATATGTCCTGAAAACACAATATGATCCACCCAAAAATCTTGAATTGACTCAGGAGCAAGTTTCAGTATATTACCACAATGCATCCTGAAGGACATATAGCTCAGCAGTTTGTACTCCATGATACGGCCATCTCACAGCATATAATGGATCACCAATTCCCTGCATTGTCATATTCAAGCACACAGCTCATCTTGACTTCTCAAAATGCTATACCTGGCAGATACCAACAGTTCAGCAGTGGTATGATGACCAGTGTCCACAGATCTTGATGAAGTCACAAGTTATGACATTCAAGCCATACCCAATGTGGTGGAACGAAGCACACATGTTGCAAGTGAATTAATCAACAAGCCGAGACTGATTTGGTGCGATTTGAAATTTAAACGGTGTTACACTGTATCGTCAGGATAGTACAACCCCATTTATTAATCCACCATGAGAATACAGTGTACACATTATCAAGAAGGCTCTAACAGAACTGAACATGATTACACTAAATGGTATAACTCAGAAGGGTGACCACCTCATGGATTGGTGTAGCTCCATCATGTATTTTAAAGAAAGATGGCACAATAATAGTATGCTTAGATCCAAGGTTCTTCAACTTTTCATTTTAAAGTATCCACATATAACACTAATGTTGGTAAGTTTTCCAAAGCAAGATTCCTTACTAAGCAATATGCAAAGCATTGTTATATGTCTGACAATTTAGCAGAAGAATTCTAGAAGTTTACAATATTTAACATGCTGTTTGCAAGGTAGTGTTTCCCACAGTTTTCATTAAGTTCTCAGCAAGCTAAAACCAACTCTAGAAGCACCTTCCTAGACTTACTGAAAATATATTTGGCTCTGTTTGCATAGCTGATGACATCACCTTAACAGGTAAGGAAAGGCAGACCATAACCATAACCTTTACATACCGAATGAAGCACAGTAACGATATGGATTGTCATTTAACAACGTGCAATGCCTGGTCAGTGTCAGCCAGATAAATCTCTTCAGTTCCTTATACTCTGCCATTGGAGTCCATCCCTATCTAGATAAGACTGAGGATGTTAAACCAATGTCAACATCACAGACTAAAGATGATCCATGACATTTCTTCGAGTTTGTTAACATCCTGTTGCCATTTATTCCCAACTTCACAGAAAAGACATTTGCTCACAAAGAATATCCCCTGTGTATGCAAGACAAGCACCAATATGTCTTTGGTTGTCTCCATCCAGTTTTGTTAGGAACATTCGGCCTTATGCATTATTACAACCCCAGGAGAGAGACAACTTTTTAAGTGGATACAGAAAGGCCGATGCGTGGATCTTTTGTAAGACAGTAAACCTATTGCTTTTTCGAAAAAGCCATGTCATCTGCTCAAGCTAAATATTTCAAGACAGAGAGCGAGACATTAGCTCTGGCACTACGCAGTTACAAATATATTTCTTTTGCAAGAAATTCACTGTTGCAACAGATCATAAGTTATTAGAAACAATCTGTTGCAAACAGCCTATGACTGCCACACCATGTTTGCAGCATTTACTTTTAAAGGTGTCAGGTTGTAACTTCGAAATAAAATATAAACCATGCACAAGGCTGGTGTCTGACAGATTTAGGATATTATCCAAGTCACACAATGATCAAGATACCTTGTGTAAAAATCTATTTATTAATGGTATTGACAACAATGAAGATGTTCTCAAAGTTTGGTTTGTTATACCAGAAGTAATATGAACAACTCATAACTATTTATATCATTATATCAGTTTGGGATTGTTATGGATCTGACCAGACCCTCTCAAAATATTTTAGGGATGAAAATAATTTCTTATTTTAAAGACAAATGTAAAGTGTCATGATCTAGATGCAATGTGACTGGTCAAACGATTCGACCTTAAGCAAAATACAATTCATTTAAATATTTTATTTAAAATACAACCACTGAAAATGGAATTTAGAATAACAACTCTATTGGAAAACTTAACTGAATAATAGATGCAGTAACTATTACTGATTAACTGTTCCAGTATCCCATGAGCACACCCCTTGGCAAAAGGGTAACGTCAGACAAAGTAAATTTGTCTCCCAGGTAACCCAGCAGCAAAGTGAAAGCCCAGCTTCTAGCTGTAACCAAGAGAGGGAAAGAAAGCTTCTACTTCTTTAAGCCCATAACAGCAACTGCTTAAAGCTAAAGTTATAAACAAAAAGAACACTAGAAAACTTGGTCTGTAAGAGCTGGCCACACCCAGCCAGCCCAGTCTGCTTCTATTGTTCCAATTTCTAAAAAAAAACAAGGTATCACAAGCTGTTTACTTTCTCACATTCAGCTCTGCGCCTCCCATTCAATCTCTCTTTTGAAAAAGGACAAAATAACCTCTTAAAGGCAAAGTATCATCACAAGATAGTTTTATTTTATTTGGGAAAAAGGTCAGCTTGTCAGTATAATTTCAGTAGACATGTTCATGATATCATTACTGTTTTAGCATCATCTAACCAAGGGAAATAAAGGTCTCTGCTGCTAACTTACTTGAGATCACTTTACGTACGACATGCTAATGACAGCATAATGATATTTGTAATGGAACAGCCTAATCCTAGTCCAGACACCTTTGTGTCTGTGAACGTAACAATAGCCCACTGCAGTAAACATCTATATCCTTCAATGACCACCCTACCCATGCCTACTTTCTTATGTTATGAGGGGATAACATAAGTATTGACAAATCAGCTGAAGATATCCTTCTAGATTCAAAATCCACATCAGTGCCATTCGTGCAACCTTGAAGGTGTCCTCTGCCCACCCCAGATGACCTGTTGATAACCTGATTCCATGATTTGACATGAATTCTTCAGTTTGATGATTTTGCCACTGTTCGGCTATGTTGCACTGACCATAGTGGAATGAAACCTCAAACATTTTGGGCCTTATATTTAATCCAAGTATTGTTGGGAGAAGGCAGGAAAGGTGGTCAGGGAAGGAGCAGTCTATACCACAGTTCTAGCTTGACTTTTCAGTTGTCTGTGTACTCATCTAGCCTGAGAGATGTCATCCTTCATTCAAAAGGAACACTGCAGACTACTCCATTCTGTAAACAGAGAAAATCAGAAGTTTTTTCTTATGCTTGAAAGATGTTAAGAATTGTGTGGAATTTTCCCATTCAATTAGTTGCCTATACTTTAAACTGCTCCAGGTTACATCATGTAAAGCTTTAATGATTATCAGAATTTTGTTTCATTAATCCAAATGGAGTAGTAAGTAGATATAATTTCTCAAACAAGAATATATATATTGGCACTATAACTGTATAGGTATTGATTTCAACTGTTTAAGTTCATTCAGCCATCACTCCTTCCAGAGATTAGCAAATTGTATGAATAACAAAACATTTCCAATGTGGAATTCCAGACTGAATGGCATATTCCAGACTGTTGATTGATGCTGAAAATCTGTTGGGGGCGAAGATTTTCTTAGAGAGTAGAGCAAAATAACCAATAGTGAATCTGCATACATTTAATTTCACCCACTCAATTTCTTTCCATTTAAGAGAAAGCAGGCAGCATATTCATTCTTTATTGATTTATGCAACCAGCCAAGATCAATTATTCACCCCACTCAGTGTTATTTCCAAAAGAAAAGGAATTGCTCAACTATCATGTCCCGGTCATGTTATTCCAAAACATAACTAAAGGACACTTTCATTAACTCTATTGATGCCTTACACAATGGAATAAATGCTAGTTTGCATCAGCACACCTTTGTGAAGTGGCTATAGAGAACAATCCCTGCACTCGAACAGGTAGCTGCTGGGTCAAGGACCTGACCTTTATTAGCCCATTGAGCTGCAGGTGCCTTCTACATATCCCGAAGCAGATCACTAGCAAAATAAGGGCCGATGCCAAATAGCTGCAACAAATAAAGCAGCACTGATGTAGATCCTGGGTCAGGAAGAGAGCCGGCACTGCTTAGAGATAAGGGGGAGCAATTCTGCTCCTTCTGGTTCTACGTTATGTTTAAGATTCTTTATAAAACATGTTTTTAAAAATCAGCATGTCAATTTAATAACAGTGAACATAACAGGTCAGTTGTCCACTTCATTCATAAATGTATTCCAAAATTGGTCCGAGAGTAGATATAAGACAGAGCAATTCTAGGAATATTCAAGGGAATAACAAGATGTGCATTTATATAGCATCATTCACAACCTTGGGGCATTTCAGTGACTTTTACAGCCAATGAAGGATAGTCACTGCTGAAATGCAAGGTAAGTGCCAATCCATCTGTCCACAGCAAACTCCCACAGTGAGAATGTGACAATATCTCTGAGCACCTATTTCAGTAATTCATGTATATGCATTTGTTTGAAGTCTAACATATACACCAGGAAACCTCTACAGCCCTTGAATAATATAGTGTGGAATGGAGCAGTGGAATCTTCCAAGCCCTTGACTAATTGGCCCGGACATGAAAGTTGGGAAAATCAGATGAATTGACCAGCAAAAAGCTTCTCAACATCAAAACCATGATGTTCCAATTTCCAACCAAGTGTTGAGTGGCAAGATGTGAATCTCACTAGCAAATCATGAGAGACCTATTTGCTTGAATTAACACTCATGAACAAATCCATGTGTTATATAATCTTACTTTATTAATCTGAGGCTCCCATTCTCCCAGGCACTAGTTAGAAACTAGATGCTGAGAATTCCTGACATGAAAATTGGAGCAAATACCTGGCAACTCCAGTTCACTGTTCCTGTTGAACCCCATCGTGGCCAATCTGTTTATTAATATTTCAGGGCATGCTCCATTGGCAGTGACTACGCACACCTCACCATCCATGGATTTTGGTATCCGACTTGTACTGATCCAACTACATCATTATGACATATCTTCAATGCTGCATTTTAGAGCATACAAACATAGTTCATTGCAATGCTGCGACAAGGATGCTTTGCGTACAGGGACAGACACCCAGAGCACAATGTAGATCAGGCTGTATCACAGGGCTACTTGCTCACTCTCTTAACCCTCGCTCACTTTGTGCCTACTTCAATTCCTTGCAGCATCCCTAACTTTTCTTGACTTCAGTGCTTTTCCCCCTTAAAGCTCACAGTCCGTCTGCTTTACCTTATGAAGAAGGGTTATACCTGATGCATTGACTTCTCCACCTCCTGATCTGCCTGACTTGCCGTGTTCTTTCAGCTTCCTGCTTGTCTACCTTGGAATCCAGCATCTGCAGTTTTCTTGTCTCATACACAAAGTTTGGCAGCTTGTCATGTTTGTTAACATTGATCAGTTAATCGGGTGGACATGTTATTATATTGCATAGTGCTATCTCAATTTCACAAATACAACATGCACTAGCAGTCTGAATGGCAAATACATTGCATCAGCCACCTATCTGTCATGAGGTAATGTTGATTCTGGATGCTGTCCCACTGCATGCACAGTGAAGGGCAACTCCAGATGCTTGACCAGTTGCACAGTTGGAGTTCAAAGATGATATGGGCACCAGATATGCTGGGGTCTTCCATTAATGGTGAGTACCTCTTCTCACAGAGAGTGGGAGAATTGAGCTAGCATCAGACATGTGGGATAGCATGGAATGTGGTACACAGTGCAGGAACCCCACACCACCCAATTCCAGCTCCTACCCAAGATCCACAAGCCTGACTATCCTGGCCAACCTGTCGTCTCAGCCTACTCCTGCCCCACTGAACTCATCTCCACCTACCTCTATACTGTCCTATCCCCCCTGGTCCAGGAACTCCCCACATATGTTTAAGACACCACCCACACCATCCACCTCCTCCAAGACTTCGGTTTCTCAAGCCCCCAATGTCTCATCTTCACCATGGACACCCAGTCCCTCTACACCTCCATCCACCATGGCCAGAGCCTCCAAGTCCTCCATTTCTTCCTCACCAGTACCCTTCCACTGACGCTCTTATTTGTTTGGCTGAACTGGTCCTCACCCTCAACAATTTCTCCTTCCAATCCTCCCACTTCCTCAAGATGAAAGGGGTAGCCATAGGCACCCGCATGGGCCCCAGCTATGCCTGTCTCTTTGTTGGCTACATGGAGCAGTCCATCTTCCGGAGTTACACCAGCACCACTCCCCACCTCTTCCTCCACTACATTGATGATTGCATTGGCACCACCTCATGCTCCGGCAAAGAGGTTGAGCAATTCATCAACTTCACCAACACATTCCACCCCAACCTTAAATTCACCTTGACCATCTCTGACACCTCCTCCCTTTCCTAGACCTCTCTATCTCCATCCACATGGACCGACTCAACACTGGCATTTTTTACAAACCCACCATCTCCCACAGCTACCTGGGCTACACCTCCTCCCACCCTACCTCCTGCAAAAATGCTATCCTGTATTCCCAATTCCTCTACCTCCGCTGCATCTGCTCCCAGGAGGATCAGTTTCACCACAGAACCCAGCAGATGGCCTCCTTCTTTAAAGACCAAAATTTTCCCTTCCACATGGTTGAAGATGCCCTCCAATACATCTCATCCACACCTCGCACCTCTGCCTTTGAACCTCACCCCTCCAACTACAACAAGGACAGAACCCCCTGGTCCTCACCTTCGGTCCCCACCAACCTCTGCATAAATCACGTCATCCACCGACATTCTACCACCTACAAACTGATCCCATCACCAGAGATATATTTCCCTCCCCACCTCTATCCACTTTCCGATAAGACCATTCCCTCCATGACCACCTGGTCAGATCTACCCCCCCTAACAACCCACCCTCCCCTCCTGACACCTTCCCCTGCCACCACAGGAATTGAAAACCCTGCGCCCACACCTCCCCCACCTTAACTCTGTCCAAAGCCACAAAGGAGCCTTCCACATCCATCAAAGTTTCACCTGCACATCCACAAATGTCATTTATTGTATATGTTGCTCCCGATGTGGTCTCCTCTACATTGGGGAGACTGGACACCTTCTCGCAGAGCGCTTTAGAGAATATCTCTGGGACACCCGCACCAACCAACCCCACCTCCCTCTTCACTCTGCTGAGGACATGGAGGTCCTGGGCCTCCTCCATCGTCGCTCCCTCACCACCCGATGCCTGGAGGAAGGATGCTTTATCTTCAGCCTTAGGACACTTCAACCCCATGGCACCATTGTGGACTTCACCAGTTTCCTCATTTCCCCTCCCTCCACCTTACTCCAGTTCCAACCTTCTAGCTCAACACTCCCCTCATGACCTCTCCCACCTGTCGATCTTCCTTCCCACCTATCCGCTCCATCCTCCTCTCTGATCTATCACCTTTACCCCCACCTCCATTCACCTATTGCACTCTCAGCTACCTTCTCCCCAGCCCCACCCCCATCCCATTTATCTCTCCACCCTCAAGGCTCCCTGCCTCGTTCTTGATTAAGGACTCCAGCCTGAGACGTCAAGTTTCCTCCTCCTCGGATGCTGCCTGACCTGCTATGCTTTTCCAGCAACACACTCTCAACTACACAGTTAAAGGCAAGTTTAGAATTATAACATGGAAAAGCACGCTTAGCCTTGAGGAGAGAAACCCAGCATAAAATAACACCTAACTGATTTCTTGTAAGATTCACACCTGCCTTTAAGCCACTAAATTAAACATCTGTGCCCCTGCTTTTGTTTAATGAAATAAATGCAATGAGGTCCAACTTTTCCCAATAAATTTTGTGCCTCCCATAACTTTCCATGTACGTGTGAGAGTAAGGATGTAATCTCAGAGTCTTTTATCCAGCTGGGAATTACTATTCTGCAGTATTGTTGTGATCATGTGCTAAACATTAATGTTTGAGTCAATATTAACACACACCATCCCTATTTTCACTCTGTTTCTGGAGGTGAGTTCTTGCATCTAGTGCAAGCAAGTTATTTTTTAAAAGTACAGTAAATAGAAAATAAATTGTCCCCACAAATTCAGCCATCTATGTTATTAAAAAAAAGGCAGCAGACACACATGGGAGTGATCTCAGGCCTGTAATCTCATCTCAGAGTTCTACTGACATTTATATACAATTCAACCTTTTCTTCTGAGTTTTATGACGTCATCTAAAGCTGTTGATAAGATTATTGGCTCATAGTCACTCTCAGGTAGCTGTCATTCACTATATTTTTATGTGATTATAACTATATAAAAATGCAGTAGGGGCTGGCGGCTGTGTGGCTTGGTGTCTGAGGAAAGACCTCCAATTGTCCTTTCTGGACTTCTCTATTCAGCAGGATTTTCACTCCTCTGGTGTCTCAAGCTGTGTTAAACATAAGTTATTTTGAACTCGTGTTGTCCCTTATTCCTTATTGACTCTGAGTGCCTGGCTACAAATTAACCATTCGCCATATTCAAGACAGAATACTTCCTTTGTTCCAAAAGTCCTAGTTGTATATGGGTAAGGAATCTTTTTCAAAAAGGAAGGCTCCTTGTGGGATACATGACTAAGTGCAGTGACATTTAGAGTGTACTTTACCTAATCATGAGCATACAAATATTATACATAGAAATGCATTGAATCCATAGAATGGAAACATGCCATTCTAAAAAAAAGCTGTGCTCCTCACACCCGTTTTTGTCCTTACCTATTTGCTTCTACATCTTTCTTCTGTGCTTAATTTCACTTGCTCTCAATGCTTTTATTCCAAATGCTTCTCATGCTGGGGCGAATTCGATATTCTGTTGCAGGTTGTGTCAGCTGCGTCTCAGTAAAGGCACTCTTGTCTCTAAGTCATAAGATTCTGAGTTCAAGTCACACGCTAGGACCTGAGAACAAAAATCTAGTGTGACACTCCAGTGTATTATTAAGGGAGTACTGTGCAGTTGGAGGTGCTGTCTTTAGGATGAGGTGTTAAACCAAGGCCCTAGCTGTCTGCTTATGTATATTAAAAAGGTCCAGTGGCAGTGCAGTGTTAAAGAAAAGGGGAGTTAACTACGATGGTCTGTGCAATATTTATCCCTTGATCAGCATAACAAAAATAAACTACTGAGTCATTATCAAATTTCTGGTTGTTGGGATTTTGCAGAGTACAACTTGGCTGCTGTGTTTTCCTACGTTACAAGGATGATTGCATTTAAAAAGTTTTCTGTTGACTGTAAAGAGCTTTGAGTAATCCAATAATTGTGACCAATAAAGCAGAAGCTGGATACTTTTTATGATTTAACTGCATGTAATTAAAATATAGTTCCCTCGGTTACAACCCAGGTGAGAAGGGGTGAATCAGCTCCACTCCTTTTAACTGCCTGAGTTGGCTGCAGCAAAATGGTAATAATCTGTGTAGCATGCAACTGTGGCTCACTTTAATAACAATATGTTTAACTAGTTCACCAGAAACAATTAACCAATTGCATGATTTCCTGGAGTGAAAGAAAGAGGATTTTTATTACCTACTAACGTGAAGAAAATAATAAAGATGCGGCACCAAACATTTAGACATAAGCATAAATGCAAAATTAAAAGGGGGACGGTGTCCAATACCAAAAGGAAGATAAAGGAATACAAATTAGAACTCTAGCACCCTGAAGGTGTGAAATTTCAACCTGAAACTGCAGTTGATTAGCAGTACCCCTGATCAGAAATCAGAAACAGTTGTTAATATCATGGATATATTTGAGTTCTCAGTGTACTACTGTTTCTCAATTTCAGGTTGTCAGTAGTTAGTTTGTCCTTCCCGAGTGAGAGCAGAGAAAGAGACCCTCCCCCATTCCAATTAGAAATCCATCTCCATTCCTTTCCAAGTAGTTACTTGAACTACAGCTCATTTATGTACAGTGTATTCCTAAGAATGGGATCATTGTTTCTATGCTAGATCATTGCGGCTGATATCGTTCATCTGAAATATGCCAAACTTACCAGACTGGTGTAAATGAAAAGAGAAAGTATGTGTTTCTTCTCACTTGACCACTTTCAGTCTGTTTTGATAAAAATGTTAATTTCAGTTCAGACAATGTTGTTTATTCTACTTTGGTTTGCAGAAGCTTGTCTCAGCCTGTGGTCAGTTCATCATTGCTGCCATTTTAAATCAGTGTCTTTTCTTTTTAAAACTATTCTAGTCCATGAAACTTCTTTCTATTAAAAGTGATGAAAGTCTGTTTTTACCATATCATGACACTTCCACCAATATTAAAGTGCTATTTTTTTAATATATAATCGCATGAAATCAAGTTTCAACATGAACACTTGCAGTTGATGAACAAAAATATGACCCTGCACAAATTTTATTTATTTTTAATAAACTATAAAGGATTGTATGCAAACTCTCTGAAAATAAGCTTAATAATTATTATCTTTGGAAGCCAACATTGGTTGGTCCTCTAAAGCTGATATAAGTTTGTTACATCCTCCTTGCGTAGGAGAAGTAATGGAGCCACATTGATAGAGTAGTTGTATTGATTTATCTACTTAAAACCCCAGCTTCTTCATTGTATCACCACATTTGTGTCTTCTAAAGCCATTCCCAAGGTGGCGATGGTGATTTGTGTGTAGAGCAGTGTTATTTTAACTATCATTTGTCCAGTGTGCAGTGGTGGAAGATTAATTTGGGTGCCTCAAAGGATAATAATACTGTCTATTGAAGTGAAAAAGCACAGGCATATATTTCCTGACTACATTACACATTCGAGAGCAACAAGTCTGACGAAACAAAATTGAATTGTAGTTGGAAATAAAAGAAAGTAAAATCAGACAGGACAGCTGAAAAAGCTACCAATGCAAATCTAATCTGCAAGGTTCTAATACTGTTTTTAAAAACCTTCAGAACAGAGTGGGCTGTAATGAAATTACTGTAGCTGTGCATCTAATGCCACCTGTCATTTGATATAATGTGGAGGAGCTAGTGTTAGACTGGGGTGGACAAAGTTAAAAATCAGACAACACCAGGTTATAGTCCAACAGGTTTACAGAATGTATTACAGATTTCGGTTCATTAATATGTAAATCTCAGAACTTTTAACTTCTCAAGGTAAGTTAAGGTTTTATAAGAAAAAAGGTGATATCTCAGCTCAGACAGTGCCTTAAAAGTTTCAGTCTCTCTGTATTCCAACATTAACTCAGACTGGTTCTATTTCCAATGTGCAACTTACAAAATATTATATTGATTGACTGTCTGCATTGACTGCCTACCGGTTGCGTATTTTTTGAGCAAAATAGAATGCATCTGTAGATATAATTCTGAAAATGTATACTTACCCCATAGACCTAAAAATGTTTGTGCATGCAGGAGAGAGTATGTGTATGAGTGCGAGTGCATGTGAGAGAGTGTGTGTGCAAGCTTGGTAAAGAGTGTGTGTGAGTGTGATGGAGTATAAGCCTGTGACAGGGTGCATGCGTGGCTGTGAGTGTGGGGGCTGTATGTGTGTCAGTGTTTTGTGTGTGTGTAAGAAAGTGTATAGTGTAGTGGGGTCACCTGTAGTGTGACATGAACTCAAGGTCTCAGTTGAGGCCATTCCCATGGGTTCCGAATCTGGCTATCAGTCTCTGCTCAGCCAATTTGCGTTGTTGCCTGTCCCAAAGTCTGCCTTGGAGGATGGGCACCCGAAGGCCCAAGGCTGAATGTCCCTTACCATTGGAGTGTTCCCCGACTGGAAGAGAACACCCCTGTCTGGCAATCATTGTGCAGTGTCCATTCGTCCGTTGCCGTAGTGTCTTCTTGCCAACATTTGCCACTAGCTTGCCAATGTACCATGCCTTGGGGCAACCTTGCCTACAGTGTATAAGATAGATCGGCCACATATATGGTGGGTGGTGTCCACACATGTAATGGTGGTCTCCATGTTAACGGTCTGACACGTCTTGCAGTAGTTGCCATGACAACGTTGTACGGTGTTGTGGTCAATGTTATCCTGAAGGCTGGGCAGTTTGCTGGGAATAATGATCTATTTAAGGTTTGGCGGTAGTTTAAATTCCAGAAGTGGAGTCATAGGGAAGGTCTTGGCGAGCACCTTTAAGGCATTGTCTGAGCTGAGATGTCACCTTTTTTGATAAAACCCTACCTTACCTTGAAAATGTGACTTAAAAGAAGTTCTGGGATTTATATATTACTGAACCAAAGTGTGTAATCCATTCTAAAAGATGAAAGACTTAACAACCATGTTTGACCGGTTTATTAAAAGTTTTTTCAGGAAATCTTATCAGAGTGGATAGAAGGGAACCAGTAGATGTGTTGTATTTGGACTTCTTGAAGGTGTTTGATAAGCTACCTCACTAATGTTATGAGGTAAGAGGCCTTATGTTGGATTTTATTGATATAGGTAGAGAATTGGCTAATGGGTAGGAAACAGCAAGTAAGGATAAGAATAGTTTTTCCAGCTGTTGACCTGTGATTTGGAGTGTTTCTTCGGGATCAGTGTTGAGGCTGCAATGTTTACAATATATATCAATGATTTGGAGGAAATAAGTTAATGTAATGTAGTCAAATTTGCAGACAGTACAAAAATAGCTAGAAAGGCAGGTTGTGAGAGACATATGAACAGTTTATTGAGAGATATTGATAAATTAAGTAAGTGGGCAAAATGATGGCAAATGGAGTATAATGTGGAAAAAAAATGTGATATTGTCCATTTTGGAAGGGAAAACAAATGAACAGTGTATTATTTAAATGCAAAAAAACTGCAGAAACCTGCAAACCAAAATGACTTGGGAAACCTGTACATGAAACACAGAAAGCTAGCACAGAAGTGCAGAAGGTAATCAGGGATGCAAACAGTATGTTGACTCTTATTTCAAGCGAGCTGGAGTATAAGGTTAGGGAAGTTTCACTGTATCCAAACCTTTGCTGAGCAGATCTATGCTCAGATGCAATTACTCCTCCAAACAAAGTGCCAGAGAGACCACCTCTTGAGTACTGTGAGCAACTTTGTACCCCTTATTTAAGGGAAGATATTATTTCATTGGAGGCAGTATGGAGAAGATACATTGGGATGATTCCTGGTATAAAGGAATTGTCTGATCAGCAAAGATTAAACAGGTTGGGATTCTACTCATTGGATTTTTGAATAATGAGAGGTGACCTCATTGAAAAATATCAGATTCTTAAGCAATCTGACAGCATAAATGCTGAGAGAATGTTTTCCCTCATGGGATAGTTGAGGAAGGGAATTGAGGGTTATGGGGAAAATGCAGATAAGTGAATATGAGGAATATCAGATCCTATTGAATGGTGGAGCAGGGTCAATAGGCTAAATGGCCTATTCCTGTTCCTGTATCTTTGAGAACTATGGTCTACCGACATGACTTAATTTTCTATGATGAGCTACCTGGGCAGTTGATGCGAAAATAGAGCAAATCTCTTTTTAAAAAAGCAAACAAAGGACAAAATACCATTCTCACAAAGCTAGTAGTGAAGTGGTGCAACCGATACAACAATAATTGAATTTTCATATTTAACCATGCATTAGCTTCTTACCTGAAGTTTCTGTTATGATTACCTGTGAACAACAATGAGCTACGTTAATCTTGCTATTATTTTGACAGTCAGTCTGGGCCATTATTTACATTAAAGTTAGAAAGATAAATTAATTATTCTTTTAAGTTGTTCAAAGCTATGGCTTCAGTGTCACGGTATACTTTGGGTTTGATACATTATCCAATCAAAGTACGTTGTTTATTTGTGTAATTTGAAGCATATCCCTTGCCAGCCTTGAGCTTATAGCTATTCAGTGAAAATGCACAGCCATGCTATTTATTGCACCATTGGATTTTTCTTTAATATTTCAATGAAGGTTTGTTGGTGTAAAAGGCCAGCAGTAGTCTCATATAACAACTTCAATGCCACTGCTTGTGTAAGAATTGTGCAATATAACTCACTGACAAATCATTCTTTGCAGAACTACCTTAAGAGAAGGTATGGATAAAATGTTTGAAATAATGTATTGGGAATGGTGGTTGAAGAAAAAGCATTAAGAAGATTAAAAAAATGGTTGCATGATAAGATGCCAACTTAAGGTTACGAGTTCCAATGGATGAAATAGTTCTTCTCTTGTCCTTGACTTTTGCTGAAAATCGAAAGGTTGGTTTTGCAAACACCAGCCAGATCTTGTTTCACGATGGAGTACAAAACTTCTAGTCACTAAAGCTGGATAAAATAAAGAGGGTTGATATGAAATAGCATCAGAAAAGCAATATATAGTGATCAAGTTTCACCACAGCTTCCTAGAATACTGCTGCAGCATGCTAATGACTTATTTGTCTCTGGTTTATTGATGTAGTGAAATTGGAGCCATCTTCAGAGGGATCTATACTCTGTAAATATAACTGTGGATCTAAGGTATGGTAGACAGAGTTAGCCAATGTTTTCTTATTGAAATTTATCTCAAGAGGGTTGGAATATAAAAGCAGCAATGTGCTACCGAGACTTTATAAAGCTCTGGTTAGGCCCCATTTAGAGTACTGTGTCCAGTTTTGGGCCCCACACCTCAGGACGGACATACTGGCACTGGAGCATGTCCAGCGGAGATTCACACGGGTGATCCCTGGAATGGTAGGTCTAACATACGAGGAACGGCTGAGGATCCTGGGATTGTACTCATTGGAGTTTAGAAGGTTAAAGGGAGATCTAATAGAAATTTACAAGATAATACATGGCTTGGAAAGGCTGGACGCTAAGAAATTGTTTCTGTTAGGCGAGGAGACTAGGACCCATGGGCGCAGCCTTAGAATTAGAGGGGGTCAATTCAGAACAGAAATACGGAGACATTTCTTCAGCCAGAGAGTGGTGGGCCTGTGGAATTCATTGCCGCGGAGTGCAGTGGAGGTCGGGATGTTAAATGTCTCCAAGGCAGAGATTGATAAATTCTTGATGTCGCAAGGAATTAAGGGCTACGGGGAGAATGCGAGTAAGTGGAGTTGAAATGCCCATGATTAAATGGCAGAGTGGACTCGATGGGCCAAATGGCCTTACTTCCACTCCTATGTCTTATGGTCTTATGGTCTTAAAGTAAAACTTTGCCATAGGCATAATGTTTATCACCTAGTTTCCAAGCAATTGTGTTATTGATATTGGCAATTTGTGTTCTATTCTACGACTAATGACTCAAGGCCAAATATTACTTGGGGGGATTTGGAAAATTGCATGGTAGAGGTGATAATAAATCATTCAGCCACATTGACATGAAGGTCAAGCGAATTTATCACCTGGACATCATCTGTAGAGTAGAGACAGGGCTACCATTTGAATCAGGTCAGTAATACTATCTGGCTGGCAGATAGAGGTGTGTTTTTTTACAACAGGGTCTCAAAGAACATCAGCAGTACAACATTTACAGGGCAGAGATCAAGGCTGTGATGGAATGTTCCCCAGTAACCTGGGGAGATGAGTTCCGTTCTAAGAAACCATTAGGAAGCTCAACACCATCCAGGACAAAAATAGGTTGGATTTTTGATTGGTGCCCTATACATTACCTTAAAAATTCAATCCCTCCACCAGTAGCATCAGTGTGTGCCATCCTTCCAGACTGACAACCTTTACCAGCTAGAAGAACAAGAGCAGAAGATGCATGGGAGTGGATCATCCTTCACTGTCCCTCCATCTGGGCTTTGAATTATTCTGCTTTTTTTTCACCATCGCTGTATCAAAGCTTCCTGAACTTCCTTCCAATTAACACGGTGAGTGTTCCCACATTATGTGGAATGCAGTAATTCAAAGAAGGTGGGTCAGGTTCATTAGCGTGCTGATAAAAGCTGATATCACATCCCATGAAAGAATAAAGAAAGTTAAACTGTGCCTGTGAGCCCAATGGGATAGTCAGCTCTCTTTGTTGAGCAGCTCTCATGTGCTAAGAGGCAATTACTGCTCCTTGTGGAGGGCAAACTCCCCTTGATCCTTTTTCTCCCCCTCTTCATGCCTCCAAATTAACCATGGAAAAAATTAACCAATCACAAACTCTCCTCTTATGCATAATGCAATAAATGAATCAATCACCAAGGCAACTACTCTCATGAAATTCTAAAGAAAAAGCATAGCAATCCCTATAAGCTTAGTGACTGTTAATTATTACATTCAATGGCTCTTTGAAACTAATCCCACTGTATTTTTTTGAAATGGATTGACTGTAGCTTGGGAATTCCTATCTGCTGCTTAGTAAAACACTGGGATACTACTCATAGAAGAGGTCCCTTCTGAATATATGTTCATGATCGTACCTCTGGCTTAAGTCCTGCAAACACAGTAGATGCCTAAAGAAATAACATGGTCACCATGGAAACAGGAAAGAAATTAAGTATGATTGGGGCAGTCTTTCAGCTATAATTTTAACAGTATATTTTGTTCTTAATCGATGGCATTGAAATCTCCCCTTTAACTCTCTAATCCAGAATGAAGGATAACGATTACATTCTGTAATAAAAATATTAAGTCAACAGATTAATATCTTGAACAATTTCTGTCCATGTGTTCAAAAATTTAATCAACAAATTCATAACTTGGCAAACAAAGCATTTTAAGGTATTGTGTATTGAAACAGATTAAACATGAAGAATTTTAGAGTAGTTTTTGCAATTACTTGTTTTAAAATTAGATGTGACCTTTTTTGATCTTTGTTTCTTTTAAGATTGGCTGTATCAGATAAACCTGAAGAACATTGTTCCCCCAAAGTAACCAGGAAGAACAATGTTTTCAGAATAATGTAATCTTATTCATGGAAACTTACAACACTTGGAAGCAGAATCAAGTGCGTTAATGACTCCAGTCCCATTCTAGGGTCTGAACAGTAAATTTTAATTCTTCTGGACCTCCTTCCCTTTGGCACAAAAAGAGAGCAATGCATTGAGAGTCTATCCATAATTATCTTGAATTCCTAGTCTGTCAGTTTAAATGAACTTGGAATTGGTGATAGAGTTTGTAAAGTTGAAGACAGCTGCAGGACCAGAATGATTAGATCTGAATCAATTATGGACCAGTATAGCATAAAGCATAGTCAGAAGAAGACTCTCAACTGAACACACATAATCCCAGAAAACTAGTTATGGCATGCCCATTTTTTTGGGAGCCTATCCAGGCAGCTAAGCCTTCAAAACAGCAACCAGGAAGGCTTACTGACTACACACAAGAAGTTCACCATCTTTCATCTTGTGTTATTAATAAAATCCCACCACTTGCAAGTTCTCCTCACCCGCCATCCTGACACAGAAAATATATCACTATTCCTTCCCTGTCGCTGGGTCAAACTCCTGGGATTCACTCTAAAAATTGTATTTATGGGTCTCCCAACAGAAAGTGGACTGCAGCAGTTCAAGGAGGCAGCTCACCATCACCTTTTCAATGCAACTATGGATGGACAATAAATGCTGACCCAGCCAGTGATGTCCACGTTCCATGAGTAAATAAAAAAGTGACATCTACCACCAATGCCTGAAATAATAAATAGACCCTCAAAGTTTGTGAGAAGATTTGTAGCTTGTGTGCTCGTTGTTGTGGTTCTGTTCGCCGAGCTGGGAATTTGTGTTGCAGACATTTCGTCACCTGTCTTGGTGACATCCTCAGTGCTTGGGAGTCTCCTGTGAAGCGCACAGAAGATCACAGAAGCGCTTCACAGGAGGCTCCCAAGCACTGAGGATATCATCTAGGCAGAGGACCAAACGTCTGCAACACAAATTCCCAACTCAGCGAACAGAACCACAACAATAAATAGACCCCTTGAATACGTAGCTAGGAGATGTGACAACTTTCTGAGCCAGGCTTAGTATTGGCTTGCTCTGAGGTAACAAAGTTTGCTTATCAACCTAATCTTTCATGTTTCCTTCTAATGTTGGAATATATTCTGTTGTTGTCCACTTGTATGTTTTATGTTTAAAATCTTACATGACAATAATTGTGAATTGACACTTCTGCTGCATTCATGATGCAGGGACCAATGTCCGATCAATAAGTGCACTACTTCTGCAATCAAGTTTGGCCCTTCTTCTGGATTTATACTGTAACTTAATCTAATTTTACACAGTAGAAAATGCTTCATCATGACACTAAAATTGTATTAAGTGCATTCTTTGTTGGACAAAATGTTAGAAAATGAAAACCTAAATTGTTATTGAATTAAGGGTCATGCTTGTGTCTAAAATATAAAAACCTAAAAATTGTTGTGCACTGTATTGTCAGACAAGGCCTGTTTCAAGCAAAGCTCTCATTTTCTCTGTCTGCTTTTTTAACAGAGATGGCGGCACTCTTTGAAGAGTTAATATTTCTATTAAATTAAAAATGAAAACAGCAGTGCAACAATTTAAAGGCAGAAACAGCCTAAATAAGAAAAATGAGATGCTATATGTCAATGCTGTATGTACTCAAACTGTTAAGTGCAGACTTGATTCATTTAGTTTTGTGTGTTCATTTATCATGGATCACTGTGGTCCAAAGCTTGTTTAAGTTATTTCTCACAGATATTATGCAGCTTTTAGATTTTACATTTTTATAGAATTAGTATTGATTAAAGGCCATTAAAGTAACACATATTGTGTAAATATTTGTCACGATCAGTCGAAATAATGACTTTAAAGAGATATTATGTAGGAATAAAATGCTGATGTAGACATTTTGCAGATATTAGTTAGCCTGATTTACAGTCCCTTGTGCAGGTTACATTGAATACAAATGCCATCAGTAGCTATTTGATAACATTAGTCACAACACTGTTGATAAAATGTGGAAATAATTGAAAATTTTATGTCAACACCAATTCAGTGGGTATGAGAGCATGATCACCTTTTTTAACTAAAGTGAGTTAGCTAGCATATCACTAATGCTGTTTACAAACTTAGGACATCGAAGAATACTTTTTTAAATGAGTTACTCATTTGAGGGTAGGAAACATGACAGCCAATTTAAGCTGTCCCACAAAGAATAATGAAGTAAATGACCAGATCATTTGTTTCTATTGTGCTGTTGGAAGGATAATGCTGGGCAGGAAATTGGGAGACCTCTATTGCCCTTCTTGAAATATTGCTATGGAACATTTAGCATCCAATTCAGAGGATAGACAGGTCTTGGATTTAAAAGCTCCTGCAAAACATGGCGCCTCCAACAATTCAGCACTTTCTATGTTGGACTGAAGCATAAGGTGAGATTTTTTCCTCAAGTCTCTCATGCAGAGTTCAAACGCATAACGTTCTTACTCAGAGCAAACCCACAAATGCATTATTAACCTTTTCTGAAACTATGCTGTCAAAAAGGATATGTCGTATTAAAACATTTGCAATATCATGTAATCATGCCTTGCATTGCTCAGGGATACATATTTTTATAGAAAATAAAACATTCTAGTCTGCATCTTACCATGTATTATAACACATCTTTTTCATTGGGTTTCATATTGAATTTCTTTCTGAGAGGACTTTCTCATGCTCAAACTCACCTCAGTAAATGCCTAATATGTCCCTTTGATGCTCCTCCCATCTGAAGCTAGCCTGATTCCCTCACTCATTGTGGCCAGAGATAAACTTCACTGCCAAGAAATGCCAGTATCCTTGGCATTGGCACCATATTTAAAAGGATTTGTGCACCCTTGGTCAAGCTCTGGTATTCTGGAGCTGCTCTGCATACTGGCAGACACCTGAAGGTAATGGCAGATGGTGCAGGGAGGATGAGGGAGGTCCGTTTACATAGAACTGGTAAAGGAGGCCATTACACCAGACTCTGCTACAATGATTGGAATGAGATCAGCCAGATGGACCTCATTGAAGATGAGTTCCCTGACTGGGGCTGTTAACCTGGTCCAATCAGGGAGTCCTGGCTGACAGATATAAGCAGGAGTGACAGGGGTTCCGCTCACTCTTACAGCCAGCTCTAAGATAACTTGATCAGTGTCATGTACTATGCATGTGTAAATAAAGAGTGACTTGGTCACGGGATACAGGCCTTCAGAGTTATTTCACTTATCAGCCTGGTCCTCAGTCACCACCCAGGCCTAGCAATGCAGGAAAAAGGTCAATGATCTCCTCTGCTCCATCAGAATAAAGTTCCATCATCTTCTGTCTGCTTGCTTACACTCACTCTATATCTACCACTGCACCCATGTCCTACTGAGGCTCCCTTCCTAAGACTCTGTCTATGGCAGGCAACATTATCCCTCACTCATTGTCTTCAGGGTCAGAGGGAGGAAAAGAAATAAGGAAGAACTCTAAGGCCACATAAGTAGTATGGGTGGCACACCATTAAAAAGTTCTCACATTTATAAGAATGTGTTTTCTTTTCACCATTATCTGTGAGTGTCAGTCTGTCGGGCAACAACTGAAACATTGAAGCTACACAATGTCCATGGTCCAAGATGTAAAGTGAGCAGCTCCTGCACAATGGACAGGCAATAGATAAATGGAAAATGACTACTAATTTAAAAATTATGCTTCATCTTTTCAGGTATGATGGTACCTGAAAAATTTTAAATTCTTGGCTTTATAGATTGTTTTTGTTTTGGCCTGTTTCCTTTCAATGGTGACTGTCAAATCTCAAAGCTAGGTAAGTGTTTTGCTCCTTTTACCTGCATTACAGGAAAGCTTAGTGTCTGTCCCTCACAGCACAAGAGTCCACACACTAGTACAGTAGGTCAGGCAGCATCAAGGAAGCAGGAAAATCAACATTTTGGGCAAAATCCCTTCATCAGGAATGAGGCTGGGAGCCTCGAGAGTGGAGAGATAAATGAGAGGGGAGTTGGTATAAGGGAAAGGTGGTTGAGTGAGAAATAGTTGGATGGAGGTGGGGGGGTAAAGATGATAGGTCAGACAGGAGGGTGGAATCGATAGGTGGGAAGGAAGATGGAGAGATGGGACGGGTCATGGTGCTGAGCTGGAAGGTTGGAACTGGGGTAGGGAGGGGAAATGAAGAAGCTGATGAAATCCACAATGATGCCACGGGGTTGGAGGGTCCCAAGGCGGAAGATGAAGCTCTCTTCCTCCAGGTATCAGGTGGTAAGAGAGTGGTGATGGAGGAAGCCCAAGGCCTGCAAGTCCTTAGCAGAGTGGGAGGGAGAGTTGAAGTATTCCATGGCCGAACACGCGGTCTGATCTCCAGCATCTGCAGTTCTCACTTTCGACTAGTGTAGTTGTATAGAACCTTGGTGAGACCTATCTAGCATATTGTGGACTGCTTATCTGTGGAGCAATGTGCTGGCTGTGGATAATGTGCAACAAATGTTCACCAGACTGACTTCTGGGATGGCAGAACTGTTATATTAAGAGAGACTGGATTGGTTAGGACTATAGTCACTGGAGTTTGGAAAAATGAGAGGGTCTCTCATAGAAACTCATAAAATTCTGACAGGATTAGACAGAGGCTAGATAGAGTTAGACAGAAACAGGGCTTATGCCCGAAATGTCGATTCTCCTGTTCCTTGGATGCTGCCTGACTTGCTGCGCTTTTCCAGCAACACATTTTCAGCTTAGACAGAGTAAACACAGGAAAGATGTTCCCGATGATCGAAGATTCCGGAACCAGGGATCACAGTCCAAGGAAGTGAAATTGGCCTTTTAGGATTGAGATGAGGAAGAATTTCTTCACCCAGAGTAATGAGCCTGGAGGAGAAAGCAGGATCAGGTTACTGGATCAGATGATGAAATCATATTGAATAATGGAGCTGGCTCAAAGGGCCGAATGGCCTACCCCTGTTGCTATATTGTATGTTTCTGTAATTTTCAAACAGTTTGCTTTGAAAACTATATGTTTTTGTTCAGTACTTAATGAGTATGCTCTCAGTAACGTAGTCTAGTTAGCCTCTCAAGCCTGCATTGCACATCCTGCAGATATGTCCACCGAACAACAGATAGAATCATCCATACAATGTGGTAAAAGTGATGGTGCCGAGGTGAGTCAGAACCAAAGTCGGTTATTTCCTTTGTATCAGAGTTACATGTATTGACATCACAAGGTGAAATACAAACACATTCTTGACAGAAATTGAATGGTACAAAATTTATCTCCACATGCTCTAATCTTAAGACCTACAAGACACAGAGAGTGGGGTATGCCTTGTCAGTTAGTGAAAAAGGCCTCTGAATTAGTCAGACGTGAGGAAATTGTTCTAGCTTTAAAAAATTTGCAAAGAAAGGGAGTGACACAGCACAGGAACACAGGTGGACTATTCAGCATTTAAACTGTACTCTGCTTTTTGATCATGGCCAAAACGTACAAAATTACTGCAATTTTCTTCTGCAAAGGAGATGATGATGACTGTTCTCATTATAAATCTAGAACAAGTTAAATCTGGAGGAAGACATTAGAAGCTTCCCAATGGAGATCCTTGTTCATACTGTATATGTCCACATGAGATATAGGATCATATGGAATACTCAAAGAATGGATAACAAAGATAATGGGAAATTGTACCAGTAAAAGCATTACTGTGTTCTGGCTTCGTTCAGTCAGTTATAGCATGTTTTAATATGCAAAATTTCAGCACTGTTAATATATTATTTGATTCGATATAGATCGGCAATACCAATGCCTGATCCAGTGCTGGCTGGACAGAGATTGAGAGATTTTTGCAAATTGCATCTTCAGGCCTCTCCATAACCTTGGGAAATTACAACCACAAGATGCAGAGAGAAATGATTTGGTGTTTGCAGAATTTTTATATACTGACTTTGTGATTTAGACTTTGGTCCTACTCAACCATGTTGACCAGATATCTTAAACTAATCTTGTCCAATTTGCCACCATTTGGGCAATCCTTCTACACACTTCCTATTCATGTATACATTCAGATGCCTTTTAAATGCTGTAATTGTATCAGCCTCCGCCACTTCCTCTGGCAGCTCTTTACATACACACACCATTCTCTGAATGAAGAAGTTGCCCCCTAAGGTCCCTTTTAAATCATTTCCCTCTCACCTGTACCCTCTAGTTTTGGATTACCCTATCTGGGGGAAAAGCCCTTGGCTATTCATCCAATCCATGCCTTTGTTTAATTTTCAACTAACGGGACAGGGTGGCTTGAAGCAATTGTACAGGCATGGCAATCTTCACTTCATTGAATAATTTACTTTATAAATACTTATTAGTTTCTCAACCAGTATTACTTAGTGCAAACAATGGTTCTAAATAATATCTAAAATACTCCTTCCTTAGCGTTCTCTGCAAAGGAAATATTTCACAGCAGCAGGTATTTTTAGTCTGGGTGACAAAATAGTGCATTTATTTTCTTAGAGCAATGAAGGCAAACCCAACAGATGTGTCTGCAAATATTCCTTGCAGAATGCATGCACAGTTGCAAGTAAAAAATATGAGGCTGCCTGCTGATGGATGGGTTCCCAAAGTGCACTGAAGCAGATTGCAGAGGCATGTTGGAATACTTTCACGTTTAGCTTTAGTTACCTGCATTGCTTCTCTCATATCATGGAACATTCCAGTAAGAATATCAGGCCGAGATTGGTTTATTTTTTAAAGTGTCTTCACTGACTCTGATACATAGCTAAACTTTCAGGGATTTTGTTACAATAGTGAACCAAAAAACACCACTGATATCAATCTTTGCCTCTGTATTGTGTTTCCGCTGTTTTTGATGGTGAGATAAGGCAACAAATGCTGATCATCTTCTTTTAAGATTAACTCTGTTACGCAATATTTAATAAAAGCTGAAAATGAAATAACAAACATGTCATGCATATAAAGAGAAGTCTTACTGAATTCTTTGAAAAAGAGTTAAATGAAAGGTGACAATCAATGCTGTTATCCATGGTGTATCATGGCCCATAAGAAGCTTATTCAGTCATAGGCTCTAGACTGATTCTTTCACAGGGCTATGTCATTAGTACTTCTCCATTGTTCTTTCTCCATACCTCTGTAATTTCTTTTTCCTCATCAAATACTTAAGCAATTCCTTTTTTAAGATTGCTATTGAATGTATATTTTCCACCCTAGGAGGTAGTGAAATGAATTCATGGGGCATGACACTTCTGTCTTCCATCAAAAATGCAACTTTCTCATCACTGCAACTCCACCAGTACCTTTAATGAAGCTTGCCCACCAGCCAGCCCAGACTGCTAAACCCCATGCTGAGACTGTATAGGCAAAAGCCTGGCCTCCCGGGATATTAACTTATTGTCTAAGGCCACTGAAAGTCAGCAATACAGAAAAGTGACAGAGGGCTTGGTGACATGGCTCAATGGGAACAACTTCTCCCTCAACAAGAACTGATCATTGACTTCAGAAAGAAAGGAGGAGGAAGACATGCCCCCACCTACCTCGCTGGAACTGAGGTTGAGTGGGTGGAGATTCAAGTTCCTAGTAGTGACGATAACTGACAACCTGTCTTGAACTTACTATGCAGATACAACAGTCAAAAAGGCATGAAATGCCTCTTCTTTCTCAGGCAGCTCAGGAAATTTGTTATGTCCATAAGGACCCCCACCAACTTTTACAGATGCACATTGAAAGCCTATTGTCTGGATACATAACAGCCTTGGATGGCAATTATTCTGCCCAGGGCTGTAAGAAACTACAGAAGGTTGTGTGCACAGCCCAGACCATCACGGAAGCCAATCTCCTATCCTTGGACTCCGTTTACACGGCTCGCTGTCACAAAAAGGCAGCCAGCATCAACAAAGACCCATCACATCCTGGGTAATGCTCTCCTACAACCTCTTCCATCAGGCAGAAGAAACAGAAGCATGAATACATGCACCAGCAGGTTCAGGAACAGCTTCTTCCTGACTGTTATTAGACTGATGAATGGACTATCTAACTTTAAATAATGCTGATCTTGCTAATGTTGATCTTGCCTAATGATGCCTGGTGTGACGTAACCGTATGCCTCTGTCAAAGTCTTTTTTCACCCTATGATCTGTATGTCCTTACTTACTATGATCTGCCTGTATTATTCTTTAACAAAGCATTTCACTGTACTTAAGGTACACATGACAATAAATAAGTTAAACCAAATCAATATTTTGCCATCCATGCAACAACCATTGTGGTTGCACGACATAGGAACATAAGGACAAGCCAATCAACATGCAAGACCAGCACCACGGAATGATTAGTGAGAGTTTCTATGCACCATGGCAATGTTTTATTTACAAATTTGGTTTGTAATGTTAACTTTCTTGGGTCTTAATTTCAATACTGTGGCCAAGTGGATTCTGCGATGGTCAGTAACAGTCAAAGGAAATATGTGGAACTGTTGGTGAGTACTGCTATCTGTTACTGTTCCTGAAAATACCTGGAAATAAAAATGAAATTTGAACTTTCAGTTGATAAATGAAAGGATGGCACAAGATTTTCTGTTTCAGGGCTTTTATTGTAACATAAACACTAAAATCATGATTGAGTAATACAATTTTTAAGCAGCTAAGCTTTAAACCACAGTACAGATCATTCACCTTTTACTTTTAATACAATTGAGAAACTTACATCACACGTACATTTTACACTGTCCCTTAAGTAATTGTTGGATTATCCCAGACTCCTTATCGTTTCTAAGTGCGGAGAGTACTTTTCTATCCCTTTCTTTTCCAAATCTGGGAGCATTTATCCCCAGAAATGTCTTTCATGCTGAGGTATCTTCCTTGAACTTTTTTTCTCCAACAGAACTTGGCGAATCATGCAACCCTGTTTCAAATCCACATAAATTTGGCTTTTCCAATCCAAATGTGAATTCCCAGCCATATTTTTGCATCATGAACCATGGAGATTTCTACCCTCTTCACTGGTTCCTCTCGCACAGATCCTGGGAGACTATGTCTGAGAATTTCAATGTTCATCTCCTCAGATCTTGAATCAGATAGAGATGCAGATTAGCTGGTCTTTGAGAGTCCACCCCTCTTAGGAAACAATGGACAGTTTAAAAGCTAATTGCTTACAACCTGATATTTTCAGTACTTGCCTGGGAATTTACGAGCCACCAGTCTAGCCATTGTGAATGCAGATGCTGCTGCCATTGTCTACAATAGCGAATATCTTAGCATTATCTTATCTGACTTGAATTAACCTTTAATTTTTAATATCCCAATGACCCAGGCCTGGTGTCAGGCAGACTTCACACCAAACCTTATAACCCTCTTTCATTTTATCCTAATTCAAGTACACCGAACCAAAACATAACAACCATATAAATCTCATAACTTTAACATAACACTGTATAGGACTTTCATTACTGAAACATACTGGCTGAGTGAATAGGCAGCTGGACAGGAAGGGATTATTTTGGTTGCTTTCTTTCTGCCTTTGGGAAGGTGGTAGTGATCTGCCTTCTTGAATCACTGCAGTCTGTATGCTGGAGGTGGAGACACAATGCCTTCAGGAAGGGGATTTCAGGTTTTTGACCCAATGATGCTAAAAGTCAGGAATATGAAGGAATGTCTTCCAAATGCCTGGAGGATGCAGTTCCAACAGGATTGGAGAAACTCAACCAGTCCATCCAAGACAAAAAGAAGTCCAGCTGATTATAACTCCATGAATTCATTCCCTGAACTTTTGAATTACATTGACAATGGTTTTTGTACAATTTACAAGAGAAAATATGACAAGGCTGTCCATCAACACCTTCCAAACCCATGACCCTTACCATCTAGAGAGGCAAGTACAGGAGACACTTGGTTCAGCACCATCTGCAAGTTCTCTTCCAAGCCACTCACCATTCTGACTTAGAAAATTATTGCCATTTCTTCATTCCCTTTGGATTAAAATCCTGGAATTCTCTTCATAACAATACCATGGGTGCAATCAATGCTATTTGACTGCAGTAGTTCAACAAGGCAGCACCACCACATTCTCAAGGGCAATTAGAGATGGGCAATAAATACTGACCCAGCTTGTGACATCCATATACCAAAAGTATTGCTTCTTTTTTTAAAAGTGTGAAAAATTTTGAACAACTCTATTCAAAACTTTCTCCTTGGGAAACAAAGGATTCACTTATCAATGAACTCACTTATTCATAAGACCACATTAGCAAATCTTTTCTATAATCTTTCTAAGGTGTTGTCATCCTTCCTAATATTGTAGATTTACATTTTGACGTGCTGTACAATGTTTTATAAATGTCCTTAAAGAAGAGTGAGAGGACTCACTGGTCATAATAGGGTGGATGAAGAAATGATGCTTTTTTTAATGGGTGAGTCTAGAACTAAGGGACACTGTTTTTAAGTTAGGGATCACCTTTTTAGGATAGAAGTGAGAACTTCTTTCTATTAGTGGGCTGTGAAACTTTGTAACTCATATTTCTGAAGGCTGTGGAAGTGAGATGTGGGAATCAAAGACTGTCAAGGTAGATGCAAATGTGGGATTCAAAACATAAACAAACTCACCCATAATCTTACTAAATGACCGAGCAAGTTCAAGGGGAAAAATAGTCTATTTTGACTCCTATTTCATATCTATATAAATATCCATTGTTTTGTAACATACATCATTGACCAACAGTTCAGAACAGTGATTTATGCTTTCAGGAGGAATGTGTTAATAATTACTTTCTGGTTTAAAAACTGGTTGATTGTTCTTGTTTATCGAGTATTCACCTTGAAGATAGCTTAGGTTAGATGGATCAAGTGAGTGTCTAAATGGTTTGTTAAATTACATACCTGCATCTGAAACTTTTAACAGAGACAGCTCCTGAAATATTGGATTGAATCTAACAAGTAGTCTTTCATTTATTTATTTTTGCTCAGAATTGAATGCAGTATACCAAGGTCGAACTTGTGTTTTATAATGTCCTGGCTTTTGTATTCTGATTTTCTATTAATAAATCCAACAATTTCATGTACAGTAACTTGGTAGAATTCCCAACATGTACTGCAATTTTCAAAGATTTGTCTCCATAACTTCACCATGTTAAGATTGATCTATTTAGTTCATATTGCCTCGCTTCATTCTTTCTCCCAAATGTCTTACTTCACAATTCTCTGCATTAAAGTTCATCAACCACATATTTGTCGATTTCACCAGCTGTCTGCATCTTCTGGTGTGTTATACTTATTCCTTGTATTGTTTACTGCATTTCCCAATTTTGAGCCATTTGAAAACTTTTAACTTTTGATCAGTGTACTGTGCCCACGTTCTGGTCAATAACCTAAATTGTTATAAAATGCGTTATCTAAAATTTTAATATATGTTATCATCAACTGGAATATTTATATATCTTGAATGTTTTCAAAATAACTTTTCAAAGCAGAAGGCATTAGCTATAGCAACAAAAGTGTTGTATTTTGTAAAGAGAATACACTGCCAGATAGAGATATCAAGATTACGGCACTTTCAGAGAGAGGTTACATGATATATTTTGTGTGTGTAAAATATATTGGTTTTGAAAACCGACATTCAAAGAGCACTTGTCACAAGGGAAAAAGACATTTTGTTTTCTCTCTTTCTTTGAAGCAACTTTCATCAACATTTGCAAGTTGAAGAACCATGAGAAGAACCCATCACCACAAAAGAGAGGTTTCAACCTACATCACTGCCTTTAGAAAAAGAGAACTAAACCAGGCATGAGTCATTCAGAATAAAACCAGAGTGATATTAGTTTATATTGAAAGTAGCTTCAGCTGTAGCCCAGTATTTTGAACAATATGTGATCATTTTTAGTCTGGCTTTACTGTAACTTGCTCAACCAATGTACTTTAAAGATAGATTATTCCATAGAATAGTATATTTTTCCCAACCTTGAAGTTTTACAAATGTTATTTTTCAACAAGGGTATAAAACATATTTGCACATTTCAAGCCTCTGGTAATAAACTTTAAGTAAGTCTTTATTTTGCATTAAACTTTTTTTTTATTTGTTAATTTAAGGAGCCTGGATGTATTGTTTCTGATACTGAACTATACATAGTCCGATACATACATAATTGATAGTATCCCCTTTTTAAAAGAAATCAAGTTTCTGGGGGGATCGGCGGACAATGGGAATAAATAATGGAATCAATTCATCCATCCTGTCATGGTGGTAAGAATTTTAAAAAAAGCAGGAGGCAAACTCAGCGGGATACCACACTATAATTATCGCAAACGTTCCCTCTAATTTCCTCTGTGCTTTGTGGCACGATTGTTGTCGTGGTCATGTAAACCTTGCTGTTCAGTATTCACATGCACATTTTAGAGGAATCATGGCCTAAGAACACCTTGTTTGTCTCCTGAAGGATGTATTCTAGGCTATGCAGTCAGGCACCCACACTGCTTAGAGGGGGGCACTAATTCTCTCGCGTGCAGAATAAACAGTATATATCTTAGACACTTCTTTGTGACCTTTGACAAATTTTTTATGCACCCTGTTTGTTTCCCTTTAATGTCATGCGCTTTAATTTTGTAAATAAGTGTAATAATTTGTCAAATGCTTTTTGAGAGTCCATATACATAATGTCAAGCTTACCATCCTCACTGACCCTTTCCTTTACTATATTAAGTAATTCAATCAAGATAGTCAAACATGATTTAACAAATTTGTGCTGACATTTATTCTTAACCTGCACATTTCCAAAGGTTGACTAATGTTGTCCAAAGTTGTCTCTAAATGTGTCTCCATCAGATAAACAACAAGGAGCTAGAATAGGCTATTCAACCCCTCTAGCTTGCTCTATCATTCTATAAGTTCATCACTGAGCTGATTGTAGCTTCAGTTCCATGTTCTGAACCACCCCAGCTAACATTTGATTTATTTCTTAGCCAAGAATCTCCCTAGATCTATCTTACAATTATTCAACGATCCTGCAGAGTTCCAAAGATTAATAACACTCCGAGGGAAAACATTCCTGCTCATTTCCATCTTAAAGAAGCGATTCCTTGGTTAAACTGTTCCTTAGTTCTAATCTTTCCCACAAGGTAAACACTATTTCAGCATCAGCCATGTCAAGTCTCATCTGGGCCTTACATTGCTTCGATAATACCTCCACTGTTTCATCTAAACCCCATTGGATACAGAGTCGGTTGGTCCCCAACCTTTCCTCAAAAGGTAACTCACACTACCTCAGGTATCAGTTGAAATCTTCTCTAAACTGCTTCTGACACATTTGCACCCTTTCTTAAATAAGGAGACCAAATGGTGCACAGTGCTTCAGATAAGAACTCACAGAACACAACATTTCAACTGTTGTAAAACACCCTTACTTTCATATTCCATTCTCTGTGCACTAAAGAACAACAATATTCCGTTTCCCTTCCTGATGAATGCATTTGCCTTTACCTATTATGTTGGTTTCTGCCAAATCCACTTAGCTCCTGACCTTAGTTTAAACATGAATTCTAAAGGTGAGATGAGAGTGATAGCCTCAACATCATGGCTGCATCGACCGAGTGTGCCATCGATGAGCCCAATTAAAAGTGCAAAAAATTGGTACTAGGGTGCAAACTGTCTGCTCATTAGAGTCATTCCAGGCACATAGGAAGATGATCATGGCCAGTCACCTCAGCTCCAGGACATCTTTGCAGGAGTTCCACAGGGTCATGTCCTAGGTCCAACCATCTTCAGCTGCTTCATTAATGATCTACTCTCCATCAGAAGGTGATCGGGAATGTTCACCAATGATTATACAATGTTCAGCACTATTCCTGATTCCTCAGATACTGAATGTTCAAATGCAACAAAATTTGGACAAGATCCAGGCTTGGGCTGACAAGTAGGAGAAAGTGAAGACTGCAGATGCTGGAGACCAGAGTTGAAAAGTGTGGTGCTAGAAAAGCGCAGCAGGTCAGGCAGCATCCGAGGGCTGACAAGTGGCAAGTAACATTTGTACTACACAAATGTCAGGCTATGACCATCAGTCATAAGAAACAAACTAACCATTGCCCCTTGATATAGTGTTACCATCACTGAATTCCCCACTGTCAACATCCTTAGGTTTACCATTGACCAGAAACTCATCTGTACGTGCCACATAAACAGAGTGGCTAGAAGAACAGCTCAGAGGCTAGGAAAACTGCAGTGAGTAACGCATCTCTTGACTCCCCAAAGCCTGTCCACCATCTACAAGGCACAAGTCAGGAGTGCGCTGGAATATTCCCCACTTGCCTGCATGGCTGCGGCTCCAACAACACTCAAGAAATTTGACACAATCCAGGACAAAGCAGCGACTTGATTGGCACCACAACCACAAACATCCACTCCCTCCACCACAGACACTCAGTAGCAGCAGTGTTTATTATCTACAAGATACTCTGCAGAAATTCACCAAAGATCCTCAGACACTACCTTCCAAACCCACGACCACTTCCATCCAGAAGGACAAGGACAGATACATGGGAATACCACCATCTGCAAGTTTCCCTCAGAGCCATTCACTATTCTGATTTGGAAATATATTGCCATTCCTTTACTGTTGCTGCATCAAAACTCTGGAATTCCCTCCCTAAGGATATTGTGGGTGAACCGACAGTGTATGAACTGCAGCTCGCCACTATCTTCTCAAGTTGAAGAGAGTGATGCTGGAAAAGCACAGGCGGTCAGGTAGCACCTACTCCTCTGATATTGCCTGATCTGCTGTGCTTTTCCAGCACCACACTCTTTGACTCTGTTCTCCAGCATCTGCAGTCCTCATTTTCTCCTACTATCTTCTCATAAGCAACAAGGGACAAACAATAACTGCTAGCCAGTCAGCAATGCCAACATTCACTTATTATTGCAGAATTCTGCAATCTCTCTTCATGTAAATAATATGCTGCTTTTCTGTTTTTTCCTACCAAAGTGGAGAAGTTCACATTTGCCTACATCATCATTCCCTCATAGGTAGTTGTGTGGCTCCTGTGCAGTTGTCGTTCACCCCAACACCATTGTTTGCAGCTGTGTGACACCTCAACATTTATACATCGGATCTCTCTTGGAAATTTCAACGTAACCTGAGGTGTGTCACAACGATTGGTGCTGGATCCACTGCTTTTCGTCATTTTTATAATTCATTTGGATGTCAGTTTAGGAGGTATATTTAGGAAGTTTGCAAATGACACCAAAATAGGTGTCGTAGTTGACAGTGATGAAGGTTATCTCAGAGTAAATGGGGCCTTCATCAGATAAGCCAATGGACCAAGGAGCGGCGAATGGAGTTTAGTTCAGATAAATGTGAGGTGTTGCATTTTGGTAAGGGAAACCAGGACAGGACTTATATCCTTAATGGTAGGTCCTGTGGAGTGTTGATGACCAAAGAAACTGAGTGTTGCAGACTGGCACATTCCAAGGTCCAGGACTACATGTTGAGGGACGCGCTGAAGCTTAGGGCAGCTCCCGCCAGGGTACGGTGGGGAAAGACCACCGTGTAACATCTGCCTGCCTAAGAAGAACAGGGAGCCCACACAGTCATTTGGGCTCTGCTGGTGCCTCAGCTAAATATATGGATATATGATTGATAAACGTACAGACCTGTATATACAAATGATAAATTCTGATCTCTGTATGTAAATGTTTACGTATGTATGACATGATCAACTGTACAACCATCAAATTATTTTATGAATAATGTATATTTTTGAAATAAAAAAATACTAGGGGTACTGGTGTATAATTCTTTGAAAGTGAGTCACGGGTGAACGGGGTGGTGAAGAAGGCATTTAGCACGCTTGCCTTCATTGGTCAGAACACAGAGTATCAGAGGTGGGACATCATGTTGTGACTCTACTGGAGGTTAGTGAGGCCACTTTTCAAATACCGTGTACATTTCTGGTCGCCCTTATATAGAAAGGATGTTGTTAACCTTGAAAAAATGCAGAAGAAATTTACAAGGATATTGAGACTGGAAGGTTTTTGAGTTCTCGGGAGATGTTGAATAGGCTGGGGCATTTTCCCTGGAGCATCGGAGGCTAAGGGGCAACCTTATAGAGGCTCATAAAAGCATAAGGGGCATGGTTAGGATAAATAGCCATGGTATTTTTCCCAGGAGTCAAAAACTAGAGGGCTTGAATTTAAGGCAACAGGCACAAAATTTAAAAGGGACCTAAAGGGCAACCTTTTCATGCAGAGGTGGTGCATGTATGGAATGAGCTGCCAGAGGAAGTAGCGGAGGCTGGCACAATTACTACATTTAAAGGACATTTAAATGGGTATATGAATAGGAAGGGTCTTGAGGAATATGGGTCAAATGATTTTGATTTAGAACATAGAACATAGAATGTTACAGCGCACTACAGGCCCTTCGGCCCTCGATGTTGCGTCGACCTGTGAAATTAATCTGATGCCCATCTCACCTACACCAGTCCATCCTTATCCATATGTATGTCCAATGCCTATTTATATGCCCTTAACATCAGCTAGTCTACTGCTGTTGCAGTCAGGCCGTTCCACACCCCGACTACTCTCTGAGTAAAGGAACTACCCCTGATATCTGTCCTAAATCTATCACCCCTCAATTTAAAGCTATGTTTCCTTGTGTTAGCCTTCACTGTCCAAGGAAAAAGGCTCTCACTATCCATCCTATCTAACCCTCTGATTATCTTATACGTCTCAATCAAGTCATCTCTCAACCTTCTTCTCTCCAACGAAAACAGCCTCAGTTCCCTCACCTTTTCCTCATAAGATCTTCCCTTCCATTTCAGGCAACGTCCTAGTAAATCTCCTCTGAACCTTTTCCAAAGCTTCCACATCCTTCCTATAATGCAGTGACCAGAACTGTACACAACATTCCAAGTGTGGCCTTACCAGTGTCTCGTACAGCTGAAGCATGACCTCATGGCTCCGAAACTCAATCCCCCTACCAATAAATGCCAACACACCATATGCCTCCTTGACAACCCTATCAACCTGGGTGGCAACTTTCTTGGACTTATGCATCTGGACACTGAGATCTCTCTGTTCATCTACACTGCCAAGAATTTTACCATTAGTCCAATACTCTGCATTCCTGTTACTTCTTTGAACTGATCTACCTCACACTTTTCCGCATTAAAATTGATTTGCCATTTCTCCGCCCAGCTCTGCATCTTATCTATGTCCCTCTGTAACCCACAACATCCTTCGACACTATCCACAACTCTGCTTACCTTAGTGTCATCCACAAATTTGCTAACCCATCCTTCTTCACCACATCCAAATCATTTATAAAAATGACAAACAGCAATGGCCCCAAACAGATCCTTGCGGCACACCATTGGTACCTGAGCACCAGGATGAACATTTCCCATCAACCACCACCCTCTGTTTTCTTTCAGCGAGCCAATTTCTGACCCAATTTGTTAAATCACCTTCAATCCCGAAACTCCGTATTTTGTACAATAGCCTAACATGTGGAACCTTATCAAACGCCTTACTGAAGTCCATATATATGTTTTGTCACCTTCTCGAAGAACTCAATAAGGTTAATGAGGCACAACCTACCCTCACAAAACTGTGTTGTCTACTTCTAATCAAATTATTCATTTCCAGATTATAATCCTATCTCTTATAACCTTTTCCAACATCTTGCCCACAACCAAAGTAAGGCTTACTGGCCTACAATTACCAGGGTTGTCTGAACTCCCCTTCTTAAACAAAGGAACAACATTTCCTATCCTCCAGTCTTCTGGCACTACTCCTGATGACATAAAAATCAAAACCAAGACTCTGCCCTGACTTCCCAGAGAATCTGAGGATACATCCCATGCAGCCCGGGATCTTATCTGTTTCAGATCTTCCAAAATTGCTAAAACCTCCTCTTTGTCAACCACAATTCCATCTAATCTAATAGCCTGGATCTCCGTATTCTCACTCACATTGCCCTTTTCCTATGTGAATACTGATGAAAAGTATTCATTAAGCACTTCCCCTATATCTTCAGATTCCACCACACAACTTCCCACTACTATCTTTGATTGGCCCTAATCTTACTGTAGTTATTCTTTTATTCCTGATATACCATTAGAAGATCTTAGGGTTTTCCTTGATCCCATCTGCCAACAACTTCTCATGTCTCCTCCTGGCTCTTCTTAACCCTCTCTTTAGATCTTTTCTGGCTAACTTATAGCTCTCAAACCCCCCCTAACTAAGCCTTCACACCTCATCCACACATAAGCCTTCTTCTTCCTCTTTACAAGAGCTTCAAGACAAGAGCTGCAACTCCTTTAGTAAACCATGGATCCCTCTCTCGACAACTACCTTCCTGCCTGATAGGTATATACTTATCAAGGACCAGCAGTAGCTGTTCCTTGAATAAGCTCCATATTTCAAGTGTGCCCCTCCCCTGCAATTTCCTTCCCCATCCTATGCATCCTAAATCTTGCCTAATTGTATCATAATTGCCTTTCCCCCAGTTCCACGTCTTTCTCTATGGTATATACCTATCCATGCCCATTGCTATTGTAAACATAATGGAATTATGGTCACTATTGCAAATGTGCTTGCCTACCTCCAAATATAACACCTAGCCAGGTTCATTCCAGTACCAAATCCAATATGTACCAAATCCAACGTGAATGATTTGATTGGATTTATTATTGTCACATATATCTAGGTAATGTGAAAAGATTTGTTTGGGTGCAGTAGGCAGTTCATCCCATACAAGTGCATAGGGATAATAGAACAGAGTGACGAATACAATGTTACAGCCGCTGAGAAGGTGCACAAAGAATGAGATCAACATTAAGTTTAAAATTTGAGAGGTCCATTCAGAAGCGTAATAACGATGGGGGAGAAGTTGTTCTTGAATATGTTGATGTGCGTGTTTAAGCTTTTGTATCTTCTGCCCTATGAAAGACATCGGAAGAGATTATAACCGGGGTGGGAAGGTTCTTTAATTTTGTTGCCTGCCTTCCTGAGGCAGCAAGAAATCTAGATGGAATCAATGGATGGAAGGTTGGCTTGTGTAATGGGCTGTGTTCACAACTCTCTGTTGTTTCTTATGTCCTGGAGAGAGCAGTTGGAATCCCAAACTGTGATACATCCAGGCTATGTTTACCAAAATGCAACTAACCTCTTAAGAAGATCTGATAAACAAAATAAGCTGAAGCTGCTAATAATGGTTGAATATCTTATTTCTACTTTGAAATTGTTTTTTTCATTAGTTGAACTAATTTGTCATTAACTGTAAAACTACATTAATAAATATTTAAAAGTACTCTGAATTGTTGAAGAAATAAAGTAACTTCAATGGAGTGATCCAACCAAAGAGTCATACAGCACACACTCTTTTTTTAGTGCATCTATAAAAATTGTGAAGTGTCTTTATAGACGGGCCAAATTTCCTTAGCCTTTTGACAAATAGAGGCGTTGTTGTGCTTTCCTGACCGTCGCATCAACATGGGTGGATCAGATTGTTGATGATCATCACTCCTAGGAACTTGATGCTCTTAACCATCTCCACCTTAGCTTTTTTGATATAGACAGGAGTGTGCCCTCCACCTTGCTTCTTGAAGTCAATGACCAGCTCTTTCATTTTGCTGACAAATGGTGGTGGCAAATGGGACTAGGTCAGATTGGGATGGCCGGTTTGGGCCAGACAAGTTGGATCGAAGGGTCTGTTTCCGTGATGCACATGACTCAATTTCACATTGAAATTTTGGTCAGATCACTCTGTTGAGGTAACTTTATTTCATCAACAATTCAGAGTACTTATAAATATTTAATAATGTCGTTTTACAGTTAATAACAAATTAGTTCAACTAATGAAATAAACACTTCATTATGTAAACTAATCAAATTCAAAGCAGAAGTAAGATATTCAACCACTATTAACAGCTTCAGCTTACTTTGTTTACCAAATCTTCTTAAGAGGTTAGTTGCATTTTGGTAAACACTATCTTTTACATTTCTGAAAGAACTGAGTGACAGGAAAAATGCCCCTCCAAAAGATTAGGTTAACATACGCAAAAAAAAAAAATTCTTTTAGTTAAGGATGTTTTGAAGGACTGGAAAAACAATGCATTGTTAACAAAATAAGGGTCAAGGTGTCTTATAATATATGTCTGCTGAGCAAGATTGGAATCGTGACATGGAAATAAATTACTGCAGCAGATAGAAAAATAGTCCTAAAATACCACCTGATGAGCAAGGACAACACGTTCACCAATGGTCAAATACTAGTTAGTATTTCTTTCACATTATTTTATGCACAATATGATTCCATATTGAAAAATATCAGTTACTTTGTTACTAAATTACAATTTCATGATACTGTACTTATGTTGTAACATTCAAGATATTGAAGAAAACATGTAAGATGAATAGAGAATAGGCTGACATAAATTTTCTGGATCATTGAATGTACTTTAATGGAAATATAATTTGAAGAAAGTTACAGCATTTGTTTGGGTTATGTTTGTGACAGGAGACAACCATGACTGTGTTGGCATGTCAATTGTTACCAGCAAACTGTAGTAAGAAGAAGTTGCAGTTGTACAATGCCTTGAAGGTAGTAAGGCATTCCAAATCATTTCATAAATCCCACCACTGCAGCTAGTTGAATTTTAAATTACCTAATTAATAAATATAGAATTGAAAGCTAGTTTTGATAAATGTGACCATGGACAGAATTTTCCCAGCATCTCAACAATGTGGACAATGGGGATTAATTTAGGAGATGACATCAAGAGTGAATAATTGAGTTGCTTAACATTGAGGAAAAAATGTCGGCTTCTCTCCTTAAGGTTTTAATGGCAAGATGAGAATCTAGCTAACAAATTTGGAGGTGTAGTGGACAGTGGAGAAGATTACCGTAGATTGCAATGTGATCTTGATAGTTGGGCCAATGGGCTGATAGAGCAGATAGAGTTTAATTTAGATAAATGTGAGATGCTGCATTTTGGGAAAGCAAATCTTACCTGGATTTATACACTTCATGGTAAGGTCCTAGGGAGTGTTGCTGAACAAAGAGACCTTGGAGTGCAGGTTTATTGCTCCTTGAAAGTGGAGTCGCAGGTAGATAGGATAGTGAAGAAGGCATTTGGTATGCTTTCCTTTATTGGTCAGAGTATTGAGTACAGGAGTTGGGAGGTCATGTTACAGCTGTACAGGATATTGGTTAGGCCACTGTTGGAATATTGCATGCAATTCTGGTCTCCTTCCTATTGGAAAGATGTTATGAAACTTGAAATGGTTCAGAAAAGATTTATAAGGACGTTGCCAGGGTTGGAAGATTTGAGCTATAGGGAGAGGCTGAACAGTCTTGGACTGTTTTCCATGGAGCGTCAGAGGCCAAGGGGTGACCTTGTAGAGGTTTATAAAATCATGAGGAGCATGGATAGGATAAATAGACAAGGTCTTTTCCTTGGGGTTGGGGAGTCCAGAACTAGATGGTATAGGTTTAGGGTGAGAGGGGAAAGATATAAAAGAGACCTAAGGGGCAACTTTTTCATTCAGAGGGTGGAACGTGTATGGAATGAGCTGCCAGAGGAAGTGGTGGAGGCTAGTACAATTGCAACATTTAAAAGGCATCTGGATGTATATATGAGTAGGAAGGGTTTGGAGGGATATGGGCCGGATGCTGGCAGGTGGGACTAGATTGGGTTGGGATATCTGGTTGGCATGGACAAGTTGGACCGAAGGGTCTGTTTCCATGCTGTACATCTCTATGACTCTATGACTTAAATGGTAGGGGCCCTATTCGCGCACACTAATATCTCATTATTGCCAAATCTCACCCCATTTATATGAAAATTTATATTCTCTGGGGTACTGGAAAGCAACTAATTGGCTTCAATTTCTGCCCTGAAAGTTAGAATGATTGACTGGAAGCTGCATTTTGTCATGGTCTTCTCCAAGTCTCCATGGGGAGACACCGTGGCCCAGTGGTTAGCACTGCTGCCTCACAGTGCCAGGCACCTGGGTTGGATTCCGCCTACTCCCTGTGTCTGCATGGGTTTCCTTCGGGTTCTCCAGTTTGCTCACACAGTCTAAGCACATGCAGGTTAGGTGGATTGACCATACTAAATTGCCCTTAGTTTCCAGGATTTACAGCTTAGGTGGATTAGCAAGGGAAATGCAGGGTAACAGGGATGAGGAAGGGGGTGTGGGTCTGGGTGGGATACACTTCAGAGAGTCAGTGTGGACTCAATAGGCCAAATGGCCTGCTCTATGTTGGCCACAATTCCCCAATATCTCAGGGCACGGTCCATGGACAGTGACTGCCTGACCTTCCATCATAGGAGTCAACATCAGCAAAGCACCAGCCTTATCACATCATCATAGCACATTCTGGGACTAAATTATAATAGAGTTCAGCATTTCAACACTGAATGTTTGAACTCACTTACACCTCACATTGCACTGTATGCTGTGAAACCACTTTGTGCACTGATTCAGATAACGATCTCATGCATCAACATAATGTGCATCTCAAGACTCTCAGCTCATTTCTTAGTGATCACTTTGCATTCTACACTTGTTTGGATGCTCACAGTATCTCCCCCTTACCCTTTATTTGGCACTTCATTCAGAACTTACAGGTTGAAGCATTTCTGTCTTTCCTTGCCTGTTACCACAGTCAGATATCCAGGCAACCTGTCATATTTGCCAGCACTGAACAGCCAAGGGAGAGGATACGTTAGGGTATGGCAGTGTTCTCAGTCAATGTCACACCTACAGCATGTGCCAATAATATAATGAGGTAAGCACATTGCATGTGCTTCAAGCAAATGGTCAGACACTGAGATCTAAAGAGAGTAATTCTTGACTGATTGAAGGTGGACTATGGCTAATTAGGGGATGCTGCTATAGCAGTCAAGGGAATCAACTAATATCAAGCCAGGAGGGTGCCCATTGTCAGCCAGGTGTGATCAGATTCTGAGGGGTGTCAGTCCTCACATTCTGGGGATAGGATCACAATCAGTCTGCAGTCAAAAGCAATGAGTCCAGGGATCACCACTCAGAAGGAGAAACCAGGAAAGCTTGTGATTGATACATCCTGACTTATTTTGTATACCTCAGGGCAATACCCCAGTATAAGCAGTACCTTTATGTCTCAGTGTTACTGCTCTTATTTTATTGGTCAGTTGGGGAATTAATAAGATATCAGTCAAGAAACTGGTCCGCCCTCAGTTGGGAAAAATGGTGAGGCTTGTCCAGCAAGTGAGTGGGACTGGGAGGCTTAATAATTTGAGGTTGCCCAAAGATTCTACATGTTGTGGTGAAAGTGGTAGGTCATGAGGCTTGGTGTGAAGGGGGAACAGTGGCAGAGTTAGAGTGAATGTGAGATAGCAGAAAGATGGTAACATTTCCCCTTGCAAAGCACAGAAAGTCATTACATTTGGTGTATAATTGCTGTACATTCCTCTGCACTGTGCACACTACACTGAACTGAGTGGCGATATCAGACTAGGCCAGCAGTGTTGTGGTCCTCTCTGGTGCTCCTGGTCGCTCCTGCATAGCACCTTGTCAACCAGGACTTGTATTATCCTATCTGCAAGTCAGGATGCCAACTTGTTTCGCTGAGCCACGTCATTTGGAGTTGTACAGCAACATACTAAGGGCAGCACTAGGTTTGCAGTAGTTAAAATGATGCTCAAATGGATGTACACCATTTGGGGTAACCAGATTGGAATCATAACAAATTAGGTAGTCTTGTCCAGCAACCAATCATAACAATGCTCAAAACATTCTTCATAAAATATGGGAATTTAGTGCAATGAGCTCTGCCTCGGCCTTTGATAAAATAGAGGAGACTGAGACTTAGGGTCAATTTTTAGGTAGAGATGTTATAGAGAAGGGATCTCTCTGGTGTTTAAGCAGTGTAAATGGGTAGATGAGATTATATTTTACCATATGCTTCAAATCTTTCCAATTGTGTTGCATGTAAATAATTTGATTTATTCTAGTTTATCTTCAATTCTTTTTGCATAATAAACTTTTATTTTACTGCTAAGACAAAATCTGAAATGGTGTGTACTTGTGTTTCAGTGAAAGACCACCCAGGTAAATAAAAACAAATTAAAATATGATTGATCAAGCCATATTTCAATCTGGGGTCTGACTTATCTGATAATAACATCAACTGGCATTATGTCAATGGCTAAATAAGTAGTCTGCCAAGGGGCCTCTGAAGTGTCCGCCCTCTTTCTCAACTAAGGATTCCCAGTACAAGAGTTGACAGGGCCCTCAGCCAGGTCCAACCCCTATCCTAAACCACCCCACTACTCTTTGTCCCACATCAGTGACAGGGTCCCTTTTGACCTCACCTACTATCCCACCAGCATCCACATCATAGGATTTCCACTACCTCCAGCAGGGTGCCACTACCAGACACATATTCCCCTTAGAGGAGAAAGTGAGGTCTGCAGATGCTGGAGATCAGAGCTGAAAATGTGTTGCTGGAAAAGCGCAGCAGGTCAGGCAGCATCCAAGGAACAGGAAATTCGACGTTTCGGGCATAAGCCCTTCATCAGGAATGAGGAAAGTGTGCTGGACACACTTTCCTCATTCCTGATGAAGGGCATATGCCTGAAAGGTCGAATTTCCTGTTCCTTGGATGCTGCCTGACCTGCTGCACTTTTCCAGCAACACATTTTCAGACATATTCCCCTTAGCTCCATTTTCAGCCTTCCACAAGGACCATTCCCTCCAGGATACCTTTGTCCAGTCCTCCTTCACTTCCAACATTCCCCACACTGTCCCACGGCATCTTCCCCTGCAACCGTATAAGGTCACACCTGTCCATTTGCTTTCTCCCTCCTCACCATCCATGGTCCCAGATACACCTTCCAAGTGAAGCAATGCACACTCAATCCAGCCTACTGTATCCACTGCTCATAATGTGGTCTCTCTACATTGGGGAACAAAGTTCAGATTGGGAGATGACATTACAGAACCCTTATGTTCTGCCCTCAAAAAAAGACCCTGATCATCCAATTGCCTGCCACTACAACACCCCACCCTTTTCCCTGGCCAATATCGCTGCCTCAGGCTTGCTGCAGTGCTCCAGTCAAACTTAACAAAAACTGGAAGAACAGCACCAGACTTTTTGCTCATGAACTCTGCAGCCTTCTGGCTTTAATATCGAGTTCAATAATTTTAAGGCTTGAGCACCTTCTCCCCAGCCTTACCACACACGCCACGCCTAGTCATCACTTGGGCTACTACCACACACAACACACTGTCAGCTACTGACAATCCCCTTAGCAGCTATTCATTCTCCCGGGCTGATTTTCAGCTACTCCTTTGCCTGACCAACTGTTTTTCTCTCACCTTGGGCACTACCTCCATCTATCACTTACACCACACCCTTCCTACCACTCCATCTTCTGCAGAAATACCAACCTCTTTGTAGTAACCATCAGTTCTGAAGAAGAGTCACTGGATCTGAAACATTAACCCAAATTTCTCTCCACAGAGGGTCCTGAACCTGCTGAGATTTTCCCACAATTTCAGCTTGCGTTCCTGATTTCTGGCATTTGCAGTTGTGTCATATTTTTGTTTTGTCCACCATGCTTGTTCAAATCTACATCATTTGGATGCAAAAGAGCTGAGATTAGAATTGTGCTGACAGCCAGAGAAAGAGAGAATAATTGTTTTAGTGGGAAGAGTGAAGAGACCAGTAGCTGTGGAAATGTTACAGTGATGAGAGTGTAACAAACAATGATACTGAGATGGGAGTATAACAGACAAACCAACTGAGATTTTAAAAATACAGTTGTAAATAAATTGTAAGCAAGTTTTTTCTCAGGATGGGCATCCAATGAAGTAGGTTAAGGAGGGGGAATTAGGGGTGTGGGTAGATCATGATACAAGTAAGGGGACAGACATATTCCTATCTGGTATTGACACAATGTAAGTAACAAAGTCACTTGAGATAGTGAGATAGTTAAGGTATGGTTCTGAATGTGGTATGGAAGTTTAGATGGAGACAGACTTCATCAATTTATCAACGGTAAATTGAGTAGGAAGAGGCATGATGAGTTAAAATTGAGATTGAAATCACTGAGGATAGAAATTCACTCCATGCAGAGTTGAAGGAAAGAAAGCAGTGACAATATCTCAGTGAAAAAAAAATTGTTATGATAGCTTAGGAAGTAGAGAACAGGATTTTTATGAAGTAGAGAACAGGAGGAGATTATTCAACTGATTGAGGCTGTGTTGTCTTTCTGTAGAGCAACCAGTCAGTTCAATTTCCCATGTTATACCCACTACCAGAAAACCAGATTAGAGTAAAAACTAAAAGTTAGTATAGAAATTAGAAACCAATTTGAGTTATCCAACAATGAATTTAATTTCATTCTGCAGTTTTTTTGGCAGACTAATTCGATTATGTTCATAGGTTCTGCACTATTTTCCTGCAGCTGTTAACACAATTGTTTTGAACAGGTTAATGACTGCCCATTAAATGTTAAAAATAGTGCACAGACATGCATTAATTGCTGTATTATTTACAAGTGCCAATCCACCAAGAATCTTAGATTCTGAGAAATCTTTTGCAAATAATCACAGCATTCAAATTTCCTACAAGCAATTACAAATAAGTGTATCATTAAGTTCGAAAAGAACGTTGACAGTTTGAACATTAGCAAAACAATATTTGCTATAGCATAGTTTTTGTCTTTTGTGAGTAATGAATATTTTAAATCCCAAGTTTAACAAGTCCATAGATACTATAGTGAATGCTGATGCACTTATGTGAATAAATCAGAAAAAATAGATGATAAAGCATATCTAACTCTGCAGTTATACAGCAACGACTGATCTGAGACTGGCATTATTCAGCTGCAATGCGTAATCACCAGGTCCTTGTTATACTGTAAAGTAATCTCAATCTGACTGCGACTGAGATTTAATGATAACAGCTCTGTTCCCCTGGCAGCTAATTATTTATTTTAGGAGACAGCATCAGGAGGAACCACTTCTCCCAATATTGTGGAAATTTCCGATAGCATTTTCCAAGTCCCCAGGTGGTCTGTAATTTAGCTTTTTTATTGAACTTGAGTTACACTGCAGCATTTGTAAAGTCAAATCAGTATAATATGGCTTCTTGGGGTAACACACTGTTTAGGCATTGTCAGTCTCTCAGGAAGCCTTATTAATAAACTGCACTTTAACCTATCAGTGGTAGTTTGTTCTTGTGTTCAGATGTTAGTGGGAGGCAGCTTCAATTCATAGTCAAGGAAGCTGAATGATTAAGTTAGCTGATAGACAGTTTGATTGTCATCTGCATTTGGCGTAAAATGTGTCAGTTCTTGAAACCAAACAAATGACAGGGGGACTATCTTACTCTCGTCACTTTTTTTCCACGTGTACTCATCAGAGAAGCTTGGGTGGATTTGATAGGTTTAAAATGACAGCTTTGAATTTGATCATAGTAGAAATTATACATTTACATTTTGATAGACATCACCAGAAGATGGGGAAAAGTAAAATGAACTAAATAGGGTTTTTCTTCAATACAATCTTCTATCGGCAGAAAGGACCAATCATAATTCTTAGTGTAGCATCACAGTTTGTACTTTATAATTTAATAGAATAATACCATAAGAACATGTAATAAGATATACATACAGTTCCAAATGCACTGCAATCAGTAAATTGCTCATATTTAAAAATAATGTATTAAGTATTGTAACAAATAAAAGTAATTCCAACGAAGACTGTTTCAACAGATTATAACCTAACCAAGGATGTAAAGCATGTAGCTTGTCTAGCAAAACCAGTTTGGTGTGAATCATTTTTGAATCTGACTGTAACAATCTGCTTTACATTCAGAAAGGTTTCTCCCATTTTCTTTCAATTTCAGACCGAACATTTCATAAAATTCGCTACAAGAACCCATACATAATATTACTTCTGTTATTCAAACTGCGAGATCAAAAATCGAAAATCTGATTACACACCTTTGTAGAACTCATTTAGTGGCTTTTTGTCCAACTTATTAACTTGTCCATCCCAACCTATCTATACTGGTATCTAACTGCAAATGTGTTGCTGGTCAAAGCACAGCAGGCCAGGCAGCATCTCAGGAATAGAGAATTCGACATTTCGAGCATAAGCCCTTCATCAGGAATAAGAGAGAGAGAGCCAAGCAGGCTAAGATAAAAGGTAGGGAGGAGGGACGAGGGGGAGGGGCGATGGAGGTGGGATAGATGGAAGGAGGTCAAGGTGAGGGTGATAGGCCGGAGTGGGGTGGGTGCGGAGAGGTCAGGAAGAGGATTACAGGTTAGGAGGGCGGTGCTGGTATCTACCTGTACCATCAGAGATCATATCAGAAAGACTCATGGGAATGAATCTGAAGATAGCAAATATTGGTCTTATACCTGATGCTATTCTAGCTGAAAAACATGAACAGTTCATTTACTGAAGCAAGCTTCCAAACAGCAAAGCTTATTTCAGGCAGATTTAAGGTCTGTGATGTTGCAAAATGTGTGGGAACTTAGTCAGCTAGATCTACACCACTTGAAATGTATGGAAATGTCAGAAGTGTTAGTGACTCCACACGTTTTTGGACAGACATATAGGAATGACAGGCAATGGTGGTATCCGTCCCAAATCTTGCCAATGCATCTTCATCCCCTCCTAAAACAGTCATAATTGGTATTTGCAATAATCTGTGAAGCAACATAATAAAGGTACAGATTTTCAATTATCCGATATACAATTCATAGCCAGGAGAGAGACATTAATGCAGTGGATGTAAGCTTCATTACACTGAATGGTTTCTTCTCTTAATTCCTAATTTTTTTCTATTTTGTGCCAGAGTTACACTACCTTCCCCTGGAGATTTTCTTTCATTTGTATTTTTATAAAATAACAATTATAAACTTGTTTATTGTAAAGCCTTGCAAATTAATGGACCATGTAAGGTGCTAAACCTCCTAAATTCCTAAATTCTCATAATTCTTAGCTGAGCTCCAAGGATTTAAAGATATGAAAGTACAACAGAAGAAGATCAACACTTTTTTTTTTGCAATGGCTTTTAATAATTCTGTTGCACTCTCCCTCTAATAATCATTTTCAAAACAATCAGCTGTCAGAGGCCAACTAAAAAGCAGAGATAAATCTCCTGCTCAATGTACCTGTTAGATGTAACACTCCCTTCATTTTTGCCATCATGGAGCAATATCATATATAGTGTTAATCATTCCAGAGAACGAAAATTCAGAAGGACAGGGAAATTTCCTATACCTCTTGGTGGCTGATGACAGAGTGTATTTGTTAGATGCCTAAGAGGTGGCCATTTGTCAATCCTCAGTCAAAAACAATAGATGATATTTGGGATGAAAAGAAAAGTGTCTTTAATAGTTAAAAATTAAATTCTATTTCTGTGAGTCGTGAAGAGATGGACATGTGAACATCTCCTGGTTCAACTTGAGTTGTACTTCATCTTTGCTGCATTCAGTTATTTTGCTTCTTGTTTATTTTTATTAATAAAGTCATTCTGGTGGTAGTGAAACATACAATATCGATACAAGTTATTTTTAATATCTATGCAGAACAGCCCGCCCTCTTACCTTTCATGAATTATGCATCAGCAAAAGAAACTTGCATCAGAACTGAATTACAAATAAATAGAAATTGTTGCATCCCCGAATAATCCAGTACCTCTGCAAATATAAAAACATATCAATAAATGTTGAGTGATAGACATTGGAATTGTATCTTTCAGATGTAACTGTAAACGTGGGCGCTGTAATCATGGGAAGTGCGGGCACCACCCTGGTCTGCATATATCTTCAAAGGTTACATTTGAATATGATTGATGTTCATGTTAATACATTGGAGCCTATGATATCAAAAGCACTCAATAATATTGTAGATCATTCATCATGTTCTTCACAAGTAAAAATGAAAGTCCCTTACTTGGTGGTTATCCTCATTTCTCTCTGCAGAAGTCTGCAAACTGAATCAGCAATCTATTAAAAAAAACGATGAATGTAGACCTTTCCCAATAGAAAGCTGCACTGAGATACTACTACTTTTGATGAGTAGAGCGATTACCAGGATGAGATCATAGAGTCATAGAGATGTACAGCACGGAAACAAACCTTTGGTCCAACTTGTCCATGCCGACCAGATATCCTAAATCAACCTAGTTCCATTTGCCAGCATTTGGCCCATGTCTGGCTAAATGTTTCATATTCATATACCTATCTGGATGCTTTTTAAATGTTATAATTGTACCCCCCACACCCACCACCACTTCGTCTGGCAGCTTGTTCAATACATGCACCACCCTCTACGTGAAAAAGTCACCACTTAGGTCCCTTTTATATCTTTCCCCATTCACCTTGAACCTTTGCCCTCTAGTTTTGGACATCTTCTTAAATAGTGAAGGAGTGGTGGAAGATAATGTGGCTGTCCAAAGATTGCAGGAGCTGCTAAGAGGAAAATTATCCAGTAATTTCCTACCTTTGATTGATTATCTTCTCCTGATTTTTCTAAAGCACAAATTAACGTGAAGGGAATGAAGCATTGGCAAAGGAACAATAAATGAAGTAAACTAATGAGAAAAAAAAATCTAAAGTATGCAAAAATGCACCTCGTAAACTGCTTGACAAGGAAAGTCAAATCAATATTTAGAATCACGCATGTTTAAATCAGATGCAACATCCCTTCATATATTTAGTTGATCCTTTATACAATGCACATTTAAACCAGGCCCATCATTTTACTTCCCATCCTTTACCACTGTTAATATTTCGAAAATGTATATTGAATTTTACTGAGTCAGATGTTGTTTGGGATTCAATTTTTCAATCCAGTTTGAAACTCATATTAAATTCCCTTGCTGCTTTGTTTATAGCACTGTCCTGTTTTGTACTGCTCTGTCTGAGGGCTTCTAGTCCTAGCCAGCTCTCAGCTGACCTGACAGATGGAGATATTGATATGTCATTCCAGGACCAGCTGCCCCTCTCTCCAGATAACACAGCTGATTTCATGAAATTCCCATTGTGAATGCTAAGAGCTCTCTGAATTGCAGTTTCTTGTACAACACACAAGTGGCATAAATGCAGAGAAATCTATCAAGTCTGTCTTTTAAAAGAAGCAAATCTCACAAAGAGTTACTGCTATTACACAACAATTGACTATTTAAGATTTATTGAGGTTTGTAGACAGATCTTCCAATTATTTGAGAAGAGGGAAAATGCTAACAATTTATAACATTTCTGCAAATGTACATTCGTAAATTTAATATTTCAGTCAAATGTTTTAAAAGTTGATTAATGGCAGTTTCACCAGTTCAGGTGTACCTACAAAAATGTCTCATTAAGTTTGTTTGCAGATATAATCAAATGGATGAGAAAAATACATTGCCGAAAATGATTGAGTGAATATCTTTCATTTTGAAAGCTGCTAGTGAACAAACATCCCAAAAATGTGAAGACCAGTTTTGAGAAGAAAGAACATCTAAACTAGTGAAGCTTGTAATGAGGGTTTTAGCGATGATGGACACAGGAACAAAAGTCCAAGGACTTTGCCAAGACCCACATGCACTTCTTGATTTGCTTTAACATGCTTCTTTTTTGAAGAAGAAGAGAAGGACAAATGGTTCCTAAGGTCTATATGAATGACAGGAAAGAGACTCCATACAGACATTAAAAATGAGTGAGCTATAAAATGGACACCTCTTTCATTATTGCGTACTTTAGATCTGATCATAAAAGATGAACTACCTCCTAATATTTGATGTAACTCCATGTCTTAAGTGGCATTTACATTCAGATCAACACCAGAGGGTGTTGCGAAACTGACCAATGGAGACAATGTTTTTACATAAGTCAAGGATTGTCCATGATAGATGCAGTGGCATGCATATCTCTAGCAATTAACCACCTGAATCTGATATAAGTTGAAGCTGTTAAAATGACTCCTGCAACCATCTCTCTACACTTTCTGTAAGTGGACATTTCATCCTCTATTCGAGAGACTGTAACTTTTGTTGTTTTCTGTGCCAATTTTGAATCCTTAGTGCTCAATTCACATTAGTTTTCACCACTCCTGGGAGGAAATATCCTTGACATCAGCTTGAATTTCAAGTGAACTCACTAGATTAAACAGAGTCAGCATAGTTTTTTATTGGTTAAATAACTAGTATTTTTTAGTTTTTTGAGGAAGAAGCAAGGCACGAAGATAAAGGGAAATCTGTAGCTGTGATGTATTTGAATTTCCAGAATCAATTTTACAAGGTGCCATATCAAACAATTATGACACGAAATAAGATTTGATGGTATGGAAGAAATATATTATGGATGAGTGCAGAAAATAGGGTTATTGTTTCATTTCTGGGTTGGCAAGCTAAACCAGTGGACTGCCAGTGGATCAATGCTGCGACCTTAACTTTTTACAGTCCTTCATTATGATTAAGTTAGGAGAGGTGAACTAATTCCTTTCCTGGTCCCACTTCTCCAACCGTCACAAGAAGTTTGATATTAAAAAGAGAGGTGATGTTGCCAGCTATATCTCTATGAAATTATACACAATTCAGTATCAGAAGCAAACCATTTACATTATTTAAGGAACAAATTATGCATTGAAAAGCAAGCTACGGATTTTAGATGTTATCCCATTGGCAAAAAACCTGTTTATGCATAGAGAGAAAGCAAATAGAATAGAAAGACTGATCAATTGGCTAAGTATCTCATGATGTCATGGTTTGGCTGACCAGTATACTGACCTTTCCCATATTGTTGTCACTGAATTTACTGGTTAATCTTTGGTCAAGGTTTTGCTTGAAACACTTGCAGAATGAAAAACACACTCAGTTAGATGTTGAATGCAACTCAGTTAACATGCTTATCTCTGAATTAGAAGGCTGCTCAACTTTAGAGGTTTGAACAGAAGAACAAAGCTGACACTTCAGTGTAGCTCGTACTGTACGAGCAAGCTACTCAATGACATGGAAGGGACAGATCAGCAATTAGCAGTGTTGCTCACTTGATTTGTATAGCAGCATAATTTTCAACAAGGACAAAAGCGCATTCGTAGGGTAGGCATTTGACTTTCTAGGGTACATTGTGACAGCAACTGAAGTAAAGCCAGCACATAATGTCAAATGCATTCATCCACTTCCGACACCAGCTAACAGGATTAAGTTGGCATCGTTCCCATGTTTGTTGCAAATTCTTTCCTAATTACGCAGAGATCACAGAGTCTCTTTGAATGTTACAGTGTAAAGATCTGCAATGAATGGATAATCTCACAGCAAACGTCACTTGACATGTCAAAGATGATGATGGCATTTCTGCCGGTCCTCGCCCACTTCAACACAGATGTGGTAACATATATCACAACAGGTATGTCAGGGAATATGATAGAAGATATATTCTCAGTACAATAAAGCAAGTGAGCAACCAGTTGTGGATGTGCCATGCACACTTTTGGAATACTAGAGAGAGCAAAGCACGAACATGAATCTATGCTACTGAACCTAAGCTCAAATATCTGTGTGGTAGAATGTTTATTCTCTACGTCACATTATTAACAACATCAGGATGTGGATCATTCACTTACGCATTTACAAACGGTCAGATCGCCTTCATCAGTACAACTTTGAGGTTTAGTATCTTGTACGTTCATGCAGCTTGACCTGCTAAGCCATGCTGGAATGAATGTTTCCACCCAGAAATGTACACAAGTGATCATTTCATGACAGACACAATGTGGCAATGAATGCAGAACATTAATGGAGATCAGGATCTATCATAATGAATACATATAATCTTTGGTCTATGTTCTCCTCATTAAAGTGAATTACCTTAGCTACACTCAGCAATGCAAGGATTAGAGTCATAGAAACATACAGCATGGAAACAGATCCTTCGGTCCAACCTGTCCATGCCGGCCAGATATCCCAACCCAATCTAGTCCCACCTGCCAGCACCCGGCCCATATCCCTCCAAACCCTCCCTATTCATATACCCATTCAAATGCCTCTTAACTGTTGCAATTGTACCAGCCTCCACCACATCCTCTGGCAGCTCATTCCATACACATACCACTCTCTGTATGAAAAGATCACCCCGTAGGTCTTTTTTATATCTTTCCCCTCTCACCCTAAACCTATGCCCTCTCATTCTGGACTCCCCAACTCCAGTGCAAAGACTTGGCCTATTTACCCTATCCATGCCCCTCATAAATTTGTAAACCTCTATAAGGTCACCCCTCAACCTCCGATGCTCCAGGGAAAACAGCCCCAAACTGTTCAGCCTCTCCCTCTAGCTCAAATCCTCCAACCCTGACAACAACCTTGTCAATCTTTTCTGAACCCTTTCAAGTTTCACAACATCTTTCCAATAGGAAGGAGACCAGAATTGCACGCAATATTCCAACAGTGGCCTAACCGATGTCCTGTGCGGCTGCAACATGACCTCCCAATCCTGTACTCAATACTTGCATTTATCTGAATTAAACTCCATCTGCCACTTCTCGACCCATTGGCCCATCTGGTCAAGATCCTGTTGTAACATGAGGTAACCCTCTTCACTGTCCACTACACATCCAATTTTGGTGTCATCTGCAAACTTACTAACTGTACCTCTTATGCTCGCGTCCAAATCATTTATGTAAATGACAAAAAGTAGAGGACCCAGCACAGATCCTGTGGCACTCCACTGGTTACATGCCTCCATTCTGAGAAACAACCCTTCACCACCACCCTCTGTCTTCTACCTTTGAACCAGTTCTGTATCCAAATGGCTAGTTCTCCTTGTATTCCATGAGATCTAACCTTGCTAATCAGTCTCCCGGGGGAACCTTGCCAAATGCTTTACTGAACTCCATACAGATCACATCTACATCTCTGCCCTCATCAATCCTTTTTGTTACTTCCTCAAAAAACTCAATCAAGTTTGTGAGGCATGATTTCCCATGCATAAAGCCATGTTGACTATCCCTAATCAGTCCTTGCCTTTCCAAATATATGATTAGATTCTCTAAAGTGTGGAAACAGTCCCTTCAGCCCAATAAGTCCACACCATTCCTCTGAAGAGAAACCCACCCAGACTCATTCCCCTACCCTATATTTACCCCTGACTAACGCAACTAACACTGAGGGCAATTTATCACGACCAATTCACCTGGCCTGCACATCTTTGGATTGTGGGAGGAAACTGGAGCACCTGAAGGAAACCCACACAGACACTGGGAGAATGTGTAAACTACACACAGACAGTTGGGAATCAAACCCAGGTCCCTGGTGCTGTGAGGCAACAGTGCTAACTACTGAGCCACCGTGCCGCCCCTAATGTTACCAGATTTGATGTTACCATTTAACCCTGACTAATGCACCTAACGATGGGCAATTTAACATGGCCAATTCACCTGACCTGCATATCTTTGGATTGTGGGAGGAAACCCATGCAGACATGGGGAGAATGTGCAAACTCCACACAGGCAGTCGCCGAGGCAGGAACTGAACCCAGGTCTTGGCGTTGTAAGGCAGCAGTGCTAACCACTATGCTACCGTGTCACCCTGTGTACATCCTGTCCCTCAGGATTCCCTCCAACAACTTGCCCACCACTGATGTCAGGCTCGCTGGTCTATAGATCACTACCTTGTCCTTACCACCCTTCTTAAACAGTGGCACCATGTTAGCCAACCTCCAGTCTTCTGGCACCTCACCTATGACTATCGATTACAAATATCTCAGCAAGAGGCCCAGCAATCACTTCTCTAGCTTCCCACAGAGTTCTCGAGTACACTTGATCAGGTCCTGGGGATTTATCCACCTTTACCCTTTTCAAGACATCCAGCACTTGCTCCTCTGTAATTTGGCCATTTTAAAAGGTGTCACCATCTATTTCCTTACAGTCTATATCTTCCATATCCTTTTCCACAGTAAATACCGATGCAAAATACTCATTTAGAATCTCCCCCATTTTCTGTGGCTCCACACAAAGGCCTCCTTGCTGATATTTGTGGGGCCCTATTCTCTCCCTAGTTACCCTTTTGTCCTTAATGTATTTGTAAAAACCCTTTGGATTCTCCTTAATTGTATTTGCCAAAGCTATCTCATGTCCCCTTTTTGCCCTCCTGATTTCCCTCTTAAGTATACTCCTACCTCCTTTATACTCTTCTGAGGATTCATTCGATCTATCCTGTCTATACCTTACATATGCTTCCTTCTTTTTCTTAACCAAATCTTCAATTTCTTTAGTCATCCAGCATTCCCTATTCCTACCAGCCTTTCCTATCATCCTAACAAGAATATAATTTCTCAGGATTCTCGTTACCTCATTTCTGAAGGCTTCCCATTTTCCAGCCGTCCCTTTCCCTGCGAACATTTGCTCCCAGTCAGCTTTCGAAAGTTCTTGCCTAATACCATCAAAATTGACCTTTCTCCAAATTAGAATTTCAACTTTTAGATCTGGTCTATCCTTTTCCGTCACTATTTTAAATGTAATAGAATTATGGTCGCTGGTTCCAAAGTGCTCCCCACTGACACCTCAGTCACCTGCCCTGCCTTATTTTCCAAGAGTAGGTCAAGTTTTGCACCTTCTCTAGTAGGTACATCCACATACTGAATCAGGAAATTGTCTTGTACACACTTAACAAATTCCTCTCCATCTAAACCTTTAACACTATGTCAGTCCCAGTCAATGTTTGGAAAGTTAAAATCCCCTGCCATAACTACCCTATTATTCTTACAGATAACTGAGATCGCCTTACAAGTTTGTTTCTCAATTTCCCTCTGACTATTAGAGGGTCTATAATACAATCCCAATAAAGTGATCATCCCTTTCTTATTTCTAACTTCCACCCAAATAACTTCCCTGGATGTAATTCCGGGAAGTTCTCTGACAATTGCTATTTGTTGGGGTGATTATCAGAGATGAGCACTGCTTCACCAATGCAGCATTTATCACAAAAAAAACAAAGAACTGGAAATCTGAAGTTGCTATAAAGATTCAAGAGGTCTGGCAACATCTGTGGAGAGACGGCAGAGTTAATGTTGAGGATACAATATTTCAAAAGTGAAGACAAGTGTTAGTCCTTGCACATTTCAACCCTGATGTGGTGACATATATCACAGCCAGCACATCAGGAAACATAAGAGGAGATTCTAGTCTCGGTACACGTATTCGTACAATATCAGGCTAATGTTAACATCAATGTTGCAACATCTGTCATCCTTGAAATGTGTGAAAAGACTCCTTAAGTCTGACATAGTAGTTACTTAACCAGGTCTGAAAGATAAAATGGTAGTTGGTCAGACTTGTGAAGATTCAGAGTGCATATCTGTTACCAAATGTGAAAGGGTCTTTACAAGAATATATCACCAATGCTTCCTATGTGCACTAAGTGGGTTTTCTTTTCTTCCTTGCCCTCTCATAATGTCTAAGTGCTGTCTGTGGATTCACAGCATGGAGTCAGGGGTGGTGGTGGGGTGGGGGGTGGGGGGGTGGAGGTATGGGGGTGGGAATGTGGAGCAGACTGGTACTGGAGCATTTGTGTGGATGACCTCAGAGACATTTGTGCCTTGACAGCCCAGACACCCTCTTCAGCTTGAGTGAGGAGGAAAGGCAAATTCGGGGGGTTGGGGGGGTGGGTGGCGGCGGGGAAGGTGGCTTGTTTGTGGTTCCAGTTCCATCTGTGTGCCTGCTGACATTTCCTGGTCTTCCTGAGAGGAAGGGGCACTTGGAATGAGGCTCAAGATCCCTCATTCCCCTCAGTCTTACTGTTAATGCTGAGCACCTGTGACTACAGTGATGCTGTGTTCATTTCTGGCAGCTGATCAGTCGATGAACTCAGTCAGTCATATGTGTGCCAAAGCCAGCATGGTATTAATAATATTAATGGGTTCTGGAGAAGCATCACTGGAGCTGAAATATTAATTCTGTTTTCTCCCCCACGATGCTGTTCCATTTGCTGAGGTTCTTCAGGAGCCTCTGTTTTTGTGTGTGTGTGCTTGAGATTACTAGCATCTATTCTTTTTTGTTTTATTATTATTGTGGGACTGATTATGTTGGTGGACACCAACCTTGAATCTAGTTTACTAAAATGTCTCTGACAAGTCTCCTGGCATCTGTCTGTGTACTTGTACAGATTTATTCATGACCAACACCAAAGGAACGTCTTCAACTGGGTCTGTGCAGGTACATTACCTTCACCAGCTTTGGGCCAACCCGGTGGCTCACTGGTTAACATTGATGCCTCATAGTGCCAGGGATCCAGGTTCAATTCCACCCTTGGGCGACTTTCAATCTGTAGGGATTCTATGAGTAGCCAGAGGGCCAGAGATGTGGAGTTATTTCTTCCTGAACCAGTTGTAGAGACAAGTCAGTGATGTACTCATTAGATTCTGTTCCCAAAGCTTAATTTGGACAAAGTACCCACTGATGTGACTATGTGGAGGATGCAGGTGAAAGTCTTGCAGTACATCATCTGAAGGTTCAGTGTTATTCCTGAGAAGTGTGCCACTTATCCCTGCACCAAAGATCAACAATTTGTTTTGTTTCTTGTACAGCTGCACATTTTCATTTAGCAAAATGGCACTGCATCCAGATATTATATGGGTGTAAATTGGCTTAGTCTGGGGTGACCTTAATAAAGGATGAAGGATGACCAACCTCTCAACAAAACCATGTAGCAACACTCCAAAGTCCCTGTCTGAAGAGTGGACAGCAAGCTTTCTCTCTTGGGCTATGTCTTCTGCAAGAATAGTCCCACTGTATTTGTATGTGGGCAGTTCCTGGCTTGAGCATTGGGTGTGATGTGCAGCTAGGGTTTAAATATGGTACTTACAGTGTGATCAGAGCAAGATCCCTACTGAAGCAAAAACTCGCACTTATGTCGTTACTATTGCACGAACTGGGCATGATGAGGAGTGCATGCATAATGATGAGGGAATGAATGGTGAACAGTGTGAGAAAAGTCACTGTGAGATATAATGGGACAGGTACAGTAAAATTTCCCAAAGACACTGAGCCTAAAAGTGGGAAAATTCAGCCCTATGTGATTACAGTCAATGCACACACATTTGGCATTTTGTGAGAGCGGATGAAACCATTCTGTGAGAGATAGTGTACGTGAGAATGAAAGTTAGTAACTAAAAACCAAAGGGCCTCACAAAACATTTGTCCTTTACTACATAGTGAGTACAAACTGAGCACAGATTGATGAAGCTGTGCTGCATGGGGAGCTCAAATGTTTGCTGCAATGGGTGCTGCATCTTGAGATTGAAAGTCAGCTGGGTGTTAGTAAAGGTGAAACAGTGCACTTATAAAGCAGTCACATGACCAGCAATAGATCTCTACATTGAAGAGAATATTTAGAACCTTCTGCATTCAGTGAAAATCTGTTAAACTATATTCTGTACCTCTATGAGCAACTCCCTGACCAACAATGCCATGGCAAAAACACCAAGCAGATAAGTTTGGAAGTTGTACAAGCAGCTCCTGCCAAGCAATGTCTCCTGCTTGGACATGATCTACACAGCAAATGGCTGGAAATCACTACAACATGTACCAAAATTACCACTTTGGTCATGGACAAGTAATTAGACAAGTTTTTGTTGCAAAATGTGGTTTGCCAGATACCGTAGCTAGGAATAATGCAGTACAATACCATTTATCCATTTCACAAGTGATCACAAAGAAACACAACCTCAAGTTCATAGACCTCAATGTCATCATCAGCGGCCTGAGCATTTCATAGGTATTTCTGTACATAAAATGGACAATCTGAATGCTAAGAAATAATTTGAACCATGTCTGTTTGTTGCTTATGATGCCTTAATTTTAAATGGCTTTGAAAACCATTCCAAAAAGTTTGAAATTATGTTATAGTAAGTACATGGCAGCGACAATAGATTATCATTTAACAGAATTATGTCTTGGACCACAAGATTAAAGAAGAAGTTTGCAATCGACTGTTCTGGAGAAGGGTCACTGGACTCAAAACATTAACTCTGATTTCTCCCTACTGATGTACCAGACCTGCTGAGCTCTTCCAGAAATTCCTAGGGTTTTTGTTTGTTTGCAATCTATGGGTCAGCTCTACACTCAGTCAGTGTCATGAAATAACAACAAAGATTTCATGGCAGTTCCATGTTATACCTTACAAAAGATATAAACAATCTATTTGACAATGCCTCAAATCATTCTTTCATATGCAAATTAACATTTTTTTTAATATTTAAAGGTAATTAAATTGAGTCATTTCATATTTCTGCTTTAATTCCTTTTCATTTAATATTTCCAGAGACATTTACAAAACAGCATGGTGGTCTACTTACATGCTGGCACTTGACGAACTTCATTTATCTGAAATCAATTGTCCTTTACATGCAAATTTCACATTTTGCAGCAGCCCATATAATTAGTAGCAAAATGTACTATCCTTGCATTTTAAATTTCCTACTGATAACCTAGTTTCATTCCTTGCAATCTAATTCATCAAAGTGTAATTCTTTTGGGAAAACAAGCTAACCACAGGAATCAAGAAGGTAAATGATACATCAGGTGGAACATAGTATATTACGCCTTTGAGCTGAAAGATTAAACAGAAGTCAATTGAGACTTCAAAGCTCCAGTTCAAAGTCCATTAGTATTAAATATAGGTTGCTGAGGTAAAAATGGGATCATAATTTTATGTTCAATTCTCAAAATTCACTTGTTGAGAAGATTTGTTCATGCTAAAGGAAAAACCCATAGGCTTTGAAAATGCATGCATGGCGGCAAATTTTGCTTTTCCCTTAAGTCAGAAATGGTGTTGGGAAAAGTAGATCTTTGGCTGCCCTGGCAAAAATGGCTTGCAGAGTAAAAATTAAAATAACTCCCTTCTGTCCCCTCGGAAAGGGTTTACCACTGTACATATTTCCATGCTAGTCAAGGCGTGGACAATATTCAGCACATATTCTTCTGGAGTTACTTTTTCATTTTAAAAAAGAGCATTAACAGACTGACGGGACAGGTGGCTTTGACTTTTGTTTGGACTAGAAAGTATTTCAAGTGTGTGAGATGTTACTAATTGAATGACTATGTGTGAAGTGTCTCCCTTGAGTGGACATGCTAAAACAAAGCTATTGTTTGTGGAATTCACATTTCCTAACGTTTGTAGTTTTACCCAAAAACTCAGACATTTTGGATTTCTAGACTTAATGTTGCTGAACATAAAAGTTAACAGACAGCTGCAGAAATCAGTCTAAATAAGTAGGTACAAATGGCAACCCACCATAGAATCCCTACTGAGCAGGAAGAGACTCTTCAGCTCATAGAGTCTGCATCAACCCTCCAATGTGCATCCCACCCAGATTCACCTGACACTCTATCCCCATAATCTAGCATTTACCATGGTAAATCCACCTAACCTGCATACTGCCCTGCAATCTTGCATGGCCAATCCACTGAACTTGCAAATCTTTGGACTGTGGGAGAAAACCAGAGTACCCAGCAGAAACCAAGATATGGAGGTGCTGGTTTTGGACTGGGATGGACAAAGTTAAAAATCACATAACACCAGGCTGAAGTCCAACAGGTTTATTTGGAAGCACGAGCTTTGGGAGCGCTGCTCCTTCATCAGGTAGCTAGTGGAGCAGGATTATAAGACACAGAATTGATAGAAAAAGATCACAGTGTCATGCAACTGAAACAACATATTGAACAAACCTAGATTGCTGTTAAGTCTTTCATCTTTTAGAATAGGTTACAGGTTTTGGATCATTAATATGTAAAAGTCACATTCTCAAGCTGACTCAAGGTTTTATAAACAAAGATGACATCTTAGCTCAGACAATGTATTAAAGGTGTCAGGTTAGAATCTGTCTGTATTCCAACCACCTGTTGAAGGAGCAGGGTTCTGAAAGCTTGTACTTCCAAATAAACCTGTTGAACTATAACCTGGTGTTATATGATCTTTAGCAGAAACCAATGCAGACATAGGGAGAACATGCAAACTCCACAAAGACAGTCACCTAAAACTGGAAATGAACCTGTGCCCCTATGAGGCATCAAGGCTGACCACTGAGCCACTGTGCCACCCGATTATCATTGTATGGCAATGGTTTTGAACTTCAAATCATCTGGGTTGCCAAAGAAGTAGTAGTTGTGTGGTCACCTGATCAAGTCTTTCTTTAGGTTATCAATCTTAGATACTTCAAGAACTGAGGAGAAACTAGTCAGCCTACAAACCACAAAGCAAGAAATAACAGAAGCAAAGGCAGCAACATCTGTGCCTTAAAAACGGAGATTGCAATATCAGAAAATCTTCCAATATTCCTTTCTAACTGCATTCATATAGAAACTTGACCTTCCTGGTAAGAAAACTACATTTAGCTCAGCTTGTGACCTGCTGAAAATCCAACTGCTTGAGGGAATCCTGCGATAGTTGTAATATTTTGAATCCACCGAAACTCCTCTTCAGGAGTCAAAATACCTTCTCTACTTGGCCTGCAATCTGTGCTTTTATCTAAAGGTGAATTATAAATTATTTGTTTACGACTTAATAAAATGTACCATTCCCTTTAACTATATTTGTTTCCAAAGTGCATGTACATGAAATACCAAGTAAGTGAACTAGAGTTAGACTTTTTGGATAAATGTATGAATAAATAACCTACAACTTTGCAGCACATTGTTCAAATTGACTGCAAAACCCAAGGTTAGGAAACTTGTGCATCTTTGTTGTTGAGGCCAGATTTAAAAGTTTATATTAATACCAGACATTCTTATTTTATTTAATACCTAACTATATTAGGTCTGTTTCCTCTTCTTTATGCTACAAGAGTAGGACAATCTAAATTACAGCCTTCCCAAAGTTGCATTGAATGTCACACTTATGACTTGACAGGACATGTGCTCCTGTGCATAGAACCAACTCTGTCAACTCCTCTTCCCCTCTACTTGAACTGATAAAAAGTCAGCATGAGCTTGAATTCAAATGTATCATGATCTGGCTGGGAATATATCATTCTATGCCTCTAAGGTTACACTATTGACTCAGCTGTTAATAGTAATATAACCTATGGGCTCCATACATGATATTAATTCTTGCAAGTTCTATGCAATCTATAAATGTCAAGCACATTTTGCCCTCCAGAACAGGCCTTTTTAAATGTTTAATTTTTATTTGCAATTGATTAATTCAGTGTGAAATAGAGTGAAAATGTTTTGGCTCTTAAAAGTCAACGATTGCAGTCTTAAAGTAATAAAGAAGTCTATTTCCAAACTCTTCCAACAGATGCAATGTTTATGAGCTAAAGACCAGCTGATTTTTTTGTATAGAGCCCTAACTCAGCTTTTGTGGAGTAGCACACTAAAGACGTGCCTGGGGAACTGTATATCAGATGCAATACTGACTGACATTTGACCCATAATTGAGTAATGCTCAGCAAATACCCGATAGGAGGCATTTTTGGCTTATATCTCTTAGTTGAAGGAATTATGACAAGTTGAGTGATATTTGACCTATAATTGACTTTTACTGTCAGACAGGTACCCTACAGCAGATTTGTTTTTTTTAAAGCTATGTGTTTTCAAATATAAGAAACATAGTGAATCAGAAACTAGCAATTTATTTCACAAAGACACTTCACTCAGACTCAATCTGGCCAGACCATATCAGAATGTGACTTGGCTTAAAAAACTAAATTAGACTAGCTTTTAGATGCTTTTCACTGGTATCAATGCAAAAACAAAAGAAAAAATATTATCTGCATGGGAAACAAAGCTTTTATGCTCTTTCAATCAAACAAATTGCAATTCAAAAAATTTATTCAATAGGTAAACTAAAAATGCTTACTATATTCTTCCATAAAAATAAAAAACAAATTCAAAGATATCCCATTGCATGATTTCAGGGCATCAATTTATACCTACTAAACATCTGTAACATACAGATTTTTTTAAACTTTCTGTATCATTGAATTACTATCTCGAGTTAGTTACACTTATGAGATACTTGGGCTACTTCAATGGTTTTCCATTGGGATGAAATTGTACTTCACAAGGTAGTCACTGGAAAATTCATTCAATAGACCAGAAACTATCTTGGAACTGAGAAGTGAATGAATAGAGTTATTCAAGATGAAAAGAGGTTTTGACAGAAATATTAGAAAAATACAATTCCCTGTGGCGAATGGCTCAATAATCAAGAGTTATAGATATAAAATAATTGACCAAAGCTATGGAGGGGAGATATGAAGAATTATTTTCACTCAAGAGTTGTCAGGATCTGGAATATTCTTCTTAAAAATGTGATGGAAGTGCTTCCATAAATAATTTGAAAGTGGAATTTCTCAGGTACTTGAAAATGAACTACAAGGCTGAGGAGAAATGTTGGAGGTGTAGAAGATGCTCCAGTTAGAGCTCCTATGTTCACCAGTCCCTTTTACATTGTCTTTCTTTCTCCTTCCTCTTTGCAGTAGTTTTTACTTCCTCTCGCACCCCCATGCTACAAACTTCTACATCTAGATTAGATTAGATTACTTACAGTGTGGAAACAGGCCCTTCGGCTCAACAAGTCCACACTGACCTGCCAAAGCGCAACCTACCCATACCCCTACATTTACCCCCTACCTAACACTACGGGCAATTTAGCATGGCCAATTCACCTGACCCACACATCTTTGTGATTGTGGGAAGAAACCGGAGCACCCGGAGGAAACCCACGCAGACACGGGGAGAACATGCAAACTCCACACAGTCAGTCGTCTGAGGCGGGAATTGAACCCGGGTCTCTGGCGCTGTGAGGCAACAGTGCTAACAGAATGGAGCGAGACGGAGAGAAATGAATCACAGCTTGACCCCAGGTGAGAGCGGAGCATGTGGGCAAAGTCCCGGAGTGGGGAGCAGAGCGAGTAGAGACCGGGTCACGGAGTGAGGAGCATAGTGACTACAGGCCAAGTCGGGGAGTGGGGAGCAGAGTGAGTATGGGCCGAGTCCTGGAGCAGGGAGCAGAGCACGTATGGGCTCAGTCCTGGAATGTGGAGCAGAGCAAGTATGGCCCAGTGCTAGAAAGGGGAGCAGAGCAAGTACGGGCCCAGTGCTAGAACGGGGAGCAGAGCAAGTATGGCTGTAGTCGCGGAGTGAGGAGGAGAGCTAGTACAGGCCGAGTCCCACAGCAGGGAGCAGATTGAGTACGGGCCGAGTCCCAGAGTGGGGAGCAGAGTAGTACGGGCTAAGTTGCGGAGCAGGGAGCAGTCAGCAGAGCGGGTACAGGCCGAGTCCCGGAGTGGGGAGCAGAGCGAGTATGGGCTGAGTCCCGGAGCGGGGAGCAGAGTGAGTATGGGCTGAGTCCCGGCGTGGGGAGCAGAGCGAGTATGGGCTGAGTCCTGGAGCAGAGATCAGAGCGAGTACAGGCCGACTCCCAGAGCGGAGAGCAGAGTGAGTACAGGCTGAATCCCGGAGCGGAGAGCAGAGCAAGTACAGGCTGAATCCTGGTGCAGACAGCAGAGTGAGTACGGGCTGAGTCCAGGAGCAGGGAGCAGAGTGAGTACAGGCCAAATCCCAGAGCAAGGAGCAGAGTGAGTACAGGCCAAATCCCAGAGCAGGGAGCAGAGTGAGTACGGGCTGAGTCCCAGATTGGAGAGCAGAATGAGTGGAGGCCGAGTCACCGAGCAGGGAGCAGAGTAAGTATGGGTAGAGTACCAGAGCGGGGAGCAAAGCTAGTATAGGCAGAGTCCTGGAGCAGGGAGCAGAGCGAACACAGGCCAAGTCTCTGTGCGGGGGGGGCAGAGTGAGTATGGGTAGAGTCCCAGAGCAGGGAGCAGAGTGAGTATGGGCTGAGTCCGGAGCAGAGAGCAGAGTGAGTACGGGTTGAGTCCCGGAGTGGGTAACAGAGTGAGTACAGGCTGAGTTGCGGAGCAGGGTGCAGAGTAAGTATGGGTAGAGTACCGGAGCGGGGAGCAGAGTGAGTATGGGCCAAGTCTCCGTGCAGGGGGCAGAGTGAGTATGGGTAGAGTCCCAGAGCAGGGAGCAGAGTGAGTATGGGCTGAGTCTCCGTGCGGGGGGCAGAGTGAGTATGGGTAGAGTCCCAGAGCAGGGAGCAGAGTGAGTATGGGCTGAGTCCAGAGCAGAGAGCAGAGTGAGTACAGGGTGAGTCCCGGAGTGGGGAACAGAGTGAGTACAGGCTGAGTTGCGGAGCAGGGAGCAGAGTGAGTATGGGTAGAGTCCCAGAGCAGCGAGCAGAGTGAGTATGGGTAGAGTCCCAGAACAGGAGGCAGAGTGAGTATGGGTAGAGTCCCAGAGCAGGGAGCAGATTGAGTATGGATAGAATCCCAGAGCAGGGGGCAGAGTAAGTACGGGCTAAGTCTCCGTGCGGGGGGCAGAGTGAGTATGGGTAGAGTCCCAGAACAGGGGGCAGAGTGAGTATGGGTAGAGTCCCAGAGCAGGGGACAGAGTGAGTATGGGTAGAGTCCCAGAGCAGGGAGCTAAGCGGGTCCTGGATGGCGGTCGGAACATGGAGGCAGCAAGGCCTCATGTTCTGAAGTCCGGCAGGCACAGACCCACACTGCAAAAGGATTGTAAGGACTATAACTTCAGTACCTTATAGGCTTTTTTTATTGTCATGCTAATCTTTTCTTTACTATTTCAATTCTGTAAAACACTTAAAGTATCTGCACCTAGGTACCCTGTACCTAAGATGGCGCAAAGAGGCGACATTCCAAACCTTTCATTGCACTCATTCGAGTGGACATGATAATAAAGGCTACTCTGATTTTGATTCTGATTCTGTCAGTATGATTGCTCTTTCTAAAAGCAGCAGGCAGTATGGTGGCTCAGTGGTCAGCACTGTGGCCTCACAGTACCGAGGACGTAGGTTCAATTCCACCCTCAGATGACTGTTTGCACATTCTCCTTGTGTCTGTGTGGGTTTCCTCCCACAGTCACAATGATGTACAGCTGAGTTGGATTGGTCATAATATAGTATCGTGGCAAGGTGGATGAGTTGTGGGGTTACAGATGCTGGGGGGGGAGGGGATGTGTTTTGGAGGGTTGGTTTGGGCTGAATGGCTTGTTTCCACACTGCAGGCATTGTATGATTCTTCCTCTATGAAGGGTGTGGTAGGCTGCAGGGTCTTCTATACAATGAGTTTCCATGATTCTATTAACCTTTTGAAAACATCTCCTAGTAAAGCTTTGTTTATTCACTTTGTTGTACCTTAATAATCAGTACAATTACTATGTCATGGTTAACTATAATGACAGGAACTAATCAAATGTCAATGACCTCATGGTATTATCATTGGATTGTTAATGAAGGAAGCAGGTTTGAATCCTGCTGTGGCATATTGTGGAATTTGAATTCAAACAAAATCTGGAACTAAGAGTTTAATGAAGACCATGAATCCATTGTTGATTGTCAGTGAACCTTTCTGGTTCACTAATGACCTTTCGGGAAGGAAACTGGCATCCTTCTGGCCTAGGCGTGACTCCAGATCCATGACAATGTGGTTGACTCTTAACTGCCATCTGGGCAATTAGAGAAAGGCAATAAGATGCTGGCCCAGCCAGTGATGCTGTCATCCTGTGAATGAATAAAAAAGGTGACAATACTACAATGGCTATTCATAGAATCCCTAAAGTGTGGAAACACCTCTCCCTGCCTCCTTATCCCTGTATTCCCCATTGCTCATCCACTTAACCTTTACATCCTGAATACTAGGGGCAATTTAACATGGCCAATCCACCTAACCTGCACAGGTTTGGATTGTGGGAGGAAACTTGAGCAGACACAAGGCAAATCTACAAACTCCAAACAGACAATTGCCCAAGGCTAGGATTAAATCTGTATCCCTAGCACTGTGAGGTAGCAGTGCTAACCACTAGGCCATCCCACCACAGGTGGTGCTGCAGTATGGACTGGGTAGGTTGAGCCAGTATTCTGGGGTTGAGAAAGTGGTGCTGGAAAAGCACAGCAGGCCAGGCAGCGTCCAAGGAGCAGAAGAATCAACGTTTTGGGCAAAAGCCCTTCATTAGGAATCAGGCTTTTTCCTGAAACATCAATTCTCCTGCTCTTCAGATGCTGCCTGACCTGCTGTGCTTTTCCAGCACCACACTCTTGACTGTAATCTCCAGCATCTGCAGTGCTCATGTTTGCTTTTTGACCCAGTATTCTGTTTAATGCAACCTATCATTCCACATTTGATTTGATTCTGCTTCCTTTCTGGGTGGTCATTTTACGTATGCTTGCAAATATAGCTTACATTGCTGAGGTTACAAACTTCAAATACCATCTCGTTTATTAAAAACAAAGACTGTCATTTATGTTGTGACTTTTATAAACAGAAGAGAACACAAGGTGCCTCACAATTAATGAAGTGCCTGTATAGTTCGATTTCAGATTCAGAAAACATGGCACTGGCCTTTAGCCATTGTCTGGAACTGGCAAACTCAATCTTATGCACACCATTAGGTTCCCATCATCTAGATTTTCCATCTGAGCCCAAAAGCTTCATTTTATCTCCCATTGTGATTCTGGAGATGTTATTTCTTAAAATGAGACTCTCTCTGCTCTCTGTGTCGGGTGATTAAATCTTTCCCAGTTCTGTTCTTTGTGGTGCTGATATTGAAAAATAAATCCCTTTGGATCAGGACACTGTGGCTTCTTGCCCAATCCTACTGCCCCAGTCTTGGAACATTACATTTCTGACTCACTGCAGGCAATGGCAAAACCAACCTGAAAACATCTCAAGTATACCACAATGTTTAAATAAGTAATGAATAAGTTTGACTTATTATGCTGCATATATACTTGACATATGTTTTTACCAACAACAATAATAATACAATGTCTTTAACTAAAGAAAATATCCCAAGGTGCTACAAGGAAGCATTATAAAACAAATATGGTACTGAATTACATATGAGGATATCAGGGCAGATGTCCAAAAGCCTGAGCAAAAAACTACAAATAAAACATATAGTAAATGGCACTTGATTATTTTCAGCAGTTAAAGCTCCCTGTGAATTTTTGAGGCCCTTACAATGAAGGAATTGAAAAACATCTCAATTTCACTCCACTAAAACTATGTTCTAACATTCATTGTGTTTAATGGACCATAAGTCAGAGTATTTGAAGTTTGCATACACATTCATTGTACCAATAGGTATGTTCTCAACTCAAGATCAGAAATTCACTGTGGTGTAATGAAGTAACTGCCTTTCAAAATTACAGGACCTGGAAATATTTTAATTGGTTAAGTTTCTACAACAATTTTAGGTCATGTTCCAGGCATCTGAGATTAAAAATTTATTTGGTAGGCTTGAATGCACACCATGTTTTATAAGTATGCAATCAAGATGAGAGTAAACAAGTAACCGGTCTAGCTATGTGTTATCACAGGAACGTTATTTTGATGTGCAATTATTAAACACATACCAGGCTGGATTACATTGTGTGTGGGTCTCAGATTTTTAACTGAAATTACAGGACAAAAAAAGTCTTAAACATTACCAAAGCAGATTCTGTGCATTAATCTCAATCAAGAAGATATTGAATGATTGATGATTGTAAAATCGCTGCAGACTACTTTCCAACATGATAGAGGAGATTTTAAATCTCTGTCTCATGGAAACAAAGTGGCAATGAAGCCAGAATTGAGGTGGTCAACCCATTATCCTGTTCCTGCTCCACGGTCACTGTAATGTGAGTTTCCAATGGCCGATCCAGCAGATTACCAACATATTCTTGCAGATTTTGTCACATGATCTCCAACCTTTCTGTCCAATCAACTGCTCTATTGCCCTCTTTATTGCATTTTCAAAACATATAAGGTGTTCAAAGAAATAGAGTAAAAAACATGTTTATAAATGTTCCTTTGATTTCTCTCCCAATTGCACACTGCAACACCTGGAGATTAACCTTTAATTCTTGAAAACTCCAAGACAACCTTCACACGGATGATCCCTGGAATGGTAGGTCTAACATATGAGGAACGGCTGAGGATCCTGGGATTGTATTCATTGGAGTTTAGAAGATTAAGGGGAGACTTAATAGAGACGTACAAGATAATACATGGCTTGGAAAGGGTGGACGCTAGGAAATTGTTTTCATTAGGCGAGGAGACTAGGACCCGTGGACACAGTCTTAGAATTAGAGGGGCTAAATTCAGAACAGAAATGCGGAGACAGAGAGTGGTCGGCCTGTGGAATTCATTGCCAAAGGGTGCAGTGGAGGCTGGGACGCTAAATGTCTTCAAGGCAGAGATTGATAGATTCTTGTTGTCTCGAGGAATTAAGGGCTACGGGGAGAACGCTGGTAAGTGGAGTCGAAATGCCCATCAACCATGATTGAATGGCGGAGTGGACTCGATGGGCCGAATGGCCTTACTTCCACTCCTATGTCTTATGTTCTTATGGAACCTGAAAGGTTAGCAGTTCCAGAACCAAGGCAGAGACCCACGCAGACACAGGGAGAATGTGCAAACTCCACACAGTCACCTGAGGGGGGAAATGAACCCGGGTCTCTGGTGCTGTGCAGCAGCAGTGCTAACCACTGTGCCACCATGCCACCCACTGCAGTGCTGAAAGACTATTTTGCAGAGGATGCCCTTTGCACAAGTAAGGAAGAACAACTGAGTTAACAACTGATGAGTATTGATAAGTAAAAAGACAGTTGCAGATATGCAACCACTGCTCCTACCAATGATTCACATATTAGAGCTGTCTAGTACATAGGTTCTATGACAAAGTGAGCCAAAGATTTCTTTGGTGGAGCAGGAACAGGATAATGGGTTTAATACCCTGTGCTGTGTCCAGACATCTGTGTGGAAATACTCAAGATCTAAGAAGCTTGTGGATCATGTTAGATTAAGAAAAAAATCCAGGACCATCCACTGCCTGCAAGAGAAAGCTTGCAAATACAGATCCAGTTGTTAGGCGGCTTTCACTTGTGGCCTTAAAGATCTGAATTTTGTGGTTCAGACTCCCTCAGTGGCAAACAAGAGAGATGAATGCAGTTACTTCACTTATTGCATGAGATGCAAATACAAAGGTATTTCTTTCATCAGCTTGAACTTTGAAACAGCGTTCACATCAACCTGAGTATATATCTGTGATGAGCAGCACATTAAAAAAAAAGGCTGCCATTTGAGTTGTTAAGAGTACAGGACCAGGAGTAACTGTGCAGAAAACGTCCAATGTTCCAGAAACTCTGCAGCAAATCACGGAAGCAAATATTAGATTGTGCACACTGCTGCTACTGAGCATTGGTGGTGGAGGGAGTGGATGCTTGTGGATGTATCTTCAATCAAGTGACTGTATTGTCTTGACTGTTATTGGGGCTGCACCCATCCAGGCAAGTGTGGAGTATTCCATTACAGTCATGATTTGAGCCAAATAGATGGTAGACAGGCTTTGGAGATCAGGAATTGAGTTATTCATCACACTATTCTCAGCCTCTGACTGCTTTTGCAGCCATTGTGTTTATGCGGTAAATCCGATTGAGTTTTTGATCAATGGTAGACTCAGGATATTCATAGTGTGGGATTCAATGGTCGTAACACCATTGAATGTCAATGGTTGGTGATTAGATCGTCTCTTATTGGTGATAGTCATAGCCTGGCATTTGTGTGGCGTGAATGTTACTTGTAACTTGCCAGCCAAAGCCTGGATATTCTCCACATCCTGCTAAATTTGAACATGGACTGCTTCACTCTCTGAGGAGTTTTGAATGGTGCAGTCATCACAAACATCCCCATTTCTGACATAATGGAGGGAAGGTCATTGATGGAGCAGCTGAAGATGGTTGGGCCTCAGACACAACCCTGAGGAACTCCTGCAGAGCTGTCCTAGGAGCTGAGATGATTGACCTCCAACAACCTTAATCTTCTTCCTCTGTGCCAAATATGACTCCAGCCAGTAGAGAGTTTGCCCCTGATACCCACTGATTCCAGTTTTGCCAGGGCTCCTTGATGTCACACTCAGTCCAATGTATTCTTGACATAAAGGGCTGTGACTCTCACCACATCTCTGGAATTCAGCCCTTCTGTCTATGTTTGAACCAAGGCTGTAATGAGGTCAGGAGCTGAATGGCCCTGGTGGAACCCAAACTGGGTGTCACTGAGCAGGTTATTCCTGAGCAGGTGCTGCTTGATAGCACTGTTGATTACCTTCCACCACTTTGCTGATGACTGAGAGTAGGCTGATGGGGCAGTAATTGGCCAGGTTGAATTTATCCTGCTTTTTATGTACTGGACATACCTGGGCAATTTTCCACATTGTCGGGTAGATGCCGAATTATAACTGTACTGGAATAGCTTGGTAGGGGAACCAACATGCTTTGGAATGTTGTCACAGCCACAGCCTTTGCAATATCCAATAACTCCAACCTTCTCGTGATACCACATGGAGTGAATTGAGTTGGCTGAAAACTGGTATCACAAACGTTGGGGACCACTGGAGATGAATCATCCACTCAGCACTTCAGACTGAAGATTGCTGCAAATGCGTTGGCTTTATCTTTCACACTGATGTGCTGGGCTCTCTCATCATTGAGGATGGGGATATTTGTGGAGTCTTCTCCTCCAGTGAGTTGTTTAGATTACTTACAGTGTGGAAACAGGCCCTTCGGCCCAACAAGTCCACACCGACCCGCCGAAGCGCAACCCACCCATACCCCTACATTTACCCCTTACCTAACACTACGGGCAATTTAGCATGGCCAATTCACCTGACCCGCACATCTTTGGACTGTGGGAGGAAACCGGAGCACCCGGAGGAAACCCACGCAGACACGGGGAGAACGTGCAAACTCCACACAGTCTGTCGACTGAGTCGGGAATTGAACCCGGGTCTCAGGCGCTGTGAGGCAGCAGTGCTAACCACTGTGCCACCATGCCACCCACAAATCTGATCCATTGGTTGTGCAATCACTCAGCTCTGTCTAACACTTGCTCCTTATGTCATTTGAGATGCAAGTAGTCCTGTTTGGCAGCTTCACCAGGTTGACACCTCATTTTCAGGTATGCCTGCTACTGCTCCTGGCATGCCAGCCTGCACTCTCCATTGAACCAGGGGTTGATCGGCGAGGTTGATGTTTAGTGGGGGATATGCCAGGCCATGAGGTTTCAGATTCTGCTTCCGTTGATTGCCCCAGCACCTCATGGATGCTCAGTACTGATTTGCTAGATCTGTTTGAAGTCTGTCCCATTTGGAACAGTGATAATGCCACACAGTTATAGAAGTTATTCTCAATGTAAAAGCAGGACTTCATCTCCACAAGGACTGTGCAGTGCTCACTCTGGCTGGTACTGTCATGGATAGGTGCATCTACAGCCAACAGATTGGGTAAGGCTGACACCAAGTATGTTTTTTCCCGATTGTTGGTTCCCTCACCACCTGCTACAGACCCAGTCTAGAAGCTATGTCATTTAGTTCCTGACCAGCTTGATCAATAGTAATACTACCAAACCACGCTGCCATTATCTTTTCCAGTGGCTAGGCCATTGTCAGGCGATCCATCTACTTGTATTTATTTGAGACTTTGTAGCAATTGGTATGACTGAGTGGCTTGCTTGGCCATTTCAGAGGCCAATTTAGAGTCAACCACATTGCTGTGGGTCCAGAGTCACGTAGACTAGACCAGGTGAAGATTTCCTTCTCTGAAGAATATTAATGGAGTAGATGGGTTTTTCTGACAATCGACAATGGTCATCAGTAGATTCATAATTCCAGATTTTCTTTTATATGATTCATAATCCACAATCTGCCTGGTCGCTAGAACATTAGCTGGATCTCTGGATTAAAATCTAGCGATAATACCACTAGGCCATCCCCTCCCTGTGAATGTGCTGTCGACATTCTTTTCTATTACTTTATCACACAATATTAATCCATTTATTATAAATATACTAAACCTTCCAATACATTTGTGAAAAATGGCATAAAAACTTGTGAAATATTTGCTGCTAATCACATCAACTGTAATTTCAAAGCTCATATCCTAGTTTTATTGTCAATTTTGACAAACTAACAATCATTGACATTGGAAAATACACATTTTACTTGCCATGCATCTCAAATGCCAAAACAACACCTCATCTATTAAAGAAACAAAGAACTGTAAATATTGGAGATATGAAATAAAGAAAAACAGAAATTGCTGGAGAAACTCAGCCAGTCTAGCAGTATCTGTGGAGGAAAAGCACAGAGTCAGTGGTTCAAGTCAGGTATACAAACATAAAATATAATCATTGAAGTGAGTGAGACAACTGTCAGGGACTATCACACATTTTATTGATATCAGAGGTTGAGAAGTCTCATTACACTTACATTTGTCAAACTTCACAAGGTTATTTCAATAACATTATGCTGAGTGAAATGCTGCAGCGTTCCAACTGAGAACTTTATCAGATTTATTTATACAGTATTACAACTGAACCTGGACAAAAGATGTAAGGTTGTCTTGGTAGTTTATGTAGTTTAGTATATTGTAATGGTAACTGCACTTCAAAGTATTTCATTGGCTGTAAGATGATTTGGGATGTAGGATAAGTTGCTTTTTAATTGCATAATTTCCATTCTTTCACATAGAAAGATATAAGTCTGTTAAGAAACCAATAAATGGGACAAAAGCATTGATATTAAAAGCTGTGCAGATAAAACAGAAAACAGATAAATTAATGGATTAAATAAAATTCTTTGTCTCTCTATCTTACAAATTTTCCAGTTTTATACAATTAAATAGATTTCACCCATCACCACTATGCTTATTGACCTATACTGGCTCTTGGTGAAATGAGACCTCAAAGTTAAAATCCCCAGGATTACTTTGAAATTTTCACATGACTGAGCCCCTTGCTCCAAACTGAACAAACCCACCCGATGCCCCTCTTACATCTGCAGATCTCATCCAGAGAGTAAAGGTTACAGCAGTTCTTGTAACTGTGTAGAGAAGGGTAATTGCACTTGCTGCAAAATGATGTCAGGCATGTCTGTTACCATTTCGTAGCCCTACAGTTGTCACAGCATACTGGTTTAGACTAGCTGAAGTTAAGCTGCAATGGATTTCTGATGGATTCAGTTTCCAATTGTTAAATTTAGCTAACAATATAACACATGCACCAGAATGCACTTTGTACCTTCAGTCAAAAAAGCTGAACCACATTTAATTGTTTTTGCAAGAATGCTTGGAGACAAAATGAGGCTTGTGATCTGACCTATCCTATCATAGTATTGGACACCTAAACCCACAAAGTCACAAGCTGGCATTTGATCATACCAACACTTTTTTACTGAGTTCAGGAACCCTCCTCTGGCCTGTTTGTTAAAGAATTGTACAACAGCAAAGTTCTTCATTTCCAGGAAGAGGGAATATTGTCAGCAGCTGTCCTTCCACCTCCCTGATGCAATAGAACTTACTGATCAGAGGTGTGTTGCATGAACATTTGTAGCTTAGACTGAACTATTTCTATTGCCAAAGATGGGACTGAGAAACAGCAAAAAGGAAAACTTGAAAAAAATAGCAAGTACATTAGTTCTTCTGCTCAATAGTATCTTTGTTCCCAACATTTCCAAGAAGGCACAAGTCAGAAGTGTGATAGAATACTTCCCACTTGTCTGGATTGGTGCAGCTCCAACAGCACTCAAGAAGCTTGACACCATCCAAGCCAAAGCAGGCCACTTCATTGGCATCACATCCACAAGCATCCATTCCCTCTGCCATTGACAGTCAGTAGCAGCAGTGCGTACCATCTACAAGATGCACTGCAGAAATTCACCAAAGATCCCTAGACAGCATTTTCCAAACCCATGACCATCAAAAGGGCAAGGACAACAGTCTCATGGGAACATCAACACCGGTGAGTTCCCCTCCAAGCCATTCACCATTCTGCTTTGGAAATATACTTCTGTTCCTTCACTATCACTGAGTCAAAATCCTAGAACCCTCTCCCTAAGGGCATTGTAGATTAATCTACAGCAAGTGGACTGCAGCAGTTCAAGAAAACAGCTTCTCAAGTTCAACGAAAATGTATCAATTTTAGGAAAGTAAATAAAATCAGCCTTTTGGGTGAGCAACTTATTGTTGGGGTTATGTGTGAAATATTTTTAAATTCATTCCTGTGATGTGGACATTGCTGGCAATAAAATAATGGCCAGCCAGCAATGTCCACATCCCAAGAGTGAATTTAAAAATATTTCATACATAGCCCCAACAATAAGTTGCTCACCCAAAAGGCTGATTTTATTCACTATGCTAAAATTGATATATTTGTTAGAAGTTGCATGAGGAGGATGGAGTGATTGGAACAAAGTTGAGCAGGTGGGTCTCATTAAGTATGAGTTCCCGGATTAGGGTTGTTAACCTAGGTCAATCAGGGAGCCCTGACTGACAGGTATAAACAAAAGTCTCAAGAATCCTCCTCAGTCTAGGGACTAGATCATAGCTGGCTGGTCAGAGTCCATGTATTTTGCATGCACAAATAAACGGTGACTTGGTGATGGGATACCAGTCTCCATGAAGTTATTTCAGAGAGGAAGCAGCAATAATAGAAAATTATGGCCATGTTGTCTCACCATTCAGCTATTGGCCACATTACTCTACTCAGAGCTTTATATCACAGACATTTGTTGCTGAATGCTTGATGTTACAATCTCTCAAAATGATGCCCCTATGAATAGTGACAGACAGGAAATGAATGCTGTGTGTATTTATGATTGAATGGAAGCTTCTTACATAATTTTCACATGCCACATAGATTATTTCTACTTTGGAAGCAACTTCTAGTACTAATCAATTTAGTAGTTTCACCTTGCAGACTTTATTTGTTTTCTGTCACTGTTTTGTTCGGCAAGTTCTTTTTGTATTTTGCATTTTCAGCTGTTCTTTAATTCAGAATGAAATTTAAGCTTTTGACTACTTTGTACTTTTCAAGTTAAAATAGTACTATTGCTGATCATAGCAAGTGATTGTTTAATGAATGCAACATGCATTAATGTATTCAATACTCTCGTATTAAATAATATTATACACAGTTATTTAACTAATATGTTGGCTACTCAGAGTAAGTGAGTAAAAAAAATCAAAGCACTGTGGATGCTGGAAATCTGAAACTAAAACTGAAATTACTTGAAAAACACTGCAGGCCTGGCAGGATCTGTGGAGAGAAAGACGAGTCAGGGTCAAAAGAGTCACTGGAAACAAAATTTGTCGAAATTGCTGAGTTTTTCCAGATTCCAGGTACAGATTTCAAGCATCCACAGTTCTTTGATTTTAAAGTTAACTTTTAACACATTAGTACTGAATTCCTTTCTCTAATTGAACAAAACTACCATTCACTTATTATAACACACAACAAAAATTACTGGAAAAACTCAGTAATTCTGACAACATTTCAGGTCCAGTGACTCGTTTGACCCTTGACTCCTCTTTCTCTGCATAGATCCTGCCAGGTCTGCTGAGTTTTTCTGATAATTACCGTTGTGTGTTATAATAAGTGAGTGATAGTTTTATTAAATTAGAGAACGCAATTTCATACTAATGTGATAAATGTTAATTTTCTGTTCTTGCCAATAGTAATTCTAGCCTGTAAATTACAAAATAGTCAAATTGCTCTTCACTAAACTAAATATTAAATATATCTATCCACTATCTACAAGTCAGGAGTGTGACAGAATACTCCCACTTTCCTGAATAAGTGCAGCTCCAACAGCTCTCAAGGACCTTGACACCATGCAGGAAAAATAAACCCATTCATTGGTCTCCAACAGAAATTTTACAATTTCGCTCCATCCACCTGTGATGCAGTGCCAGCTATATCTACAAGATGCACTCAGTGAACATGTCCTGTGTTCTTTGACAGCACCTTCCAAACCAATAACTTCTACCACTTGGGGGGAAAAAAACAGATAAATTGGGAACGCCACCATCTGCAAACTCCTGTCTAAGCCATACACCAACCTGACTTATAACAAAATCACCATTCATTACTTGTCTAGGTTCAAACTCTGGAATGCTATCCCTGTCAGCACCGTAGGTGATCCTTACACTAAACCATACCACACTACATGATAACACTACATCACCATCTTCTCAAGGGCAATGAGGAATGGGCAGCACTAAAAATGGCCACATCCTATGAACAGATAAAAATAAATAAAATATCAAAATTGGTTTGATCAGAAAGCAGCACTTCAAGAAAGTAAAGAAGTTATGTAAAGGGCCTGAAATAAAATCATAATTTTTGCATTTTGACCAAATTATTTTTCAAACTTTCACAAGGTATATGACATATAAAAAACCAATGATCTTACTTATTTAAAGTGCCATCTGCATAACTGTGCAAAGCACTTCACCTTTCAATGATAAGTGAATTGATCTGTTATAGAATAGATGTTACAAATTTGTGTCCAAAATACATGAAAAGTTATGCTAGGTTCATTGACTTGCATGCTTCAGTTCCTGACACATGCTCTTGACATGCCCCTGGAGTGATAATTTCAAAAATATATTTCTGGTTTTACAATAGTTACCTAGCATTCTCAAGATTGAAATCCTACAAGCAGAATAGCTGCACAAAGTTTTCTTCCCCTTTGTAATAAGAAATGTTCCATGTCCTTGTTCAAACTGGTCTAAAAATAAGTTCATAGACATGGAACAACATATGGCCTAGATCCCTTGAACTTGCATTACAAGATTGTCATTCTCAACTGTCGCTTGCACAGGCTTTGGTATTTCAGAATTCAAGTTGGTGGCAGTCACACATTGATGTGTCAAGGTCACGTGTAAATAGAATAAAATTTAGTATTTTAGGTTGCTCCCTCTTTAATTGAAACAGATATTCCAAGAGTCTCTCACATTCATGGATGTAGTATTATGTAAAATGGATCAAATATGGTTTAAAATAGTTGTTGAAGAATGCATCCTAGACAAGAATCTGACACTGGGTTTAGATAAGTGTTGCTCTCCGATAGACAATGTACTGATATAGCCTTGAATTGTCTGCATGTACAATCCTCAGTCAGGGTTGCCTTTTGCTCTCGTAATTACAGAATTAAAATGATTTGCAAAAAGTCAGCTTGATCCAATTCATTATTCATGAAATTGCATTCGCATTATTGTCTAAATGTCCTGCAAGTGTGCAAATAAATACTTGCTACACCCTAATAAAAGAGACTGTCTATAATTCATCAAATGATGACTGGTTGCCTCTTCATGTTCACTGCTTGTCCATGAGTGTAAGTCACATCAGTTGACCAGAATAAAATGCATGATTTATACTGCCTTGTGACATATATATGGATCTTAATTCCTTACTAGACAGCATCTGAATTATAGTCACCTTGCCAAAAATCCAAAGGGCTTTGAAGGTATCCTATGAATTCTATTACATCCGACAAGATATGGCAACAGAGCCGTGTAAAAAGGACCATTAACATCAAGCTAGCAGCTCAAGCTGTAATAAGAAACCCCTATTTCAAATTATAGTGAAGCTTCATTATTCCAAACTACCCATAACAATAAATGTTTTCCTTAGTCATGACAGGTGCTCTATATCTACTTTTTTATACATGTGGTATTATTGAAGTAATTCTCAGTAAGAAAGCTACCAGTGCTGACCAGTATGTTTATAATAATTGGTGTTTAATTGTAGATTTTCCATCTGATTCAGATCAGACATGACTCAGTGGTGATTTTTCCGATAAGTGCTATTGTGCTAACTACTCTCAGCTTGTGCCTGGGGCAGTTTTCTGTTACCATCCTTTTTCTTTTCTTACCTTTTCCTCACCTAATACATGTGATATCAACAGCTTGGATGGCATTTAATACAGTCTCCAACATTAATTTCTTCAGAATTATTATCTTATTCGACATTTCCCCCAAAGCCTCTGTTTCTCAAAGTTAAAATGTATAAATTCATGTATGTAATTCATTGTACCAATACCACATCTGCCCCCAAGTTTCAGGCTTCACAAAATCAGGCAGTCTGGAGATTTCATAATTTTTCCAGAATGTTTTCTTTTCAGAATTATGAGATGAACCCACCTCTGGCATAAGGACCCCATAAAATTTGTAAATCATTATCTTCATAATATTCCTCATTGAGTTTATCTTAATCAAGGGAATTGGTGCATGATGATTCTTCAAAGAGATAAGTTTCCTTCATATAACTCCCTCAGCCATGCAAACATTGACAATCACTGCTGCTGTGTTGCTTCTTGTCTGGCCATAGCTTTCCTATTAAGGTCCTGTGCCCAAACCCATTGGCCTTGGCCCTATTATCATTAACCATCTTGCACAGTGATGTTTATTACAGCAAAAATTCTGCTCCTGGTAAGACTATTTCCCCTTTACCTATGTTATTATAGTCCCATGGACTTGACTTTAGAATCAAACTCTTTTGCAGATTAGAAAATTGAGTCTTCAATTGTCTGACCATCAGCAATTCTGTTGGGAAAAGCCATTGTGGAGTGGAGTGGATTGAGAGCTTTACAATAACGTATGAGAGTCAGTACTTTTCTTTAAAGGAGACTTGACAGCTAAACCTCACGCTCATCTTTCCATTCGATGGTGAAATATTTCAGTATGCTTGTTACATGTTTAAATCCAGATCTGCCTGCAATCGGCCGAGACTCTCATGAGCCATCTAGGGATTTGGGATCTCATATGTAGCAAATATTTCATACAAATATTTCTGACAACTGTATGTTCAGTGGTTTATAACATTTCACCTCTCACCACCATGAAACATAGTCAACAGCATAAAATATGATAATCTGGCAAATTAAATAGTCCTGTTTCTACCCATTCCATTGGTATGGTGGGAAAATGGTGGGTATCAGTGGAACTGCTGTTATGGATTGTGAATACACATGTTTCGCAGTCAAATATAATGACCACAATTGCCTCTGAGATCGATAAATATTGCACTGACAAATAATTCCGGGCTCTGAACTTGGTCATCTCCCAGAGTCCTTGATGTATCATGTCCACAAGAGTTGCCCAAGGGGAAGCTAGTCATTCCAGTTTTACGTCAAGCAACAAGAAATCACTCACAATTGTGAAATGCTGCTAATGCTCAAAATAGGTTGTCATGGCCAACCAATCAGTCTGGCCAATCATCGACACTGGACCAACAAATGGCAACAGATTCCTAATCTTTCATTTTTGCCTATTATCTTTGGTTAAAACTTTCCTGAGATGCTGACCACTTCACTGTTATGGCCCAAGAATATCTTCGATTTCACAAACACACTATAAGGTGGTCTCATATCACTTTGGGAAGTGCATCTATAGCTTCCCTTGCACTTATTTTGATTCATAGGTAAACCTCATAATTTCAATATCCATAGAGCAGACCTGGGCATTTTACGGCCCATGGGCCATATCTGGCCCTTTGGTCATTCCTGTCCGGCCCGCATGAGGTCAATCTTAAACTAGAACATAAATGAAAAAGTATTTATGCCATGCACAGAATACAACTGTGTTGCTTTTGCTTTGAAAAGGATACTTGCTTTATTTACGTATGGATACACATGCGCGTGCATGCGTGAACAGCTAAAAGTGATGCTTGCTGGCTAGTCCTCAAAATGTCAGCTCACTCCAAGACAAGTTATGTCATATCCCACAAAATCGCCAGAAAGAGTAAACCGTTTATTAAGGAATGGATAGTTTATTAAGGAATGCTTGTTGGACTCTGCAGAACTAATATGCCCAGAGAAAAAGGAGGCATTTGAGAATGTGCCCCTCTCCCGATGCACTGTAACGAGAAGGATTGGGGATATCACGAGAAATCTGGAGCTTCAGCTACAGCACAGAGCGGTCAACTTTGACTTTTTTTCCTTGGCTTTGGATGAGAGCTGCGACGTACGTGACACAGCCCAGCTACTCATCTTCATACGTGGAATAACTACGGACTTTAAAATCACGGAAGAGCTGGCAGTCATGCAGTCAATGAAAGGAACAACAACTGGTAATGATTTGTTCATGGAGGTAAATGCATGTTTGGACACGTTGGGACTAAAATGGGATAAGCTGGTGGGTGTGACAATGGATGGTTGTCCAAATCCAAATGGAAAAAATGTTGGACTCTTAAAGAGAATGCAGGATAAAGTGACAGAAATTGACCCTGAACAGAAATTGGTGTTTTTACATTGTATTATACATCAGGAAGTGTTGTGTAAGTCAGTGTTAAAAATTAACCATGTGGTTGATGTTGTAACTAAAATAGTTAACTTCATCAGGGCAAGAGCTTTGAATCACAGGCAGTTTGTTGCACTTTTGGAGGAAAATGAGACTGAACATTGTGACATGGACTACCACACAGCTGTCAGGTGACTTGGCCTGGGCAATATGCTGAAAAGTGTATGGGACTTGAGAGAAGAGATTCAAGATTTCTGTGTGAAGAAAGGGAATAGCATTCCACAGCTTTCAGATGCAGACTGGATTGCAGACCTTGGTTTTGCTGTTGAAGTGACTGCACTTATGAATGAACTAAAGGTGAAACTGCAGTGCAAGGGCCTTTTTGTGCATGAAATGTACAACTTGGTGAAGGCTTTTATGAGAAAGTTGCAGCTTCTTTCAAGCCAAATGGAGGATAACATTCTCACCCACTTGCCAACACGGAAGGAAACCGCACCTTCAGCTGATCACCTCCACAGGTACTCATCTATGTTAGAAGCACTGTATGGTGAATTTTCAAGGTGATTTCAAGACTTTAAAACAGTTGAGAATGAAATGCACATGAGTTTTCCCCCATTTACATGCAATGTGGAGAATGCACCTCGTGATGTTCAGCTTGAACTCATTGACCTGCAGTCTGACACACTTCTGGCAGAGTACTTTAGGTCAGTCTCACTGCTTGATTTTTACTCTTCCCTCAAAGAGGAGAATTTTCCACACATGAGGAGGCATACTCAGAAGATTCTAGTCCTCTTTGGATCTACCTATATATGCGAACAGACATTCTCAGTGATGAAGTTCAACAAATCCAAATACCAAAACTCTGTCTCTGATGATCACCTCTCAGCTGTCCTTCACATATCCACCTCAGACATTCAATCAGATTTCAGTGCACTTGTTCAAGCCCAAAACTGGATTTTTCTCACTAAACAAGTAAAATGAACTGAAAAACATCAAAAGCACTAATTGCTTTTTGTATAGAGTTGTTTGTTGTTTGTAATACTGAACAATAATGAAACAACTTTCCATTGTTGGTTTGTGAAATAAACATGTTAAAAATAAAATGAAATCTAAAATTATGGTTTTTACTGTTTATTTCTTCTATATTTGACCTACTCCACAATTTCATATTTTTATTGTAACAGAATATCCTCATTCTTTTGATTTTAAGTTTCAGTGCAAACTATATAATTTAGTACTTTTTACAATGGGAGAAAATTAATACTGAGCAGAAGTATGTTCAATTTATTGTTGGTTCGGCCCTCCAACACAACTCAGGTTTCTCATGTGGCCCCTTGGAAGAATTAATTGCCCACCCCTGCCATAGAGGCATCCTTGCCAACTCATTTGTATCTAACAAGCAGACAAATAGTTTAAGGTTCATCTCTGTGAGCACTCTCAGGCCAAATATACATTGTGAAAATCTCTTACATACTCAAATGACCAAGAAAGTTTCATTCTCTATAATTGTGGGGCATGTGTCCATGTCTGATGATGCCTGGATGCTCCAGAAAAAGCTCTGCACCAATGCTGTTCACTGAAATATATAGCTAAAGATTTTTTTTTTAAATGCTCTTTTGGTATGTGATTATTGCTAACTGGGCTAGTATTTCTCACCTTCCATGATTGTCCTGGAAAAGGCAGTGTTGAGTCTTGAATCACTGCAGTGCTTGGGGTGCATGGACATCCACAATGTATTTAGGAAGGGCATTCCGGGACTTTAACCTAGTAAAGGGCCAACAATGTCATTCCAAATCAGGATGATGGGTGGCTGGGAGATGTACTTTCAGGAGTGCTGTTCCCATGGATCAACAGCCCTTGTACTTCCAGCTGGTAAGTTTCAGGGTTGGAAGTCGCTGTTGGCAGAGTTGATGAATCACTACAGTACATCTTGTCAGAGGTACACACTGTTGCTATTGTGGTGAAAAGAGTGAACATTGAAAGGGGGTGAATGGAGCACCAATCAAGCAAGCTAATGTGTCCTGGACGCTGTCAAACTTCTTGAGTGTTACAGCTGGACTCATCCTGGCAAACGGTAGTTGGAAACACTGGATTGCAGAAAGTCAAGGCACCTGTGGACATCAGCATGTCCTCGATCTTACAGAAAGTTGTCTTCTGATGCAGGTTCCACAGCCACCTTCAGGATCTGTGTCAACTATATAATCATAATTGGCAACTGAGACAAGACATTTGTCAACTGGTTTACCAGGCCTAAAGGTCTTTGGAGGTCATGAATCAATTTCAGAGTAGGAAATTTCTAAACAACCTTTGTTTTCTGTATATCTAGCATTATTCCATCTTTTTTGACAATGTGTCCAAAGAAGTGAACAGATACATAGGGAAATTTATACTTATCATTGAAGATAAATCCTTTGGCTTGTAGATGTTTTAAAATGCATGAATTCTCTGGTCATGTTCTTTGACCTTGTCATCATATATCAATTTGTCATCTATGCCGCATATGACAAATCATTGTTAAATATTGGCACTGTAAAATTCTCTGGGACTAAAGTGTTCCTGAACAGCAAAAACTGAAAGAACTGTTCTAAATCAGAAATAAAAATAGAAAGTGCTGGAAAAGCTCAGCAGGTCTGGCAGAATCTATGGAGAGACATCTGAGTTAATGACTCTGGGTCCAATGACTCAGCCCACAATGTTAATTTGGATTTCTCTCCACAGATGCTGTCAGACCTGCTAAGCATTTCCAGCAATTGTTGTCTTCATTCATGAATGGTAATCTGTTTAAGAGAAATCTCCTTAATGATGTTATAATTTGTTTCCTTTGATAACACCTTCCAAGCCCACAATTACTACATTTTTAAAAGACAAATGCAGGAGATACTTGGGAACTCCACCACTTGCAAGTTCCTCTCCAAGCTATTCATCATCCTGACTTGGAAATATATTGCTATTCCTTCAGTATCGCTGGTCACAATCCTGGAATTCCCTCCCTAAAGGCACTGTGGGTCTCCCTATCACACTGCAGCAAATCAAGAAGGCAGCTTACCACCACTTTCTAAAGGGCAGCTAGGGACAGTCCAGCCAACACCACCCATATCCCATGAGTGAATAAAAAATAAAATCCTGCCATAACCCACTGCTGGCATCAAGTTTAGTAAAAACACTGCTTTTAGATAATTTGGCTAAACTCTTGTCAACTGTAGACAGAGGATTAATGATTCCATGATTTTAAAAACTACTTGCATTATTAGAACATAGAACATAGAACAGTACAGCACAGAACAGGCCCTTCAGCCCACGATGTTGTGCCAACCATTGATCCTCATGTAAGGTGAACCTAATGTACGAACCCTCAAATTTCTGTGACTATGTGCATGTCCAGCTGTCTCTTAAATATCCCCAATGACCTTGCTTCCACAACTGCTGCTGGCAATGCATTCCATGCTCTCACAACTCTCTGTGTAAAGAACCCGCCTCTGACATCCCCTCTATACTTTCTGCCAACCAGTTTAAAACAATGACCCCTTGTGTTAACAATTTCTGCCCTGGAAAAACGTCTCTGGCTATCAACTCTATCTATGCCTCTCATTATCTTGTACACCTCAATTAGGTCCCCTCACTTCCATTTTTTTTCCAATGGAAAAAGTCAGAACTCAGTCATCCTCTCTTCGTAAGATAAGCCCTCCATCCCAGGCAGCATCTTGGTAAACCTCCTCTGAACCCTCTCCAAAGCATCCACATCTTCCCTATAATAGGGCGACCAGAACTGGACGCAGTATTCCAAGTGCGATCTAACCAAAGTTTTATAGAGCTGCAACAAGATCTCATGACTCTTAAACTCAATCCCCCTCAAAGCCAAAACACCATATGCTTTCTTAACAACCCTGTCCACTTGGGTGTCAATTTTAAGGGATCTATGTACCTGCACACCAAGATCCCGCTGTTCCTCCACACTGCCAAGAATCCTGTCTTTAATCATGTACTCAACTTTCAAGTTCGACCTTCCAAAATGCATCACTTCGCATTTATCCAGGTTGAACTCCATCTGCCACCTCTCAGCCCATCTCTGCATCCTATCAGTGTCCCGATGCAGCCTACAACAGTCCTCTATACTGTCAACGACACCTCCAACCTTTGTGTCATCTGCAAACTTGCTAACCCATTCCTTCAATCTCCTCATCCAAGTCATTAATAAAAATTACAAAGAGTAGAGGCCCTAGAACAGAGCCCTGTGGAATACCACTCACCACTGACTTCCAGGCAGAATACTTTCCTTCCACTACCACTCGCTGTCTTCTGTTGACCAGCCAATTCTGTATCCAGACAGCTAAATTTCCCTATATTCCTCCTGACCTTCTGAACGAGCCTACCATAGGAAACCTTATCAAATGCCTTGCTGAAGTCCATATATACCACATCCACCGCTCGACCCTCGTCAACTTGTCTAGTAACATCCTCAAAGAACTCAACAAGATTTGTGAGGCATGACCTGCCCCTCACAAAGCCATGCTGACTGCATTTAATCAAGCCATGCTCTCCCATTGGTCATAAATCCTATCCCTCAGAATCCTTTCCAACACCTTGCAGACAACAGACGTGAGACTTACTGGTCTGTAATTGCCAGGGATTTCCCTATTTCCTTTCTTGAAGAGAGGAATTACATTTGCCTCCCTCCAGTCCTCAGGTATGACTCCGGTGGAGAGCAAGGATGCAAAGATCTTCGCAAATGGCTAAGCAATCACATTTCTCGCTTTCCAAAGCAGCCGAGGACAAATCTGGTCTGGCCCTGGCGACTTGTCTATCTTAATGTCTGTCAAAATTTTCAGCACACCAACTCCCTCAATCTCTGTCCATTCCAGCATGCTTACCTGCTCCTCAATGGTTTCATTCACTACAAGATCCTTTTCTTTAGTAAAGACAGAAGCAAAAAAATCATTTAGGGCTTCCCCTACCTCCTCAGACTTATACACAAGTTCCCTATGCTATCCCTGATCGGCCCTACTCTTTCTTTGTGCCAAGCTTTTTTGTGCCCCCTCCTGACTCTCCTCAGACCATTTTTGAGTTCCTTCCTCACCTGCCTGTAATCCTCTAGAGTTGAACAAGACCTTTGCTTCCTCTACCATTATTGCCTTGATGAGGTGTGTTAGATCAACACAAATGCCCACTGGGTTTAGGTATAGTAACTATGCCTGAACACCATTTTGTTTGGTATTATTAGCAGAAAATGTCACTCATTCCAGTTATTTCCTCAAGTTGCTTATAAACTTGTTTCAAAAAGGGATGCAGAATCTTCCTACTATGGAGAGATATAATGGAGTATAAGCATCCTTATTTAATGTTTTTCTGTACCTGATACCGAATGTCTCTAAACCTTCGAACAATTTGTTTTCTAACGCTGGTGGCTCTAACACGTTAACATCAGTCAGCAAAGGGGCAATTTAAAAACCTAATCAGAGACAGAATAACAGAAGAGTAAGAATATCATAAAGGCTGCAATAACAGCTGGAAATGTATAACTTAAAGTGGTGTTAAAGTAAGAAGAACTTATTAAGGTCATAGGCACCAGAGATTATTTAGAAGAGTCATGGAAAAAGACAAGCATTGTTTATTAGGTCATGAAAGGAGGGAATAATCTGCTTTTCCCTTGGAAAATTGAGGTGCCTTCATTTGTTTCTTGAAGAATAAGCATGTTTCCCCTTTCATGGCAAAAGGTGAGGAGCCTCCAGTTTGATCACAAAATGTGGCAGAACCTCTAGATATAGTGTAGAGATATTGTATTAAGACCAGGAAAATGAAACAGCATTGCCATAACAATGAAGTAAGGATCTATTTGAAAAAAAAAAGCATTGAAGCAGCATCTGAAAAGAAGAAAACAGCAGTAGCAACACAATTCAGTCATTTTAGCAAAACAATCAGAAACAAAGAATTTTGTTGGATAAATTTTCAAACCAGTTGACAGTGAGTGGGTACACCTTTGAGGTGTGCTCAGAAAGCATTGGCTTTTGAGCATAAATTGCTCTCACAATTATGGCAAAGTTCACTTTGAAATGAAATCAAAGAGAATATAATTGTGACTGTTATATATGACAGATTTACATACACAAAATATTTGATAAACTGTGCATCGCTGATGCATGATTTTGTATGTCATTTTGTATAAACTGTGCATCACAGATGCATTGATGTATAGTTCAGCTGCTAGAATCTGTGACAAACTTCAGAACCCCTATTGTTACAGCTCTGGATAGTTCATACTTACATGACTGTCAACAATTAAGAAGTCAACGGAAATATTACAATGATATTATTCTTAATTGGAATTGAGTGAAAAAAACTTCTTTGTCCCCTTCAATCTACTACTTGCTCAATTGTTCTGTTAGAAAGTTTGTTTTGGAAATTGAATAATAATTCTAGAAAAGCAAATCTCAAATGCAAAGCACGAATATATTCTTCATTATTAAGAAAATTATACATCCAAACTGCCTGGGCTGTCACTTCAAAGTGCCATCTAGTCTAGTGTATATTTCTCATATGGTCTGTAATTTTTTTTAAAAATCAGATTGGAAACATTAAATACTCAATTGATTATTTTAGTACTATCCTCACCTGAATGTGTTTAAATTTTTTTTATTCATTCATGATATGTTGAACTTGCTGGCTGGGCCAGCATTTATTGCTCATCCCTAATCGTCTTTGAGAAGGTGGTAGTGAGCTGCCTTCTTGAACTACTGCTGCTTATTTGGTTTAGATAAACTCTCAATGCTATTAGACAGGGAGTCCCAGCACTTTGACCCCGTGACCCTGAAGGAACAGTGATATATTTTAAAGTCAGGATGGTGAGTGGCTTGCAAGTCGCAGCATTCCTATACATTTGCTCTCCTTGTCCTCATGAATGGTATCAGTTGTGGATTTGCAACGTGCTGACTAAGGATGCATTTGGCATTGTGGGGCAAACACAGAGGAATAAGATTAGTCAGATGACTCTGTGAAAGAGCCAACAAAACAGTGTAGGTCAAATTGGCTCCTGTGTGGTAAGATTTCCTGAGCTTACATAATATCACATCTTAAGTGGGAAGAGTATTCCTATAATTGTGTCACACTGTTTCACTAACCGGCACAAAATCTATAAATGTATAAAATCACAGTGAGAACACTAAAAATGACTGTATTGCCTGACTAACTGCCATGCAGGGAAAGAACAGATTCACAGCAAGTTTCATCAGTAACAGAAAATTCTCTATACATTGTAACACTCTTAACTTTAATAAAATCAAAAAAAAGGGTTCTAATTTCTACAACTTAAGCTATGCCCTTTCAACACCCCAAATGCACAAACACACTTTGTCATGATTAAGACAGTCAAAGACAAATGGTTTAACACATATATTGTGGGTAGAAAGAAGATATACAGTGTGAACAAAATTGAAAGATCAGATCACAAGGTGGAAAGTCACTTTCTTAGTCCTTTCAACTATAGCGAATGTGGCAAGTCGTTGTCTGTACGAGGATGGTCATCCTTCAAGTCAGGTGGACTTAGATCTTTAAACAAAAAGAAAATAAAGAACTGTGAATGCTGAAAATCCGAAACAAAAACAGAAATTGTTGTGAAAACTCAGCAGGCCTGGTAGCATCATAGAGAGAAAGCAGAGCTAATGTTTTGGGTATGGTGACCATTCTTCAGAACAGAATCAGATATTTCTTCTTTTAGAGTTCTTTCTTCTCAGCTTTCTTGTTTCTAATGTCTTGATCCACATATAGAGGTAGGGGGAGAGAGAATCCTTTCCATTTGTAAGTTCTGGACATTTCCTCTGCTCTGCTGCTCTTGGCAGTCACAACGCCTTGTTATACTCCGTAGCTCAACTCATCAGTTGTCTCTCTCATGCAGGAAATTTAACTCAAAAGATAGTTGATGTCACTCAGTTTCAAATTCTCCCTTGTAATGCTTCAAAAGAACATTATCTCTCACAGCTCAACAATATTTATAGTTCTTGATTTTCAATTGCAAAACTTTACTGGTATTCTAATTTTGCCAGATTTCCATGACAGTTTATTGCCTCAGAAATGAAAAAATATGCAGTCTCTTACGACTGATATTTAAAAAGCTTATCAATTCCTAATTATTATTACCTAAGGAGATTCTACTGCTTTTCCTTCTAAAATGCACCTCTTTCAGTAGAATTTCTACCATATAAAGTGTTAATTTCATCAGCCATTATAGTGCAATGTTGTTAAGTAAAGCTAATACAAAATGCATATTACAGAGGGTGAAGAAAGCTTCTGTGGAAATGGTGAAAAATTATTATTGCTTTTTATATACTTGAAATCATTGAAAGCTATATTCAATATAGCATCATTTTTGAGTTATCTGAGTTATCTGAGCACCAACCTGGGTACCCAATTAGCAAATTGTTCTCAGATACAAATGAAGGAATTAGGAGGAAGAGTAGGATATTTAGCACCTTGAACCTACTCCACCATTCATTAAGATTATGGCTAATTCTAAACTCAAATTGCCTTCCTGTCTACCCCCGATAACCTTTTAGCCCTTGCTAAAAAGAATCTATCTACCTTTACATTAAAATTATTCACGGACTCTGCTTCTGTCACATTTTCAGGAAGAAAGTTCCGAAGACTCAAATTTCGCTTTATATCTGTTTTAAATAGGTGATCCTGAATTTTAAACAATGACTCATTGTTCTCTATTCTCCCATCCTCTCCACAGCTATCTTGTCAAGCCCCCTCAGGATTTTAATCAAATCAAATCTTATCCTTCTAAACAGCAGCAGGTACAAGCCTGCCTTGTCCAATCTTTTATCATAAGACAATCGTCTCATTCCAGATATTAGTCTGGAAACCTTCTCTGAACCCCTCCAATAGTATTTTTTCCTCCTAAGGTGACTAATACAGTGCACAGTGCTGCAGATGTGTTGTATTATATAACTGAAACACAACCTCCATATTTTGGTATCAATTCCCCTCATGATAAATGATAACACTCTCTATTAGGTTTTGAATGATTTGTTTTTTAATGACTTAAGGAAGTTGGTACAAGAAGCAAGCAGCATTAGAAAATCCATATCAACAACAAATCTGACAAAATAAAAAGCCCACTTACCCGTACAACGAGTAGAAAACTCACTTTCATCAGTTCAACAGTTTTGCTGAGTTTACTATTTTACTGCAAAAGTTTGTGGCGAATTCTAAAACAACCTAACTTCACTGTTGTCACAGCAATTTGCTTTAATTTAGTCAGTTTTGAAATGGGAAATCACCAGGCCATGAAGTTTTAAATTCCATTTGGGAGAGATTTTGGCAAATGTCTTAAACCAGATGCTAAATAAGCAAGATCCCTATTTAAAAAGAATATTACACAAACCAGACTCGAACCATTTATTGTGAATCTTATGGGGATTTAATTTACACTGCAGACATTAAAGAACATATGTAAATTAATGTAATCGTCTGATCCTAGCTGCAGATATTGTATTAAAAGATCTGTTATATTTGCTAAAATCAAAAGCAGTGCACACTTGTTGGAGAGATTCCCATTTAACCTTACTACAGGCAAAATGTTTGATGTTATGTCTGTGCACAGTATTGTGTTATTATCTATGTGGCAGGGGTTGAGCCTGTGGCTTAGTTGTGAACATTTCTGCTGCCTAGTCAGAGAAGTGTGAACTTCCATACACCTTTTCTTGGCAGGTCTGGTGTATGAGAATGAGAGCGGTTGCTGTAAAGTTTGGGTGGTGTGTGCATACATGTGTGTTGCCACCAAAGCTTCTTCCAATATTCACATATCCAAGAGTTGTTCAGTAGTCTATGGTGGAGTGTGAACCAGAGATAAGCCTCAGAAGAAAATATCCATTTCTTTGATAGCAAAATGTAGCTCAGTAACTATGTACAGGTTGCATTAACCCTAAGATATATTAATTAATATTAAGATGACATAGGAAGACATTTGGGTCTCCATTGAGCGTTCATGCCTGCACAAGTTGCCCAATTCTCCACCCAGCAGCTGTGTTATTTATCGGAAAAGGAAGAGCTTCAGTTTAGCTTAGCTTAACCCTTTCATATCCATTACCTTATGCAAAACAGGAGAAAGTGAGGTCTGCAGGTGCTGGAGATCAGAGCTGAAAATGTGTTGCTGGAAAAGCGCAGCAGATCAGGCAGCATCCAAGGAACAGGAAACTCGATGTTTCCGGCATAAGCCCTTCATCAGGAAGCCATTCCTGATGAAGGGCTTATGCCAGAAACGTCGAAATTCCTGTTCCTTGGATGCTGCCTGACCTGCTGCACTTTTCCAGCAACACATTTTCAGCCCTTATGCAAAACATCCAACATTCAGGAGGAAGGGTTCCATTCTGATGAAGGGACACCTGATTTCTCTCTACAGATGCTGTCAGACCTATTGAGCTTTTTCAGCAATTTCTGTTTTTGATTTTGATTTACAATATCCTCAGTTCTTTTGTTTTTTTTTATCCAGACCCACTGAGCATGGGGGGCACAAACCAGGATCAACTGTGACTACCCAATTATAGACTGGCATAAATATGAGAAATATTCGCATTGCAGACAGCCAGTAAGTTCAAATTCTTCTATTACCTTACAATGTTCAATATGGAATAGATTGGACTACCCTGTATTGTCACATGTACTCAAGTACAGGAGTACAGTGAAGAATTTTACAATGTGGCCTCTTATGGCCCCACCTTAGGTACAAGTACCGAGGCACAAATTTTAGATACAAAAGAGGAATAAAAGGAAAAATAGCTGCAAGAATTTGTTTAAAAAATAAGTTAGAAATAAGACAAAGTTCAGGGATTAACATTACAGTCAGATAAAAATATTTCAAATGAACATTCCATTGCAGCAGCTCAGCACAGGGGCTTCCACGTGTGGTCTGACTGCCTGCACCAGACCCCAGTCCAGGAATATGCTTCTGGGGCTCCCCAGTTCTTCCATTACTCTAATACAGAAAGGGGGAAAGAAGAAGAGGTTAAAAACACCAGTGTATAGTGAAGATCTAAAATGAGTCACATCCCTGTGTGACGTGAATAATAGATTTGAGAGAAAAGAAATAGGCTCGACAGGCTTGTTACAAATTTGAGGTCTGTATGAAATATTTTCTGAAGTTCAGCATCACTGGCCTTGCTCATGAACTGACTCCAAGAATTCCTCCAGCAGAAAAATCCATCAGGAGATTTGAAATCGGGCTGTGCGCAGTAATAATACACTGGAGTCAACATTAACTGATCAAAACTGGGACTGACCACTCTTTAGGGGTAAGAGGTGCTGCCAGCACTGACCAGTGCTTGGACAATAGGCATCCCCTGATGACAATGTGCCATGGACACTAGCACTCTACCAAATCTGGGGATTTTAGATGGTCCTGTCTAGAAGGCCCCAGGAAGGAGTGTTCATGTTTTTAAAATTGGGTGTGACAGATAAAGGGATGAGGGGCTGCACCTGATTGTCACAGGGATCCCCCAAAGTATGTCCCTTACTTCTTGTTCAGTGAAAACTGCTGAGCTACTCACCATTCCCTTGCAGATCGAAAAATGGAACTGCAAGAACAGAGCCCACTTAAGGGCGTTAATTGCAAACAGGCTTCCTGACCTGCTGAGTTTAGCTCCTATTAATATGGGATGGTGGTGGGCTGATCATGACTCTATCCCCGCCAATCCCAAACCTCCCCCCTCCCCCCAACACCATCTGAGATTATGTCGATGAAAACATTTGGATATTGTCATTTCACACATGAACAAAACTACAAACTGCTTATCTTTTTGATAAACACTCTGATGGGACAAGGCCAAATGTAAACTAATCATAGAGTCATAGAATCATAGAGATGTACAGCACAGAAACAGACCCTTCAGACCAACTTGTCCATGCCAACCAGGCATCATAACCAAATCTAGTCCCATTTGCCAGCATTTGGCCCATATCCCTCCAAACCTTTCCTGTTCATATACCAATCCAGAAGCCTTTTAAATGCTGTACTTCTACCAGCCTTCACCACTTCCTCCGGCAGCTCATTCCATTGATGTACCATGCTCTGCGTGAAAATGTTGCTCCTTACGTCTCTTTTATATCTTTCCTCTCTTACCCTAAACCTATATCCTCTAGTCCTGGACTCCCCCACTCCAGGGAAAGATTAATTTTAGCCGATAGTTTATTTAATCTATAGGACAATGTCTCATAAAGGAGAAAATAGTTAGGATATCATGCTATTGCCATTAAGAAGCTAAAGGCACATCTCTAAAGTGCAATAGTCTGTCTCTCACATAGTGGGCCCAGACAGGAATCTTAAATGTCTGAGTTTACCTGAATCCTCCTGAGGTTAAGTCCACAATTTGTACTCATCAGCATCATCTGGCTATTGCCATTTCTACAGTCACCGAGGCATTGGCTGAAGTATCTATTAATCATAGAAGGATGGGGAGAGGAATGGGCAAGGGGTTGGAACTCAACAAGTATCCATTTCCCTACTTTGGCATCTCTCAATCAAACATTGAGTAATGTTGAATTAAGGACACCTTGAGAAGCCAACAGGCAAATATACAGGGGTTCTCTCGTCCTAGTGCCTATGCAACAAGCCCTCTTTCAGACATTAGGAGCAGCTACTTATCAAGGTTTTCTAAGTATTCCTATTCTCTTACATCAAGAAGCATTTTAGTTATGAATTTTGCTGCACTGTCTCTACTGCCTCAGTATCCTCCCACTGGGGAGACCCCGATGGGTGCAATTTACTGCTTCCTCCTGGGACTTGGTTGGAAGATGGAAGTGAGCCACATAAAAAGCATATGTGGAGAACCCATTACTTTCTCTTCTATGCTGATAAATTCATGGGTGGAGAAGGTTGAGTGTTCTCCCTCCTCCTGGGCTGTTTCACACCCATCAAGTGACTCCTATGTTCTGCCTCTATTGGTATTCTATCAGGGCAAGGAGCCATGCCATACAGGTAGACTGCCAGGTATACTCTGCTGGCATCCTGCTGATTTGGAAGGGGGTCCCTCTTGATTGTGCACCCTGGGCCCTATGAGGACACCCCAGCAGTAAGGGCCACCCTCACTCAAAGCACCTCATCTCGCACTCTCCTCAACAAGGTTCTACATGACTGGTTTTGGCGGGCAGGCTCAAGTCACCTTCTTTGCAGGCTCCAAGATAGGATACTTCTCTGGACCTCCTGCAGTTCCACTCCTACTGTCACTGCTAGGATTGAAGAATTGCCAAGCTGTCAAATGACTGACAACACATGGGGGTAGGCTTTTCGTCTGTAAAATCTCATGAACCCCAAAAACAGACCATTTAATGCCAGATCAGCATTTAGTTCCATTGTGAGTCTTGGAAGTGACCACAACATGTGGCCCAGCTTTCTATCCCACAATTTAGCTTTGCATATGTCTCTTGGTGTTTTTATTTCAGCTTTCTAGCATATGCAGTAATTTGCTTTTGAATCATTAGGAGTTTTTGAATGAGGTAATGGCCTGCCTATTGTCTATAACTGAAGAGAAATTATAGTTTGGATGGGCACCGAATACCTTCCAGAGGAAATCATTAAACTGGTTTGAACAGAAAATGCTGGAGAAGCATCTGTGTGGAAAGGAACAGAGTTAACATTTTGAGTTTGATATTACTCTCCATTGGAATTGTTCCCTAATTTAGATTCCAAAGAGTTCTGTTGGATTCAAGATGTTAATTTTGTTCTTGTCTCTATATTTGCTGCTAGACCTGCTAGTTTTCACCAGCACTTTTTTAGACTTAGACTTACAGTGTGGAAACAGGCCCTTCGGCCCAACAAGTCCACACCGACCCGCCGAAACGAAACCCACCCATACCCCTACATTTACCCCTTACCTAACACTATGGACAATTTAGCATGACCAATTCACCTGACCCGCACATCTTTGGACTGTGGGAGGAAACCGGAGCACCCGGAGGAAACCCACGAAGACACGGGGAGAACGTGCAAACTCCACACAGTCAGTCGCCTGAGGCGGGAATTGAACCCGGGTCTCAGGCGCTGTGAGGCAGCAGTGCTAACCACTGTGCCACCGTGCCGTCCAAACATAAATACAAACTTTATGTTTGTATTTCACATAGAACATAGAACATAGAATAATACAGCACAGAACAGGCCCTTCGGCCCACGATGTTGTGCCGAACATTTGTCCTAGCTTAAGCACCCAGCCATGTACCTATCCAACTGCCGCTTAAAGGTCACCAATGATTCTGCCTCTGCCACTCCCATAGGCAGCGCATTCCATGCCCCCACCACTCTCTGGGTAAAGAACCTATCCTTGACATCCTCCCTATACCTTCCACCCTTCACTTTAAATTTATGTCCCCTTGTAACACTCTGTTGTACCTGGGGGAAAAAAGTCTCTGACTGTCTATTCTATCTATTCCCCTGATCATCTTATAAACCTCTATCAGGTCACCCCTCATCCTTCGCCATTCCAATGAGAAAAGGCCTAGCACTCTCAATCTATCCTCCTACGACCTATTCTCCATTCCAGGCAACATCCTGGTAAATCTCCTCTGCACCCTCTCCAAAGCTTCCACATCTTTCCTAAAATGAGGCGACCAGAACTGCACATTCTGGTCTCCAAATTTGGCCTTACCAAGGTCCTGTACAGCGGCAACATCACCTCACGACTCTTGAATTCAATCCATCTGCTAATGAACGCTAATACACCATAGGCCTTCTTACAAGCTCTATCCACCTGAATGGCAACTTCCAAAGAGCTAAGAACATAGACCCCAAGATCCCTCTGCACCTCCACATTACTAAGAACCCTACCATTAACCCTGTATTCCGCATTCTTATTTGTCCTTCCAAAATGGACAACCTCCAGCATCCACAGCACGTTGCTTTCATTAAATTGGCCCCTTCTTCCCAGTCCCCCTTCTTTTTCCTCTGTCAAGTAAAAGTTGCTGAATCTTTGGGAATCTAATTTCATATCAAAAGCATATTGTAACTTAAACTATACATCTTATCTTGGACACGGTATCAAAATTTAAAATACCAAACTTCAGAACACTGATATCAATGTAGGCCCAGGAAGTATAGAATGCTACAAGCCAAATATAGAATTTTTAACCCTTAAAATCTTCACTAATGTTGTTATCCATGTGAGCCTCCTTAACTCACCCCATTCTACATCTTTAATGTTAGCTCAGCAAAAATAACATTCTGCAGCTATTTTCTAAAAGCATTCTGCAACAAATAACGTTTGAGGGTTAAACGTTATGTTGGCTGCACCACTTTGTAAATTGCTGCACATTTGCACCACATCCAAAATCACATTGAATTTTCTGTCAGGCTGGACATTTAACATTTTGTAGTCTCTTCTGATGCTTTCAAGACTCTTACGTGAGGATTGTTGTCAAAAAATTCAGCCATCAACTAATGAAAAACCTGTGCCAAAGCACTTGTGTTCCTGAGAGCCAAGTGAATTTTTGTTTTGTATATCAACATTTTACATTGGGTTTACAACTGTCCATATTATTATCCCAATGTGCTGATCTCTGGAACCAAGCTAAGGAAAAACATCAAGATTGGGAACCAGTCTTATGTCTTGAAGATCAGACGGATTCTACAATTGCTCCTGGTATTCTAAGACACAAAAGAACTGCATTTTGTTAATTGTCTGAAAGGGCAATAATCCAACTTGGCTTACATTCATGTTCAGAAAAGTCTTTTCCTATTTTAAATATTAAACTCCATGCAGGTTTTCTATTTCACCCTGAGGTATACTGCTTAGTTGTTTTCATGCTTCTCGCCACGCTGTATTGCGGCTCAGAGCAATTAATTTCTTGGCCATGACATTAAAAGAGAGAAAAAAAGACAGATTTACAAAGTTCCTTTCAAAATCTCAAGATCTCCCAAAGTCAATTCAATCCTTTTGAAGTGTAGTCACTTTTATTGTGTATGAACTATGGCAATCAACTGTTCTCATCAAGCTCTTACAAATAGCTATCTGATTTTAGCCAGAATATCTGCTTTTTATTCCTGATGTTTGTTGAGGGATAAATATAGGCCATGGCAGAGAGCTTCTTGTTCATCTACTAAACATGAACATATTTTTCATCTTCCTGACGATTGGGTCTCAGTTCAACATCTCACCTAAAGCACGGTTTCTGACAATGTAGCACACACTCAGTACTGCTCCAGAGTGTGAACCCAGGCTTTGGGTTTGAGTCTCTGGAGTGGGACTTGGACCACTATCAACCTACCTAGCTCAAAGGTAACAGTATTGCATTGTGCCCTGGTTGACAAAGTGGGAAGGAGAGCTTTGTGTGTAATGTTGGCACATTCTCACCAAAAGGTTATCAAAAATAAGAACAGGGATGCTTCTCACGGCACATGTCAAATGGGGAATGTATCAATATTAGGAGTTTTAAATTTCCATTCAGTTGAAAGGATAATTTTCAGAAGTGGTCCAAATGAAGTTCAACAAAAAAAAATCCCTGAGACAGCTGTGGATGAGGCACTTTCTAAAAAATATAGTTCTTTATCTGGATTTCCACATCATGATAGTAATACCTCATGAAATCATTCTCGGTCCTCTCTCTACTCATTTAATGGTAATAACATTACATGGACCCAGCTTGTGAATTTAGCCATCTTATGAGTGAGACCAATCTGTTTCTGCTGATCACACTCATGGTAATGCTACAATTGGTTTTACCAGTGGCAGATGGAGGGAGATAGAAGAAGAGAGATATTAGCTGCTTTTATTACTGTGTTTGCTAAGTGAAACTATAATGCTTCACGTCACATAAGCATTAACTGGCCTCAAATCGATGGGATAAATAAGTTTTATAAATTAATCTTGGCAATTAAAGAGCTAAGTGAGTTGCCTTTTTCCTCTTTGTCTTTACTTTTGTCTTCCTTTATTGCATTCCCTCATTGCTCATGGATGGAGAATGTATTAGCCTGGCAATATTAAATACCTGACACAGCCATTGGCTGCAAAGAGAGTGAAAAAATTCCCTGCTCCAGTGCTGACATCATTCATAAGCACCACATCAGTCACACAAAACATAATTTGGTAAAACTTGCTAATCCTCTGTTGCTATTTTTAAATACCAGAATTAAATATGTTGGAACAGTTAAACCTCAAAATACAGAATAGTGCTAACTACGAATATGCTGCCACAAGTAACTCAGCAGGACTTGGATGGATTCGAAGGCTGGTAAATAGATGTCAAATGAAATTAAATGTAGAAAAGTGGGAGATAGTACAATGGGAAAAAGCAGAGGAAAGTGCACAAAGTTATTACACTTTTGAAGAAGTTTAATACAATAAGGAAACATTAAATTATTTCAATGTAGAGATCTTAAGAATTTGGAAAACCTGTATTCAAATGCAGATGTCTAGATCCTGAACTAGAGACCTCCCTTCTTCAAACTCTCCACCAATCTCAGCTCTCTTAAAACACTACTTAAAACCCACCTCTTTGACCAAGTATTTGCTCGCTGATCTATGACCTTATGTTGAGCCTTGATGCTAAATTTGTTTGATAGTCACTCATGTGAAGAGCCTTAGAACAAAGAACAAAGAAGATTTACAGTCCAGGAACAGGCCCTTCGGCACTTCAAGCCTGAGCCAATCCAAATGTACTGTCTAAACCTGTCAGTCAATTCCTAAGCATTTGTATCCCTCTGTTCCCCACCTACTCATGTATCTTAAGTGAATCTACCGTGCCTGCCTCTACTACCTCTGCTGGCAATGCGTTCCAAATGCCCACCACCCTCTGTGTGAAGTACTTGCCGCGTGTAGCCCGCTTAAACTTTCCACCTCTCACCTTGAAAACGTGACCTCTCATTATTGAATCCTTCACCCTGGGAAAAAGCTTGTCTCTATCCACCCTGTCCATACCTTTCATGATTTTGTAAACCTCAATCAAGTCCCCCCTCAATCTCCTTTTTTCTAGTGAAAATAAACCTAACCTACTCAATCTCTCTTCATAGCTAGCACCTTCCATACCAGGCAACATTCTCGTAAACCTTCTCTGTACCCTCTCCAAAACGTCCACATCCTTTTGGTAATGTGGCAACCAGAACTGTGCACAGTATTCTAAATGCTGCCTAGACCTTATGTACGCTTCCCTTTTCCTCTTGGCTAGTCGTACAGTTTCTCCTGTCATCCATGGTTCATGAATCTTGCCCTTCCTATCCTTTGCCTTCAATGGGACAAGCCTATCCTCCACTACTGTTAACCTATCTTTGAAAGCCTCCCACATCTCAAATGTGGACTTCCCTTCAAATAGTTGTGTCCAATACATGTTTCCCAGTTCCTGCCAAATTTTGATATAATTGGCCTTGGCCCAGTTTAGTACTCTTCCCTTAGGACCACTCTCTTCTTTATCTATGAGTATTCTAAAACTTACAGAGTTGTGGTCACTGTTCCCAAAGAAATCCCCTACCGCAACTTCTACCACCTGTCCTGGCTTGATCCCCAGTACCAGGTCCAATATGGCCCCTTCCCTCGTCAGACTATTGACATAGTGCTCTCGAAAACTCTCCTGGACGCTTCGTACAAATTCTACTCCAACCAGACCTCTGCCGCAAAATGTATCCCAGTCAATGTTGGGAAAATTAAAATCTCCCAGCACCATTACCCTATTGCCTCTACATCTTTCCATAATCTGTTTGCCTATTTGTTCTTCTATCTCACGCTCACTGTTGGGAGGTCTGTAATACAGCCCCAACAATGTAACTGCATCCTCCTTAGGATATTTTATCACATGAAGAATAGCCTACAAACATGTAGAGATGTTGTTGTGTAAGACTGTATTTAAAATAGGCCATGATAAGAAAGCAAAAGGGTAACATGAAATTTAGACAATTCATTGTAGCTGGACCATACTTAAGATGTTTTAATAGATTTTCATGGTAAGTGGGCATCACTGACAAGGCCCATATCTATTGCATATCTCTAATTGCCCTTGGACTGAATGACTTGCTAGACCACTAAAGTAGGCAGTTAAGAGCCAACACATCACTGTGCATTCAGAAACAAATGTAACCTCAACCAGGTAAGGGTGGTCATGTTAGTGAACAATAGGGTTTTTTAAATATTATTTCATGGTCATCATGTTGAGACCTGCTTTATATTCCAGCTTGTTTTTTTCAATAAACTTAAATTGCTCCAGATACCACAGTGTGATTTAATTTTAATACCATTGTTCCCAGCCTGAGCTCTGGATTATTAGTCCAGTGACATCAGCACAATGCTGCCACCTCCCCATAAACAATCCGCTTGTGAATTCTTTACTTTGGAAAGAATATCAAGGACATAAGTAAAGATTCATTAAGATGATAAGAAAATCTGATATTGATATTCAAAATAATGATTGATTTTGACAATAGATAAAACAAGGCACATTCATCTCAAAATGGAGATTGGACTACTCACTTGTTTGCTAATGTGTAGCTGCTAACTATTCTCAGTTGTATGTACTGTTAGTCCTGCCTGGGAATGATTACTGAGAAAGAAAATCTAATCGTAAATGATATAAACTTGTGTCTGCAGCTATTTCAATGGCAGAGTAAATAAAACAATTGGACACACCTGGGTGAGTCATCTCTTTATCTTCTGAGACATAACAGCACTCAGCACAATGCAGAAATTTAGGAGAATTTACGTTTGAAGGGGATTGTTAGAACACAGAATACCTTATCAGGTGGGAACAGAAACCATAGCAGCTATTGAAAAAGAGCAGTGCATTAATATTAGAAAGGTAACATTAGACACGTTGATTAAGAAGAACGTGTGCAAAGAAACTTTATTGAAGAGTTTCTGCAGATACTGAGGCCAGTTTGCCTCTTCCTGTACTGTAGAATTCATTATTGTGAAACCCTGTAGTTCTGTTCCACCAATAAAAGTGTGGCAGATGCAGAACCCATCCTGTATTGTGTTGCATGGCTGAAGAGGCTGTTCTTGCCCACAGAAACAGCTGAGCAGCAACTGTCCATACCTATCCATGCAAATATCCGACTACACTACGACACCATGATGACAGAGATGAGGCCTGGAATTTGCCCTATTAACCTTTTATTCTTTTGTTTCTAGGGCTTCTTAAGGAGAACAATCAATTCCCTCTGGGAATAATTCCCTTCCTCTGTTTTGGGTTTTCTTAGGCCTTCAGGGAAGCTGATGGTTGACATGAGGTGCAATGAGGTGAAAAGTCTTAGGCAGAGGGCAGAATCCTGCTAACTCCTTCCACTACCACCCCCATGCCGCAGCATTAAACCCTCCCCACAATTCTTCCTTTCCAGGGGCTAGGCCAGAAATTTTGATGTTAAATGATTCTATCAGAGCATTGTCAAAGTTACATTCCAAAAATCACAGTTGCACCTTATTACTCTAGATCTTTTACTATACTCAGAGATATTTCATCTTATTCTGGCTAATGGCTTTTGAAATTCAACTTTGCGAAAGAGCAGTTATGACATTATTTTGTCCATTTTAATTTTAGTTGCTTTTTATTTCTTTTCAGTTTTAGTTTACATTTAATCAGAATTTGTAGGCTGTTTAGGCCCAGTTATGGGGAATCGATGGGTTCTCACTACACTGTGCACCTTGCTATAATGTACTGTTTGGCTGGTTTCCAAATAGTACATTATAGTAACATCCTACTGTATTACTATAATTAATATGTACTTGAACTTTGCTTAGCTGGAACTTTCCTGCTGGCTCCCTCAGTGCAAGAAATCTTGCAAATAGTTTCTAATTATATTGCATATTTAATTTTTTGTCTCACTGATCAAGAAGGTGCCATGTTTGATCCCTCTTTGTGTATAGTTGCAGTTCGTCTCAATGTCACCAACCTGGTAAAGTAGGGGGGAAAAGATCAACATGAGCTGAAAATGTGTTGCTGGAAAAGCGCAGCTGATCAGGCAGCATCCAGGAGCAGGAGAATCAACGTTTCGGGCATGAGCCCTTTTTCAGGAATGAGGAGAGTGTGCCAAGCAGGCTAAGATAAAAGGTAGGGAGGAGGGACTTGGGGGGAGGGGCGTTGGAAAGTGATAGGTGGAAGGAGGTTAAGGTGAGGCTGATAGGCCAGAGTTGGGGTGGGGGCGGAGAGGTCAGGAAGAAGATTGCAGGTTAGGAAGGTGGTGCTGAGTTCAAGGGTTGGGACTGAGACAAGTTGGGGGGAAGGGAAATGAGGAAACTGGAGAAATCTGAGTTCATCCCTTGTGGTTGGAGGGTTCATAGGCGGAAGATAAGGCACCCTTCCTCCAGCCGTCATGTTGCTACGGTCTGGCGATGGAGGAGTCCAAGGACCTGCATGTCCTTGGTGGAGTGGGAGGGTGAGTTGAAGTGTTGAGCCACGGGGTGGTTAGGTTGGTTGGTCTGGGTGTCCCAGAGGTGTTCTCTGAAATGTTCCGCAAGTAGGCGGCCTGTCTCACCAATATAGAGGAGGCCACATCGGTGCAGCGGATGCCTTTCTTGCGGTTGCAGGGGAAGGTACTAGAAGTGGAGGTTGGGTTGGTGGGGGTTGTGGACCAGACGAGGGAGTCACGGAAGGAGTGGTCTTTTCGGAACGCTGATGGGGAGGGGAGGGATATATATCCCTGGTGGTGGGGTCCATTTGGAGGTGGCGGAAATGATGACAGATGATGTGATGTATATGGAGGTGAGGACCAGTGGGGTTCTGTCCTGGTGGCAATTGGCATTTCCTCATTTCCCCTCCCCCCACCTTGTCTCAGTCCCAACCCTCGAACTCAGCACCACCTTCCTAACCTGCAATCTTCTTCCTGACCTCTCCACCCCCACACCTACCTTTTATCTTAGCCTGCTTGGCACACTCTCCTCATTCCTGAAGAAGGGCTCATGTCCGAAACGTCAATTCTCCTGCTCCATAGATGCTGCCTGACCTGTTGCGCTTTTCCAGCAACACATTTTCAGCTCTGATCTCCAGCATCTGTAGTCCTCACTTTCTCCAAAAAGATCAACATGGCCAGGTAACTATCCTGATCACAATCCATTGACTACGCTGGTAAATATTTTCCTGTCTGCCTTGCACAAATAGGGAAGGGGTGGGAAGGGGGACAACTGGGAGGGAGCAGAGTGAGTATTAAATCCCCATGTGCTCCTTTAACTCTGGGATTATCTTTTTCCTAGCCAGTCAGCTGCCGACCAGAAACATGGGATTGAGTTTTCCAATTTGGAGTTAAATAGTTTGGTTTAGATTGATGGCACCCAATCCACCATGGCTCAGAGTGATTTTCCTTATGCAATTGTCTGCTCTGCATTTTATTAATTATTCAATGGGGTCTTGGCACCCTTGCTCAGAGAATCGTTCAAGCAGCAAAGGCAGGAGTGCTCATCACTGCCGTGACCTTCGGGCTTTCAATAGCTATGATGCCATTTTGAAGCCCAGCTGTTCACAATTTCATGCCCTACAAGTCAGGAAGTGCCCCTCACACTGTGTCACCCAAGCCTCAGCAATCGGGACATGGTCCCAAGGAAAAAGGTGTTTGCCTCCCACTGTGCAGACAGAGACTTGGAAGCATCAGCAGTTGGGGCGGTAGAGAGGGACACAGTCTTTTATCTTAAAAGAAAACCAAGAACGGAAATCTGAAACAAAAGCAGAAATTCTGATGAAGGGTCACTGAACCCAGGATATTGACTCTGCTTTCTCTGCACAGATGCTGCCAGACCTGCTGAGTTTCTCCAGCAGTTTATGGTTTTGTTACAGTTTTTTATCAAGGAGGCTGGGCCTCCAGATCAGGTTAACAGATAGAGGCCTGGTTCAAAGTTGTGGCCTGGGTGAAGTGGGATGCCCAGCAGTGCAGGAAAAAGGACAATGATCTTCTGTGCCCCTCAAGGGCAGGTGACAGCATCTTTCTACTGTTACGACTCACTCACTGAGCCTCCACTCTATGTTACCAACTCACTCTCGGGGCCTCCATTCTGTGTTTCCGACTCACTCGCTGAGCCACCATTCTATGTTTCTGACTCACTCACTGGGCCTCCACTCTGTGTTTCTAATTCACTCATTGGAGACACCTCACCATGTCTCTTGCACATGCATCACTAATTATTCTTTCACCCACTGCCCTCATACTCAGACTCTACACTCATCTCAAGACTGAGAAAAGTGGTCCATAACCAGACCAAGAGAGGCAAGACCAGTGAGAAGGCAGCTCACTTCCAATGAAGAAAGTGAGAGGCTCCTCACTTCCAATGAAGAGAAAATTTTGGATCTGGCTGGAGAAGAGAAGGACTGCTCAAGTGGTGATGAAGAGGTCTGAATGACAAGCCAACCCAGTAAGCTTCACGGTGCTGCACTCTCAGTCACACCAGTGCAAACACATTCTTAATCCAGCTTTTTTCCATCTTCAACAACTAATTCATCCTTTTCCCTTTTGTTGATATTGGCTTTTTACCTCAATGGGTACTCTATTGAGATTAGACTCACGTGCTCAATCTAGAGAGTACATCATTGATCCAGTCACCATGTCATTGGTTGAGTAAGGAACAGGTTTTCAGCACTCAGAGGACTGCCAGAAACCAGGCACCTGCTCAGCCCCAGGGAGAAGGTGAGCACTAAATCTCAGCCATTAATTACTTCATCAAACTTTGCAGACAGACATAGGACCATCAGGCAGGTTTGTCTGAGACACTCGGTTAGCTGGATGAAGCAGTCCATCAATGTAATCAATACCATGCTGATTCCACCATTGTCTGCATCTAACTCCCTCACAGGTGGGTTGATGATTGCCACAGAGGTGCACTTGAAGCTCAGCCACAATAACAAGGTGAATGGGGGAACGAGAGGCTTTGACCTCGCTCCGGGTAGGTCATCCTCTCTGAGAGACAGGACGATGTCAGGGCACAGTCACAGGAAGGAGGAGTCACTCTCAGGAACCCCAGAAGCTTCTTCTCATGAGATTCCAGGTTTGCCAAGTCCCTCTTCCTCCACCCTGTCTGAGATCCCAAACCTGCAGTGATTCGGCTTAAGGAGGGTGAACCTTTAGCTGGGCAGAACACTCTCAGAGGGCCTGTGCCATGCGAGTCACAAAAGCAGAAAGGGGATGACTGCCCAAGTCTTCTCAACCAACAAGGGCAACCAGCACTCCTGTCCAGCTGCAGAGGTCGGAACTATGCTTAGACGTAATGGGAGAGAGAGAAAGAAGAAAACACACTGTGAGAACATAATTGGCATTAGCGAAACCTGTGTGGAAATAACTTTTCCCTTTTGCAGCTGTCCATTTGCTTGCATTGTTAAATTATCTACTGCACTATAATCTTTGCTGTTGTACCTGAGTAAGTCACACTCATGCAGGGGCTAAGCAGCCTCTCAGGCACCCCAAGTACGAAAGCATTTGTAATCAGTATGCAACGCTCACCTTTCACAGTGGGTCCCAGCCTATTCTCTTTGTCTGCTCAATATCACTGTCACCATTACCTCAGTGACCTAATTCAATGAGGTCCAACCCCAGACTTAGTTACTCACTTTCACCATCATTCTGTGGACTGCCCATGATAAGACCCTTGTCCATTAATGACTAAATCTCCTAAAACTAACCACTGTCACTTTACAGACTGATATCTCCATGGCATCCCAACTGGCCAACTTGTATTCCTTGGACTGCTTGCACTTGGCTTATAGGACTAACGATGGTCCAATCCACAGAGTGCAAGAACATGGAACTCTGGACTTTCATAGAACTGAGCACGTGACACACCATGGCCACTGCCCTGTGGTGAAATAAGATGACCCCTTTTCTGGATTGATGGCATCCCCAACTGATTGTATCCCTCCATCACCCCATTAAGGACTACTCCCTTTTGCCTTACACACATAGCCATTTACATGAAGTACATGCAGCATGTTTGCCTGGTCTGAGGTTGCCACTTGGGTCAGTGCAGACGCATCCATCTGGAGGAATGCCAAGCAATGTAAGAAAAAAGCTCAATGAGTTTCTCCACTCTGCAGTATAAGTGCCACCGTCTCCTCCTTCCTGATACCTCATCCTCCCTCTCTTTCTCGCTCTGCACCTTCAGCCCTCTCCTACCAAGTTCATCCTTTACCACTCTTACTATTATCCACAATATTTTCCCCACTTGATTTCAGCCACTCCAACTTTAGACATTACCAATACTGCAAACAATCTGTGCTACTTACTCAGTCAGCTGGGACACCTCCCCACCTGCACTACAAATACCAATTGTGGCACCCATCTTCATTTCCATTAAAACCTGCCCTTCTCTGTCTCATCCAGAATGATAGGAGAAAGTGAGGACTGCAGATGCTGGAGATCAGAGCTGAAAATGTGTTGCTGGAAAAGCGCAGCAGGTCAGGCAGCATCCAAGGAGCAGGAGAATCGACATTTCGGGCATGAGTCCTTCGTCAATTCTCCTGCTCCTTGGATGCTGCCTGACCTGCTGTGCTTTTCCAGCAACACATTTTCAGCTCATCCAGAATGATAGATTGGAAAGAGTCAAGATGTGTGGTGGGCTGCCTGCATTAGGTTCCTCACATCACAAATGGAAATCATCCTGATTCTTGATGGCCCCAAGTGGCTGACTGAGTTTGTCCAAGTCCCTGGAGTGTTTTTGGAGGCTTCCCTTAACTTCCTGCAGCACATTCCCTCTGAGAAAGCTATCTCACTTGACTTGACTAAGGACTGCTGACAAGCATGATAATTTTGTGCCTGTACTCATCAGCAAGGTAAGACAGAAGTATCCTGAGCCTAGTATATCTGGCTGAGGGGGCAAATAACAAAAGATCATGCACAGCAAGAATCGTACCTAACATTGTGGGAGACTTTCTTGAAATTCTTGGCTGATTCTGCCATAAATTTCACCATTGGCCACATTGCTCAGACTCCAAACAGTGTCCTCATTTTGCTTCTTTCTCCACAGCTGCTGCCAGACCTTTTGCGTTTCTCTCATACTTCCTGTTATTCCTACTTCTATATTATACTTCCATTGAAATAAATGACAACATTCCATTTGCCTTCCTAATCACTTGCTGTGCTTGCATATTAGCTTTTTGTGATTCACGGATCAGGCTACTGTTCGATCTCTCTGCAACACAGAGTTCTGCAAACCCTTTTCATGTATACAATATGTTGCTTCCCTATTTCTCCTGCCAAAGTGAATAAAGTCACTTTTTCCCACAGAAGCTGTAGACTTTTGAAACCTGTAACAACTATGAAAAACAACAAAAATTGTTTCAAACTATAGTGAAAGCCAGAAGAAATCAATTGTCAACAAATCTGTAAGTGTTTGATGATTTTTAAAATATTAATGATAAAGAAAATCCTTCAATGCGCTGGTTATGTTTTCTGCAGTTCAGGACCAACAGCAGGGATTAGTTGTTGATTAATCTTGAAATGGCAACTCTGAAGACAAATCAGCATTGTGTTACTTTGGTGAATGTACATTGTATGTGCATTAACACACACACCAAGGTGACATCCAAGTGACTTTATATCAGATGTGTCCTTGTTTACAGAAGATGCTAATATAGAGCTTTTCTACCTTTCATGTCCACAAAAAAAACTATTGATTCAATTTTCTTGCACAACAAAAAACAAAAGGTCCTGGAAAACCCCAGCAGGTCTGGCAGCATCTGTGCAAAAGGGTTTCTGAGGAAACGTTAACTCTGATTTCTCTCCATGGATGCTGCCAGACTTGTTGAGCTTTTCCAGCAATTTCTGTTTCTGTTTGATTTTACAGCATCCATAGTTCTTCCAATTTTCTTACATGATGTGTTATCATGCATAGTCTAGTGTTCCAATTTTGTGACAACCAAAAGAAATACAGATACACTCCGATATAGAAAGTGAAGAGAAACTTCTGAAATCCTGTTTTTCTGCTCGGAAGAATCATAAAGTACACCAAAGAAGGAAAATATTTGGCTCATTGAATCTGCAGGTCCTAGCTCTTTTGAATGTAATTAATTCCACTGTTTCATTTTTATCTTTTCTGTTCTATTCCTGTATTTTTTCCTTTCAAATTTTTATCCCTTCCCTTTCTGAAGGCTATTGATGAATCTTTCAGGACCAGCCAAGTAGACAATGTTTTACAAATACTAACCATGAATTGTCTGAGAAAACCTTTAATCAAGATGTCTTTTTCTTTTGCCAATAACCTTGGTTGCCACCTCTTTAGCTGTTCAACATTGTTTTGTTTTATTTGCTCTCCCTAAACTCTTCTTGGTTTCATACAAGTAAAATCCTCTTAACTTTTTTTTTACTGTAAGAACAACAACCATGTCTTATCCAGTATATCCATGTACCTTTGATCCTGTATCTCTGGAGAATGGTAATTCAGAAATTACAACAGGACTCTTAACATTTCAGAAAGAAGAGCTGAGACTAAATGTCTCATGATTAGCAGATACTTAAAAAAGGAATGTACAAAGGAAATTGTTAAACCAATATAGACTGCAAGAGTAGAAAAAGGTGGAGCAGGAGAGGCACAGCAGGTCAGGCAGCATCAGACTGTTGGTGACCAGTCCTGATGGAGGGTCCCGACCCAAAAAGTCAACTTTCCTGCTCCTCTGATGCTGCCTGACCTGCTGTACCTTTCCTGCTCCTCTGATGCTGCCTGACCTGCTGTACCTTTCCTGCTCCTCTGATGCTGCCTGATCTGCTGTGCCTTTCCTGCTCCTCTGATGCTGCCTGACCTGCTGTACCTTTCCTGCTCCTCTGATGCTGCCTGACCTGCTGTACCTTTCCTTTTCCACATTCTATCTACTCTGACTACCAGCATCTGCCGTCCTTACTATCTTCAATATATAAAGAGCAATCCAGAGATAGAGGCTCTTGGTTTGATAGCCAAATAAATGGATTTTATATTTAAAAATTCGATTGTCACTTGAAGTAACTAATGTAGATAATAAGCTCTTTGTAATGAGAGTCCTGCCATGCTCAATCTGGTTGTGAAAATATTTATAATATCTGAAAAGAGGTGAGAAGCTTATTGCTGACATTAGCAAACATTTTAATGTTGATATAATTTACACTGTACACATTACTCCACTTATTGAGAGTTTATATGATGCATTAGGATGAGGATACAACAAATTACATAGGATATTGTTAGAAAAACTCCAGGTGATCCATTTGATAGTCATGTGACAGTCACCAAAAAATGTTGTAAATCCATAATGAATGGCAAAATTTCCTAAGCAGAAAAAAATATCATTAATGTGCCAAAAAAAGACATTTTATTAAAGCTTTCATCAGGACAACTTGTAAGAACACCAATTTAAAGTGGAAACCAACATTTATATTCTATGAGATATGAATACTGATTGGCTAGCAAAGGGACACTGATTGGTAGAGGCATTGCCATGAATAATCATCAGTTAATGATGGCTGACTGTTAACTGCTGATCTTTGGTAAATTTTAAACCAGGCAACATGATTGAGAAATTATCCAGTAAATGGCTGTCAGTTAATTAGTTGAGTTGAAACAGATACAGTGCTTGTACATTTTTAATTCTGCAAAGACCAGGACCCCATGTTACTCATGACTGTGAGTTAACTGCAAGGCTAGCAAAAGGAATATGTATATGTGTACATAAACTATGCTAGTTCCATCTCAACAAAATAAACAACTATTTCCTGGTTCATTTCTCAGGGCAATGCCTTGACCAATCCAAGTTACCAGTCTGCTTTAAATTTTAAACAAAGCCTGACTGTTAACTGTCCATCATTATCAACTATATAAAAGTAAAGTACTGTGGATGGTGGGGATCTGAAATATCAACAGAAAGTGCTGGAGAAACTCAGCAGATCTGACAGCATCTGTGGAAAGAAACGTTGATTTGGCATTTTAAATCTAATGGCTCCACTTTGGAACATTATCTACTGATGCATTCTCCATCACTGCTTCCAGCAAACAGAAATCACTCACCAACCAATCAGAATTTGGCTACCATACAGTGTAACTGTTGGTGCCCCTTTTTAATTGTCATTTTCGCAAATTGTTCTGGTGAGTTCAAGGCAAAAAGTTTCAACGCAATGTGTTTTCAGGAGCTGAAGTGTACTATCAAAAGACCAAAACGTATCATAATTTAGAGAAAAGAAATTAGGCTAAAAACAGCTGCATTCATCTGAATCACTCTTTACTTTGATTTAAGAATCTCTTTAGGAAAACCAATTAACCATTCAAACAATTTCATTCACTTCACCTGAAAGGACACCAGCAAAAAAAAACCTGCTTCAGTTTGTAGGTTGATCTAATGGGTGTTGACAGCACTGAGCATTCTAAGGGTCCTAAATAAAAAAAAACTGGGGGACGTTTTATTCTTTGATCAGGACTTTTATTTGAACTGTTACTGCTTGATCAGAAATTCTGTATAATTAGGTGCAATAGGAAATGATTTGATAGTATGTAATGTGATACTTAAATCCAGAATGTATCAGCATTATAATTCATTCATTTATTGTCGACTAACCGTAGAACTGGCTGTCAGTTTATTTTGATTGAGAAGAATGAAACTATTTGTATTTGCATTGTGACTTCAAAGCAAAAAAAAGAGTCTGTAAGGTTGCACCAGTTGAAGGCTCTGACATTGATTCTGGTATGGAAGGTCAGAATCTGATAAACAGTGGTACTATTGTATATTATACCCCAGAGACATACAGGGATTATTCTCACCAGGTTCTATGTCCGTACAAGAACTTTGACCCAGATTTTTCAATGGCCTGATAGTCATTCCTACAGTATAGCTGCACATTGTGCAACAGGACTCTCAAACCCCCCATATAACAGACTCTAAGAAAATTTCTCTGGAAATTGAAAATTCCAATGGGCAATGCCATATACCTAGAATGCTCTAGAAGTAACTCTTTCAATTAGAGAATTTGGTGGTGCTGCTGCAGTTAGTCATTTGTTAGCCAGCCACAAGAAATCTGGACAATTAAAAATCTAAACCCCAACTGCATATCCCCCAAACCTCTCAAAGCCTGAGATTGATACCCCATACCCTGTCACTGACCTGACAGCCTAACTCCTTAGAATGTGCCAACCCTACCATCAAATCCAACAACTCCTCTACCCCATATGACTGGCAGACTCAACACCACACACCAGTCACTGGACCCCATAACCCCCACCAATGCCCCTGAGCATTAACACCCTCCTCCCTCCTGGTTCCAGAATCAATATCCTCTGACTATACCAATTTACTCTAAACATTCATTCACTTATCTGGTTCCCTTCCTGCTTTATACCCAGGCATCCTACCTACCTGGCAATCTACCAACCTGACACACTGGTACTCTACCCAACTGGAACCCTACCCACTTAGCACCATACCCTCCTCAGACACGAACCTCACACTCATTCACATACTTACCCTTTCAGAAGAGTGTCAAAATTGTTATCTGTAATGCTGGACAGTTAAACCACAGAATACTGCAAATGGGGGCATAGTTTAACTTCCATCCTGCATCATGACGGACCGCCAGATTTTAAGTACACTCTGTATGTCTGAAGGAGACCTGATTGGAATCTTGTATCAGAAATATGGAGCTTTATCTTGATGTAAAAAAATGGAGTGGGGTGGCAATCAGATTGTGAATGTCCATTATTTCAGTGCTTCTGAACATTCTGCTTTCTTCTAGATAGTGTTTACTTTCTGCTTCTCTGTAACCACACCCATAGCTTTAACCATCAGCATTCAGCACAGTGAGCAGTCAACAGACTGAATAGAAGCAAAATGAACAATGAAACAAAAGTAACTATTAAATGGTGTTTGGCTGTGGTGTACTTCCAGAGGTAAGTAGGTTTATGGCACAAGAGGGGAATGTGGTGGTAGGACGAGGCAGTAGAGCTTTAGATTACTTGGAATGTATTGTGCGCAGCTTTTAATGAGAGAATTGAGGAATCTCCACAGAGGTATGGATGAATTATCTGGTTGTTGTGATATAATTGGTGAAAGAAGGCAACACAACTGAGGTGGAAATTGGCCAAAAATAATTAAAAAAAACAAAATCCTGTCGAGGGAAATCTTGAAATAAAACCAAATTCTGAAAATAGTTAACAATTCAGTCAGCATCTGTGGAGAGAGAGTGAAATAGCAGAATCTTTCCAGTTTCTAAATGACATGGGGCATGGTGAGAAAACTGAGATGCCCAGTAAGAATCTAAAGAATAGAAATGAAATTTATTGTCACATTTACTTTTACATTAAAAAGTACAGGGAAATATTTTGTAAGTCACCTATATTAATGACAGAAATCATATGTTAACATTTTTTAAAAATAAAACTAAGACAAAGTTCATCACAGTTTAGTTAACAGCTCCCAGCCTCAGGAAAAGCCATTAAAGGAATGATGGAATGTTTAGAAGATACTGACAGGATGAGACTGTTATTCTGGGACGAGAATGCCATGCTGAGATGAGACCACCATGCAGGGCCGCTGGAATACCCGGCTGGAAGCGTCCACCAGAGAAGACTGCCATGCTGGGCCGAGACTGCCACGCCTGGTTGAGAGCGGCTGCTGGGCTTCTCAACACTGAGATCAAAAGATCCCATTTTCCAACCAAGTGTCGGAAAGTGAGTCATGATTCCCACTAGTGAGCAGTATGAGGCCTAATTGCATGGACCATCACCCATTAAGAGCCCCAATATTTCCATATAATCTCATCTCATTAATATGCAGTTTCTCATTGTCCCTTCTGCCTATGGAAACTGGATGCTGAGAATTCCCAAAATGAATGTCAGAGCAGGTATCTGGTGACTCTAGCTTGTCACTGCTCCTCCAGACTTCTACCATGGGTGCCTGGTGCCAACATTTCATGGCACACTCCATGGAGGTTGACTGCATGCACACTATATCCATGGGTGTTGGCATCCAACATGTACCAGCCTCACCACATCATCATTGTGCCAGGAATCCCAGCAATGGCGATTACATTTGCCTTCACTGAGTGTGAGACTTAAACGTGCGAGCAGACTGAGGGCACAGAGAAATGATACATCATTAATGAGGTGAGTTTAGGGCAACAGTTTGAGAAATTTCCTGGTGCTTGCTGAAAGAAACCCTTGAAGAAACTTGACAAAAATGACACTTAGCCAATCAGTTCACAGTAAACCTGCAACTTTGCCAGTTCTGAAAAGGTCATCAACCAAACAGTTCACTTTGCTTCTTTCCCACAAATGCTGCCTGAGCTGCTGAGTATTTCTAGCATTTTGGTTTCGTATTTGAAATGAACCATCTTGATCATTGAAAGGTTACTTTAAAGCAAATGCATGAAATGGTTTGTATTCAGTATTTTCCAGGCTGATTTAAACATGCATCTACATCTCATTTACATTGCCTTCTGCAAAATGTTTATCCACTGAAGTCAATGCATTTCTATATCTAAGACTGATAATACACAGTTAATTAAGAAATGCACCAGAAGCAGGGGGGATAAATATCGGGATGTAATTTCTCAACATGCAGCTTCTCAGAAGCAATAGACTTGCCTGGCTGATTTCTGACAGCTGCAGTTGTTCTCTTATGATCCCTAGTGAATGCAGAGTAGTCCAATCATCGCATCAGCTCTGTTTCAGTAACACTGACTATGCGTGAGAAACTGATATTGCAGAATCACTGACCCTTACCATTTACACCCTTTCTTGGTCTGCTCCCTTATGGTTTTTTTTGGGTTTTTTTTTGTTTGTTCTGTCTGATTATAGATATTTTTAATTGAACTGTTCACACATGTTAATACACATGTCTGGGAAAAGTAGGACGAGAACCTGCACTTTCTAGTCCAGAGGAAGGGATAGGATGACTGCATCATCATATAACAAGTGGTTCTAATTGCTGTAAATTTATAAAACGTTGCAACTTACCAGTCTAATGGCCAATAAGGTTTGTCAAAAACTATGTGCAGCAGAAGATTATATTTTCCTCAAAGTGACTTGCCATGAAATTATCCTAACTCTGACAATTCCACTCTTGCTGATGGTAACAACATATGCTGAAATTTCCTGAGAATTAGCATACTCAAATACAGACACACGAATACTGAGGCTCAAGGACAAGGTAAACCATAGGCTGAATTTCTTCTGCAAGATCCTCTTTACCTTAGTGATGTTATGAAAATTAACATTTGAAGCTGTGAAACATTCAATCAGGCAGATTTAATGCGGTCTTTTGCAGGAAATGCAATTATGCTCGCTTTTCGCTGTTTTGACAGGAAAGACTTTTATACCATTAAAAGCATTCAAATATGTAGAAAATATAGAGCAGATCTCAGTGAGGATTTTCTTTTGAAAATCTACAGAAATCATTAGAAAAGTAGAAGTATGATCTTCTGAACCTGCTAAGCTGAAAAGTTTGTGTGCATATGTAGCCCTGCTCAGAAAGAATATAAACACACATAACTTGCATTTTCTGATCAATTGAATGGAAACAGGGCTATGTCATTTAGCCAGATGAGGTCACAGTCAATATTCTCCTATTCTGCATGGCCAGTTTGTCTCAATCTTGATACTTTTACACTTTTCTTTGCTCTCAAGCGCAAGTCCTGTGTGCATCTTCCAGGCCGCTGCTGGTGAACTGTTCAGTAGGAATATTCATTTTAGTAATTTGAATCCAGCAGTTCTGCAGGTGATCAATGGAGATGTATTTTGGGAGGTTGCAGTATAAAATATTCATTAGTTATGCATAAATTTCCTCAGAGAAATCTGGTGAATCTGGAAACATCAACATGCTTGAATGACCAAAAGATCATGGATCGTAGAAACCCTACAGTGTGGAAACAGGCCATTTGGCCCAACAACTCCACATTGACCCTCTGAAGGTTAGCCCATCCAGACCCATTCCCTTACCCTATTACTCTACATTTACCCCTGACTAATGCACCTAATCTACATAACCCTGAACACTATAGGCAATTTAGCATGGTCAGTTCACTAACCTGCATGTTTTTGGATTGTGAAAAGTATGTGAAACTTTGAAGCCAATAAGTATCCATTCACCAGGACACCATCATCCAGATTCCATCAAAAGTTTTCTTTCATTTGTTTCATTTTCTTCTCTTTTAATTCCAATTTAGGAATGAATAATTGTTTCATTCAAATTGTGGAAAATTTGAGTGAATATTCTGTTAAAAATACAAATTTAACAATAAACAGTTCAAGATAAATAGTAAATATGTATTTTCATTTTACTATGGCTGAAGATTTCATTTCACATTGGTTCCGAACGCAATATCCAGTGGCTGACCATAACAGCTTGTTTGGGGGCTGCACTTAAACCTCATTTATCTGAGACCAACACGTAACATGCAACATCAACATGTAATATGGCCTTCATCAGCATTGAATGTGAATATGGATATGCAAGAGAATCTACTTTTAAATAGCCATCATACAGTTCTGCACAAGTACGACTAAAGAGTCGAGTGTCAGAGGGTTTGTAGCAGATATAAAGGAAGATACTGTTCCTTATGGTAGCATAGCTTTCATTCTGGAAGTACTGTTCTGCTGTGTGCAGTCACTGCACACATTGCATTTCAGAAAAGGCAGGGAAGTGGGACATGAGAAGGTAAATTAGGAAGGAACAGGTCATCATCGACAGAGTGTGAAAGTGATGACCAATTCCATGCAAGGGGAAGGGGGAGAATAGAAAAGCGCTTGTGGTAGGGGACTCAATAGTTAGATGAATTGCCTGGAGATTTTGTCGTCAGGAACGGGACTCCCAGAAGATATGTTGTCTCCCTGGTGCCAGGATTTGGGATGTCATCGATAGGTTTACAGGATTCTAAAGGGGGTCGGTGAGCCAGAGATCATGGTACATACTGGCACCAATGACATAACCAGGAAAGGGATTGAGGATCTGAAAAGTGACTACAGAGAGCTAGCTGAAGAGCAGGAGGAGTAGAGTGGTGATCTCAGGTTTGCTACCAGTGCCAGGAGACAGGGAGGTGAGGAGCAGTCAGCGAGTGCAGCTTAACACGTGGCTGCAAGGCTGGTGCAGGAGGGAGGGCTTCAGATACCTAGATCATTGGGATACCTTCTGGGGAAGGTGGGACCTGTACATGTAGGATGGGTTGCACCTGAACTGGAAGTGCATGAATGTTGCGAGTGGGAGATTTGCTTGTGTGGTTCTGGAGGGTTTAATTTAGTTTGGCAGGGGGCTGGGAACCAAAGCTACATATTTGAAAGGGGGGTAGTTGTGGATGTAGTGAATCTATCGGGATGGTTTTTCATGTGATGAAACAAAGGGATTGTTTAAATTTTGTCTGCTTTAATGCAAGGAGTGTCAGAAATAAGAGTGATAAACTTAGAGCATGGATCAGTACTTGGGATTATGATGTTGTGGCCATAACGGAGACATGGATTTCACTGGAACAGGAATAGTTGCTAGATGTTCCAGGGTTTAGAACATTTAAAAAGAACAGGGTGGGTGGAAAAAGAGGAGGCGGTGTAGCATTGTTAATCAAAGAGTGTATCACAGCTACACAAACGAAGGTTGTTGAGGAAGGTTTGTCCACTGAGTCAGTATGGGTGAAAGTTAGGAACAGCAAGGGAACAACCACCTCATTGGGGGTTTTCTACAGACCCCCTAATAGCAGTAGAGAGATTGAAGAGCTCATAGGCCAGCAGACTTTGGGAAAATGCAGATGTAGCAGGGTTGTTGTTATGGGTGACTTCAACTTTCCCAGTATTGACTGGAACCTCATTAGTGTAGATGTTCTGGATGGAGCCATTTTTGTCAGGTGTATTCAGGAGGGTTTCATTACTCAGTATGTAGACAGGCGGATGACGGGAAAGGCCATTTTAGATTTGGTGCTGGGCAATGAGCTAAGACAGGTGTCAGATCTCGCGGTGGGAAAACACTTTGGCGACAGTCACCACAACTGCCTCACATTTAGCATAGTCTTACCGAAGGAAGATATTTAATTGGGGAAAAGGAAATTATGACACTATCAGACAGGAGTTGCGAAGAACAAATTGGAAGCAATTGTTCCACAGAAAAGGTACAGCAGACATGTGGAGACTGTTTAAGGAGCAGTTGTTGTGAGTGATGCACAAATTTGTTCCTCTGAGACAGGCAAGAATATGTAACATTAAGGGACCTTGGAAGATGAGAACAGAGGAGTTTCTCATCAAAAGGAAGAAGACAGCTTACATAAGGCGGAGGAAGCAAGGATCTAGCACAGCTTTACAGGATTACAGGCTTACTAGGAAGGAGCTCAGAAATGGACTGAGGAGATCCAGGAGGGGGCACGAAAAAGGCTTGGCAGGAAGGATTAGGGAGAACCCAAAGATATTTTACTCATACTTGAGGAATAAGAAAATGATCAGGGAGAAGGTCGGGCCAGTCAGTCTTAAGTCTGTGGTCAGCAAGGTTTTGGAAAGAATTCTGAGGGACAGGATTTATGACTATTTGGAAAGGCATAGCGTGATTAAAGGCAGTCAGCATGGCTTTGTGAGGGGCAGTTCATGAGGAGGTGACGAGACAGGTCGACGAAGGTCAAGCAGTGGATATGGTGTATGTGGACTTCGGCAGGGCATTTGATAAAGCTCCCTGTGGTAAGCTCATTCAAGAAGTCAGGAGGTATGGGGTACAGGGAGATTTGGCTAAATAGATTCATAATTGTTTGGCCTACAGAAAGCAGAGAGTGGTTGTAGATGGAAAGTTTCTGCCTGGAGGTCAGTGGTGAGTGATGTTCCACAGGGCTCTGTTCTTGGGCCTCTGCTCCTTGTAGTTTTTATACATTATTTGGATGAGGTGGTTAAGGGGTGGGTTAGTAAATTTGCCAATGATACAAAGTTTGGAATTGCTGTTGATAGTATTGATGACTATTGCAGGCTGCAGCTTGACATAGACAGGATGCAGAGCTGGGCTGAGGAATGGCAGATGGAGTTCAACCTGGATAAATGTAAAGTGATGCATTTTGGAAGGTCAAACATGAATGCTGAATATAGGATTAAAGACAGGATTCTTGGCAGTGTGGAGGAACAGAGGGATCTTGGTGTTCAAGTGCATAGATCCCTCAAAGTTGCTATCCAAGTGGATAGGGTTGTTAAGAAAACATATGGTATTTTGGCTTTCATTAACAGGGGGATCGAGTTTAAGAGCCGCAAGGTTTAGCTGCAGCTCTACAAGACTCTGGTGAGACCACACTTGGAATATTGTGTCCAGTTCTGGTCGTCTTATTATAGGAAAGATATGGAGGCTTTGGAGAGGGTGCTAAGAAGGTTTACTAGGATGCTGCCTGGATTAGAGGGCTTGCCTTATGAAGAGAGGTTGACTAAGCTTGGACTCTTCTCTCTGGAGAGAAGGAGGAAGAGAGGTGACCGGATCGAGATATCCAAGATAATGAGAGGCATGGATAGAGTCAATAGCCAGAGACTTTTCCCCAGGACAGGATTGACTGGCACGAGAGGTCATAGTTTTAAGATATTAGGAGAAAGGTATAGAGGAGACATCAGAGGTAGGTTCTTTACACAGCAAGTTGTGAATGCATGCTGCCAGTTTTGGTGGTGGAAGCAGAGTCATTAGGGACATTTAAGCAACTGCTGGACATGTACATGGACAGCAGTGAATTGAGGGGTGCGTAGTTTAGATATTTTATTTTAGATTAGGAATAATCCTCGTCACAGTATCGTGGGCCGAAATGTCTGTTCTGTGCTGTACATTTCTATATTCTATGTTCTATCACTAATGGACCTGATCACCTGACCATGATATAGCAACTCACAGCTAAAGACATATTCTCTGTTCCAGCATAAGAGAAAATCACACAACATCTTTGCAGTTAAAGCTGAGAGCGAGGTCAGCTGGGAGTCATGCAGGCTGAGGTTTCTGCCATAATGACTGAGGATAATAGAACTTAAAGGGGTTTCCAGAATCTCACAGTGGTACAGCAATCTGTCCTTCAGCAGATCACTGGTACACTGCTGAAGATTTGTGCTCCAGAACTTGCCACACCACTAGCTAACCTACTCCAGTATGGCTACAACGCTGGCATCTACCCAGCAATGTAAAATCCTTGTCCAGGTATATCCTGTACACAAAAAGGAGGACAAATTCAACCTGGCTATTTACCATCCCATCATGTTACTCTCAATCGTAAATAAAGTGATGGAAGGTGTCATCAACAGCACTATCAAGCACCACTTGTTCAGCAATTACCTGCTCAGTGATGCCCAGGTTGGGCTCCAAGGGGTTGCTCCACTTCTTCCTTCATTACAGCCTGAGTTCAAACAAGGAGTAAAGAGCTGGATTCCAGATGTGAGGTCAGAATGATTACCCTTGGCATCAAGCCACATTTGACTAAGCGTAGTATTGAGGAACCCTCCCAAAATTGGAGGGAATGGATACTGGGGTATACTGGTTGGAGTCATACCTGGCACAGAGGAAACTGGTTGTGGTTGTTGGATATCAGTTATCTCAGCTCCAGGATGTCTTTGGAGGGATTTCTTGGGGGAATGCCATAGTTCCAACTGACTTCAGCTGCTTTAAAATGGCCTTCCCTTCCTCATAAAGTCAGAAGTTGAGATATTTGCTGATGAGACACAATATTCAGTAGTTCCTGAAGATGCAACAATACCCAGATTTGGATTGACAATTATCAACATTCATGCCACACAAGTACTACGTGATGTCCACCTACAACAAAACAGAATCCAACCATTGCTCTGCTATGTAAATTGTGTCACCAACTCCCCCACCTACAGCATCCTAGATTAGATTCCCTATAGTGTGGAAATAGCCCTTTGGCCTAACAAGTCCACACCGACCCTCTGAAGAACAACCCACCCAAACCCATTCCCTCATCCTGTATTTACCCCTTACTAATGCATCGAACACTATGGGCAATTTAGCATGGCCAATTCACCTCACTCATCTTTGGACTGTGGGAGGAAACCAGAGTACCTGGAGGAAACCCATACTCACCACTTGCCTAGATGGGTGCAGCTCCAACAACACTCAAAAAGCTGGATACCATCCAGGACAAAGCAGCCTGCTTGATTGGTGCCAATCCACCAGCAGCTACTCCCCCCACTGATGTTCAGTAACATTAGCATGGGCCATTTCCTTTGATAGTACCTTCCAAATCCATGACCACTACCACATGGGATAACAAGAGCAGCAGGAACATCACCTATAAATTCTCGTCCAAGTCCTACTCCATCCTGAAGGAAATATATTGCCTTTCCTCCATGTCACTGGGTCAAAATCCTGGAATTCCCTCTCCAATGGCAATGTTGGTTTACCTGCACCAAATGGAGTGCAGTGGTTCAAGATGGCAACTAACCATCAACTTCTCGAGGGCAACTAGGAACGAACAATAAATGGTGATTTAGCCAGTGATATCCGTGACCCATGAGTGAATAAAAAATAAATCGGGATCTCATGTGGATGAGATTCTAATGCCTGGCTAGTCAGGTGTTAGCATACGGTATACCCTAGAAAGGGTGTACCACAGCAACAATGAATGCTCCACAATTTCAGTCATGAAAACTTGGGATATTTTGGCCGAGGAGGAGATGTAATAGTGAGAGGTAACCTCTGAGGTAGACCAGGACAACTATCAAATAGGGAAACAGTCTTCAATAGTCTACTGAGCCAGAGAGACTTGACACAACCTCATAGCCATCCACTTCCAAGCTGACTGAACTGGATTGAGGGTCTTGGAAGAGCAGAAGGCAATGTTCTGTATGTGTTATTATTTCATATGCGCACGTTATTCCCTGTCAGACAAGGCTATCTACAATCACTCACTTTGGTGATTTTGAGAGAGATATCAGGATATGGTGGTTGCAACACAGTGTATCCATTTGTTGGTTGAAGATATTCCACATCAAATAACTTTACAATAAGACTACAACATGCATTTGAACAGTGCACACGAATACTTATTTCTAAAAATGCAGCGTATATAATGGGTAACAACTTTGCCATTGCTACAGCCACAGAGGTTTCCTCCCTCTCCTTCCAGCTACATTCAGGCACAGGTTCAAAATCTGCAGCTGGAGTGGAGGGAGACTGGCATGCTCTGGTAACTTTGTAAACCTGAATCTATTGGGACCCAGCCTGCTTAGAGACTCTTGGATGTGCTGGCTCAATCTCCTTAGTTTTAGTTGTTGAAGGCATTGGGGTCACATGCAGCAGAGGGCTGTTAGGGAACCTTGGGAATGTCCTGCGATGAAACTCCCCAGGTGTCCATCTGTTATTCTCCTCCAATTGGCACAACACCATCTCCTAGAAAGGATGGATCACTGAGAGGTGCCTTGTCCCTCTTTAACCTTATCATTGATGCTAAGTCCCTAAGGCTGGAGCAATAGGATGCAGGTCCAAGCATAGGTCTGGCAGCCACTGAGTGTTCCTTTAGGCCGGGTGTCCAAGACAGCCATCACCCTTACCAGTCAGCCCAGCAGTGAGAACATGGACAGACTCCTCCATTCATTGTTCCAGCCTATCGAAGGCCTGTGGCGCACTTGCCTGATGTTCTTGTGCTTCTCTCTGCAGGGTGACCATGCCACCTAAGGCCAAGTACAAAGTCATGCTTTCTCCATGTAGCTGAGCAGGTGCCTGCTCTCCAGAAATTCTCTGAACTTCAGAGACAGCAGGCATTCCCAATTCAGTTGGCTGTGGAAATGTATTAGTGATTCAATTAATAGATTATGCCCCTGAGTTTAATCTAGCTGCCAAGACAACTGTCTCTGGATGTAAGTTTGCTCGCTGAGCTGGAAGGTTCATTTTCATATTCTTCAATCTTCTCAGAATGTGCTAACTCCTAGAGACGCAATATACTAAAACTGTCTCGAAAATGGGAAACCAATATCATCAACAGAGTGCCACTTACAAACAACTGTACTTCCTGCATGAATGCCTAAGGAAACAGGTACTACCTAAGTGTCTTAAATACAAACCTCCCCCTCACTAGCCAATGAAAGCAAACCTTCCAGCTCAGTGAGAAAACTTACATCCAGAACCTCAACCTGAGCTACAAATCTTCTGAAAACTCATTAACAACTGTCTCTGTGCTGATGGAGGGTGTAAATGAACATGTTGATGAGGCATCTGCTGAGGGTCATATGCTTCCAGTTTAGGGATGGCACTGGTGATGAGAGGCTGGTGATATTGTTGTCCTGCAAAGTTCTGGATGTCACTGGAGCCTTCAAAAGAGAAGAGAAAAAGTTTGTTCATGAAGATGCTTTCACTGAACAATGTGTTTGATTTTGAGCACATCCGAGAAGAGCAGAGGGCAATGTACCATACTGGGTTGCTGGCCCATTGGTGTTTCCCTGTCATCGCAGGAATGGTCCTTGCTTTCAGCAACCAGCCCAATTGGCTCTTCTCAAAGTTGGTCCAAAGCTTGATATGTGCTACCTCCTCTCCTCATATTAATCCTGATCTCTCAGCCCAATGATGGGTCAGCTTGAGCACTGTGTGAGTATTTATAATGAGGTGAGGTGGAAAGCCCTTCTCAGTGAGTGCGTAGGAAGCAAAGTGGACAGGAGTCTCTAGTGGCTTGAGAGGATGAAGTGTGTGCACATTATCAAGTGATGCAGAGGCTTGCAGTCCATCTCCCTTTGTGTGATGCATGGACAGTGGTAGAGTTAGATTGCATGCTGTCCCTGTGAGCATGATGTAGAGAAGAGAGGATGGTGCCAATTCCCTCTTCGGAGATTATTGATTTTCTTCCTGCACTGCTTGTTGTCCCCTTTGTCAGGGCCAGTGGCACTGGCCTGCCCTGCAGTTGCTACCCAGGCTGAATATAGCTAATGAGATGATTTTCAGGTGCCATAACCCAGGACAAGGAAAACAAATTGTGCCACTAACACATTCTGCTTTCTGACTTTGCTATCACAAATAATTTGGTTTTACTGGATTAGATTAGATTCTCTACAGTGTGGAAACAGGCCCTTTGGCCCAACAAGTCCACACCAACCCTCTGAAGAGCAACCAACCCAGACCCATTCCCCTGCATTTGTCCCTGACTAACCCACCTAACACTATGGGCAATTTAGCATGGCCAATTCATCTAGTCTTCACATCTTTGGACTGTGGGAGGAAACCAGAGCACCCAGGGAAACCCACGCAAATATGGGGCGAATGTGCAAACTCCACACAGACAGTTGCCTGAGGTGGGAATTGAACCCTGCTCCCTGGTGCTGTGAGGTAGCAGTGCTAACCACTGAGCCACCACAGGTAATTTATTGCATAAAAAGATGGAAGCAATAGGTCTTCCTAATCATTGATTTGTAAGAAGGAAAGAAATATGACACGGGCTTACTAAACAGCCCAAGGCTAGTCTTAGATAGAATAAAATAAAAGGTATACAGCTTTTCATTAGCAAGGATAAAGAGCAACTATTACAAAATCTAGGGAAAACTTGGAGCCATGAACATATTTCAACGATTTTTCATTTTTACAAACTTAGTAAGAACACTTGAGGCATGGATTTACTATTGGTTCTATTAACAGAAAAATAATTAATTCATTTCTGACAATTTAGTGGTGACATTAAGCCATTAAAAATAAATATATTTTTAATAGCTGACTGAGGAATTGCACATGAATATATTAAACGTTTGTCAACTAACACATTCTGCTTTCTGACTTTGCTATCACAAATAATTTGGTTTTACTGGATTAGATTAGATTCTCTACAGTGTGGAAACAGGCCCTTTGGCCCAACAAGTCCACACCAACCCTCTGAAGAGCAACCAACCCAGACCCATTCCCCTGCATTTGTCCCTGACTAACCCACCTAACACTATGGGCAATTTAGCATGGCCAATTCATCTAGTCTTCACATCTTTGGACTGTGGGAGGAAACCAGAGCACCCAGGGAAACCCACGCAAATATGGGGCGAATGTGCAAACTCCACACAGACAGTTGCCTGAGGTGGGAATTGAACCCTGCTCCCTGGTGCTGTGAGGTAGCAGTGCTAACCACTGAGCCACCACAGGTAATTTATTGCATAAAAAGATGGAAGCAATAGGTCTTCCTAATCATTGATTTGTAAGAAGGAAAGAAATATGACACGGGCTTACTAAACAGCCCAAGGCTAGTCTTAGATAGAATAAAATAAAAGGTATACAGCTTTTCATTAGCAAGGATAAAGAGCAACTATTACAAAATCTAGGGAAAACTTGGAGCCATGAACATATTTCAACGATTTTTCATTTTTACAAACTTAGTAAGAACACTTGAGGCATGGATTTACTATTGGTTCTATTAACAGAAAAATAATTAATTCATTTCTGACAATTTAGTGGTGACATTAAGCCATTAAAAATAAATATATTTTTAATAGCTGACTGAGGAATTGCACATGAATATATTAAACGTTTGTCAGCTGATACTGTCAACAGCCATTTTAATGGTTACCTTTTGTGAACAACTAGTGTTGAATAATATATCTGTTAAAAAAGCTAGTCATGCTATCATATGTGGCAAGTAATGCAGAATAGTGAATGCATATTGATTTATTTTGAGATGTTTAGTAATTTCTAACCTGTAAAAGAGTCTTGTAGAAAGAGTGTCTCAGCAGCTACTGATGTGACTTTACAATAACACACTCATTGAGCTAATCCACATGGGTCTCTTTGAAGTGTATGACTTTGTGTGAAAATTTGTGAAGGCTCATTTTTTGCATACAACTAGATGACAAAAGGGAGCAAAAGTTCAATTCAGTGGATGCTGGAAATCTAAATTAGAAATGAAAACATTCCACTGGTTGGGAAGCATTGTTGACAGAATGAATGGCTTGGATTTTATAATGGACTCTGCCATCAGAATGCAAAGCAGTCCCCAGGCTGGCACTTGTTAACAGCAGGACTGACTCAGTGATTTTCCTGGATTTTCCAATTAGCCAATGGGAGTGGACATGATCCAGCTGCTGACCCAATCAGAGGGCCGCTCTAGATTTTTTACAAACCCAACTATAGACCTGGTCACTATTGGAAAAGGTTGGTGACCTCAGAGGAGCTTCAAGATGGAGACACCATTTGAGGTAAGCACAAGTTGTAATTCAAGATGGTTGAGGGGACTCAACCCCAGCCAATTGGAGGGGCAAGTATTTCAGGGAATGATTCACTAACACTGCCAAGGCTGCCTTTCCTACCTGTGTTCCATCCTATGGGATTTGGAGTCTCTGAATCCGAGTTCTCAAGACCGCTGCAGGGAGATTAACTCCATAAACATCAGAGAACTATCTTACCATTGGAAGAAATCATTTTAAAAAGTGCTCCATGGAGACTTTACCCACATCAACTGCTTGCTTCCGTTGAGGGGAAGTGAAGTCACCTCCCAGCCTGCCAGTAAAGGTGGGGAATTGGTGAACTGAGTCGAGGAGTCGTCCAATATTGCTCCTCTCCGTTTTAGCAGAACCACTTTTTGCTTCCCACTCCCCAAACACTCTCACCAAACCCTGTTTCCTCATCCATGGGCTGGTAAAGTATTACCAATGTTTCAGGAAAGGAAAACAGAAGTTGCATTTATATAGCTCCTCTTGTGACTACTAGACATACAACCAACAAAGTACTTTCTAAATGTATTCACTGTTGCAATGCATGAAATGCATGGGTTAGTTTGTAAACCAACAACCTAATTAAATGCACTATGAACCAAATAAACTGATTTTATTTGCAACATTAATCGTATGCAACATTTACTAAGACACTGTTCTTTTCAATAGTAGTGATGGGATTTGTTGCATCTTTTAAGAGGAGACAGTGACATAGTGGTAATGTCACTGGACTATTATTCTAGAGTGCCACAGTTTCAGAGGGAAATTGCAAAACAAATTTGTAAGGAGATCTCAGTTATCTATAAGAATAATAGGGTGGTTATGGTAGGGGATTTTAACTTCCTAAACATTGACTGGGACTGCCATAGTGTTAAAGATTTAGGTGGAGAGGAATTTCTTAAGTGTGTACAAGACAATTTTCTGATTCGGTATGTGGATGTACCTACTATAGAAGGTGCAAAACTTGACCTACTGTTGGGAAATAAGGCAGGGCAAGAGACTGAGGTGTCAGTGGGGGAGCACTTTGAGGCTAGCGGCCATAAGTCTATTTGTTTTAAAATAGTGATGGAAAAGGATAGACCAGATCTAAAAGTTGAAATTCTAAATTGGAGAAAGGCTAATTTTGACGGTACTAGGCAAGAACTTTCGAAAGCTGAGTGGAGGCAGATGTTCACAGGTAAAGGGATGGCTGGAAAATTGGAAGCCTTCAGAAATTAGATAACAAGAATCCAGAGAAATTATATTCCTGTTAGGGTGAAAGGAAAGGATGGTATAGGGAATTGGATTAGATTACATACACTGTGGAAACAGGCCATTCGGCCCAAAACCAACCTATACCCCTAACACTGTGGGCAATTTAGCATGGCCAATTCACCTGACTTGCACATCTTTGGACTGTGGGAGGAAACCAGAGCACGCAGAGGAAACCCCTGCAGACAATATGCAAACTCCACATAGTCAGTCACCTGAGGCAGGAATTGAACCCAGGTCTTTGGTGCTGTGAGGCAGCAGTGCTAACCACTGTGCCACCCAGAATCCTGGATGACTAAAGGAATTAAGGGTTTGGTTAAGAAAAAGAAGGAAAAGTTTGTCAGGTATAGACAGGATAGATTGAGTGAATCCTTAGAGGGTATAAAGAAAGTAGGAGTATAGTTAAGAGGGAAAACAGGAGAGCAAAAAGTGGACATGAGATAGCTTTGGAAAACAGAATTAAGGAGAATCCAAAGGGTTTTTACAAATATATTAAGGACAAAAGGGTAACGAGGGAGAGAATAGGGCCCCTCAAAGATCAGCAAGGCAGCCTTTGTGTAGAGCCACAGAAACTGGGGGAGATACTAAATGAATATTTTGCAACAGTATTTACTGTGGAAAAGGATATGGAAGATATAGACTGTAGGAAAATAGATGGTGACATCTTGCAAAATGTCCAGATTACAGAGGAGGGAGTTCTGGATGTCTTGAAAAGGGTAAAGGTGGATAAATCCCCAGGACCTGATCAGGTGTACCCGAGAACTCTGTGGGAAGCTAGAGAAGTGATTGCTGGGCCTCTTGCTGAGATATTTGTATCATCGATAGTCATAGACGAGGTGCTGGAAGACTGGAGGTTTGCCAACGTGGTGCTTCTGTTTCAGAAGGGTGGTAAAGACAAGGAACTATAGACTGGGGAGCCTGACCTCGGTGGTGGGCAAATTGTTGGAGGGAATCTTGAGGGACAGGATGTACATGTATTTGGAAAGGCAAGGACTGATTAGAGATAGTCAACATGGCTTTGTGCGTGGGAAACCATGTCTCACAAACTTGATTGAGTTTTGTGAAGAAGTAACAAAGAGGATTGATGAGGGCAGAGCAGTAGATGTGATCTATATGGACTTCAGTAAGTTGTTTGATAAGGTTCCCCATGGGAGACTGATTAGCAAGGTTAGATCTCATGGAATACAAGGAGAACTGGCTCAAAGGTAGAAGACAGAGGGTAGTGGTGGAGGGTTGATTTTCAGGCTGGAGGTCTGTGACCAGTGGAGTGCCACAAGGATCGGTGCTGGGTCCTCTACTTTTTGTCATTTACATAAATGATTTGGATGCGAGCATAAGAGGTACAGTTAGTAAGTTTGCAGATGACACCAAAATTGGAGGTGTGGTGGACAGTGAAGAGGGTTACCTCAGATTACAACAGGATCTGGACTAGATGGGCCAATGGGCTGAGAAGTGGCAAATGAAGTTTAATTCAGATAAATGCGAGGTGCTGCATTTTGGGAAAGCAAATCTTAGCAGGACTTATACACTTAATGGTAAGATCCTAGGGAGTGTTGCTGAACAACGAGACCTTCGAGTGCAGGTTCACAGCTCCTTGAAAGTGGAGTCGCAGGTAGATAGGATAGTGAAGAAGGCGTTTGGTATGCTTTTTTTTGTTGGTCAGAGTATTGAGTACAGGAATTGGGACGTCATGTTGTGGCTGTACAGTTAGGCCACTGTTGGAATATTGCATGCCATTCTAGTCTTCTTCCTATCAGAAGGATGTTGTGAAACTTGAGAGGAATCAGAAAGGATTTACAAGGATGTTGCCTAGGTTGGAGGATTTCAGCTATAGGGAGAGGCTGAACAGGCTGGGGCTGTTTTCCCTGGAGTGTCGGAGGCTGGGGGGGTGACCTTATAGAGGATTACAAAATTATGAGGAGCATGGATAGGGTAAATAGGCAAAGTCTTTTCCCTGGGGTCAGGGAGTCCAGAACCAGAGGGCATAGGTTTTGGGTGAGAGGGGAAAGATATAAAAGAGACTTACGGGGCAACTTTTTCATGCAGAGGGTGGTACATGTATGGAATGAGCTGCCAGAGGAAGTGGTGGAGGCTGGTACAATTGCAACATTTAAGAGGCATTTGGTTGCGTACATGAATAGGAAGGGTTTGGAGGGATATGGGCCAGTTGCTGGCATGTGGCACTAGGTTTGGGTTGATATCTGGTCAGACTGAAGGGTCTGTTTCCATGCTGTACATCTCTATGACTCTACTGTTCTTGGGCTATGGGTGTAAATCCCACTATGGTAGAGAGTGAAATTTGAATTTAATAAAATCTGAAAATAAAAATCTAGCTTCATGGCAGCCATGTAACTAAAGTCATAAGAATCCATCTCGTTCAGTTATGTCCACTAGGGAGGGAAATCTGCAATCCTTACTTGATCTGGTCTACATTTGATTCCAAAGTAACAGCAAATTGCTTGACTTTTAGTTCCACTATGAAATGGCCCAGTGATCAAATCAGTTCAAGGTAACAGGGCACCACATGTCAACTTTGCCCTCTACACCTGTATCCCATACCAAACCTTCGAGTAAAAAGTGAGGTCTGCAGATGCTGGAGATCAGACCTGAAAAAGTGTTGCTGGTTAAAGCACAGCAGGTTAGGCAGCATCCAAGGAACAGGAAATTCGACGTTTCGGGCCCATTCCTGATGAAGGGCTCTGGCCCGAAATGTTGAATTTCCTGTTCCTTGGATGCTGCCTAACCTGCTGTGCTTTGGCCAGCAACACATTTTCAGCTCCCATACCAAGCCAAAGAGGAGGTAGAGAAGATTTTGGTTTAAGGTCTCATCCAAAGTCCAGTATTTCTGAAAGTGCAGTGTCATCACTGTTCTGAAGTCCGAAATGCGGCTGCTAATTTCTATGAAGCGAGTTCTCATAAACATCAAAGTTATAATGAACAGCTGTTTTGTGACCACTGAGGAGAACACCCCCATCCTCCTCTACCACAGGAATTTCACATCCAGCTGATGGCACCTCACTTTACCATTTCATCTGAAATCAGTGTCCCTGGTAGTGTAGCACTCCTTCTGGAATATATTGTTGACTTCAAATCCTCAACGGGACTTGAATCCAAAACTTTGTGATTCAGAGCTGAGAGGAATCTTAACTGACTTTTCATCAAGACTTGATATTAGAGATTTAACAGTTTTAAGCAAGTTCAGAGCCAAGAAAAGTGATATGACTGGTTAAGATAATGAGGCAAGATTATATGATAAACAGGGTAATGATGCCAGGAGAAAGGGGGCAAATCAAGTAATTAAAGATAGATCCAGAGTAGTGTAAATGATAATAACAGAAAGGTGACCAACACCTTCTATCAGAGATGATTATGATATGAAAATACTCAGCTTTTCAGCTAGAAGTTCTGAATCAAAAGACCAGGTGCAGGGGAGAAGTGACGATAAAGTGCAGGAAATGGGATGGTATATAACTGCATGCAGGAAAATCGTCAATGGGGGAAATGAGGGAGAAGGAAAGACATCAGAATAACTGGTGATGAATGTTGCGTCTTTTGGACAAGTGGGGTAGAAGTGAAGAAATTGGGGGAATAAAACAATCCCTTCCAGGAACTAATACACAGGCGTGCGCGCACGCACACACACATACACACATACACACAAACACACAGACTCACAGACTCTCTTTCTCTGTCTCATACACACACGCACACACACATGTACACACACACACACAAACACACACACACTCACATACATGCAGACATCCAGACTGTCTCTCTCTCTCTCACACACATGCACAAACACAGACTCCATCTCACACACATGCACACATATAGACTCTCTCACACAAACACACAGACTCCCTCTCACACACATGCACCCATCCAGATTCTCTCACACACACGCGCGCAGACATCCAGAATCTCTCTCTCATATACACATGCACACACACACTCTCACATACATGCACACATCCAGACTCTCTCTCTCACACGCACACAAGCACACAGATTTTCTCTCACACATATGCACACATCCAGACACTCTCTCACATACACACAAATACACAGACTGTCTCTCACACACACATGCACATAGCCAGACTTTCTCTCTCTCACACACACACACACACACACACACACACACACACACACACACACACACACACACACACACACACACACACACACACACACACACACACAGCACTGTGTGAACATATCCTTCAAGAATGATAATGATACTGTAACTTGCCTAAAAATAATATAAACAAGACTCTTGCTTTTCATAGTCTCAGAAAAGCCTAAAGTGTTTCACAGCCTGATAAGTACTTCTGATTTATAATGACAGATAAAACATATTATTTTGCACAGAAGATAGATTTCTGAGAGGGATCAGTGTTAGAAGTATTGAGCCTTATCTTGTATTTTAGTGGCATGAACCTGTGTAAAGGGGGCATTATTTCAAACTGCATAGATGGCACAAAAATAGACATAAAGTGACCAGTAAACAGGATGATAATAAGAGAACCTTACTGACTTGGGAAATGGGTGCATACATGGCAGTAAAAATTCAAATGAAGAGAAACGTAAAATGATGGATTCAATTTTTCCAAGGTGGAATTGAAAAAGCAAGGATATTATTAGCATTCCAAATTCAGACTTTGGCTTGAGTCATTGTGTCCAATTATGCACACAAAAGGTTAGATTTTTATCTCCTCCTGGGTGGGTGATGGGAAGAAGTTTTGGCTTGCAAAAGACAGAATTTTTTATGGAAAATATAACTTTCCCGTGATTTCCCAACCCTGAGCAATTCCTTTTAGCAATTTGGGAAGTCTTTGTGTACAAAACTCAAGCATGCCTCACCTAAGATTAGGGTACCCATTGCAAGATCATAAGGAAGTGTTGCTTCCTGCATATTATTTTCACGTACAGATGTAGGTTTGGAAGCCCCTCAAAGAATTATGCATCCTCAGAATGTTTAGGACCACTGAGTAAGTGGTCACAAGTAAGTGAAAAATGGATTGCTACTTTTAAATATCACTGTTTAATGCTATATTGTGATGTAGACGTATTTTAATGAAGTGACTTTTCATTAAATTGATGATCTTGCAAAGGTAAGTTGATCATTACATTGACCAGCATTGTAAAAGTATAGCCATTCAATATGATTTTGTTTTCATGGAACATGGTACCATAATGCATTCAGAAACATTGAAAAAATTGTTAGTGAACCTCTTGTCATGTTTGATACTGGAATGTAAATGTACAGGCAGCTCTGATTTGGAGATAAAATTCCCTAGTTGTTGAAGTTGTAAAAGAAATCTAACTGCAGGCAATGATGACAAACAATCTGCCTTGAAGCAGAAATGTACAATGACCTGCTTTTTTAATTTCACTGCACTGTTCTTGTCTGTGCAGCTGCAGCTATTATGAATGCTTTGTCGTGTTTGAAAAGCTATTGGAGTACTTAATTCAGAAGATCATCTATTGATACAGCTGCTGAAGAATTTTCTTTTACATTTTAAAGGAGTAATAAAAACATAGTCTGCTTTTTGTGTGTTTTCTGACTACTTTGTTTTTGTTTATACAATCTCCCCATTACTTAAGGGATAATTGTTCCCTATGGATTTTTTTTTGTTTGGGTTTAGTTTCTTTTGCAGTATTGTTTGAATGAGCCTTTCATTATATTGTTACGGATTTAATTTTCTTATGTCTCCATATAAAAGATTTTCCATTGCTCTCTGGCTCAGTGGTTAGCACTGCTGCCTCACAGTTCAATTCCACCTTTGGGCTGTATGGTGTGTGCAAATTCTCCTTGTCCTTATATGGATTTCCCTGGGGTGCTTTGGCTTCCTCCCATGGTCCAAAGTTGTGCAGGTTAGGTGGATTGGTTATGCTAAATTGCCCATAGTGTCCAGGGATATCTAGGTTAGGTGGATTAGCCATGGGAAATGCAGGATTACACAGATAGGGTAGGGGGTGAGTCTGGATGGGATGCTCTTCAGACAGTCAGTGTGGACTTGAAGGACTGAAGGGCTTGCTTACATGCTGTAGTGATTCTATGAGGTGTGTTTGTGGTACAGACTGGGAGGTGGGCCTTTGTGGAAGGACCATAACGTGGTCTGAGGAGGCAAAAGAAATCTGAGGGTAATGGGATGGTATGGAGAATTTGAAAAGGCATGGAATATCTGTTGGCATGGAGAACATCAGAGGGCATGGTGATTTGAGGAAGCATGGAAAGGCAGTATTCCATTGTTGCTTTCTTATATAGTACATCTAAAATTCTGCTGTGAACAATTTATGAATATACACATATGAAATTCTGTTCGCCATTAACTTTTTGGCAATGATAACCAAGTTAAATAGCATATTGAGAGTAATTTCAATGTCATAGATTTATAATTACTTGGGAACATAGTTAACATATGAATACTTGAAAGGATTTGGTAGAAGGTAAAAATAGTCTTCTTGAATAATTTGTGTCCAGTGACAACAGTGACAATTTAACAGCTTAACAGTGTTAAGCTCCTTTTGGGTGGGTGAATTTTACTTGTATCCAATGTGTTTTATCATGTGGAAGTCTCAAATTGCACGAGTAGGTTTCCGATGTCTTTTGTGGCAAGTGTAAGGAAATCTAATGTTGAATATAATCATATGTTCATTGAAGCACTTTCTCCTTAACTCTATACAAGGCAAGGATTAAAAGAGCAATTATAAAAGCTTTTAACTGTTGTAATTATAAATGAGAAGTTTTTTTTTACTTTTGCAGACTATTTTTAAAATTTCTAAATATCTGACAAGCCTTAATAAGAGATTTATGTTTTTTGCATCAATTAATTGGATAGAGCAGAAGGCATTCTCTTTATCCTCAGATCATGCTACCTCATCTGGAATACAACAGATATGAATTTCGTTTAAATTCAGTAGAAATAACAGATTTATCAATTGTCTCAGAAATGGATGGAATGCATCTGAAGACCAGACTGCTGAATCTGCAGAGTATCAGATAAGTATTTTAAAAACTTGAGGGCTGAACAATTGTGGCTTTATGCAGGCTTTGGCTGACTTCCATTGGGATGACGATTGATTATTGATCATTTTTGCATTCATTAGTAAATGATATCAGTGAAGGACAACAAACTCAGCAAGTTTTGGGAAGGTTGAGGGATTGCGATGAGGTAGTAGCAGAGGGGCAGAACAAGTAGGAATGAATGCTAAAATGTAGCTTAATATAAAAGTTTACTTTTCTTTGGAAGCAAGAGCACCAGATGTAAGACACCCCATGGTTTTGCTTTTACTATGATGAAGAAAGCAGCAAACATGCATTAAGCCCTGTTCATTTGTAAATAGTCAACAGTTTATTTAAGTCTTAACCCAGCAAGAGCACCCCCTGCTGCAATGGCGGTGATTTCCCACATGGAATAATTCAACCCCAAAGCATTTCGGAGTTCAATTATTTGAATACTACAGGCGAGACAGAGAATTCCTGACATGTAATTCATGTTTTCTAGCATCTGTTGGTAACAGAAGAACTTGATCTCTTGTCCACGGGCTCATTTGAGCTCACCAGTTGACTGGCAGTAACAGAAAAGCCTCGTCACTGAGCTGGATTTCTCCTTGGCTTCTGCTGAACAAGCCGAGCTGCGTTTTAGTTGTCCTTTGGCCTTTCATTCCAGCTGCAGTCAGCAAACAGGAATTATAATCCAGCCAGTACATGACTTTAATACGATTGGCTTCATTTGGATTTTATCTGCATCTTCAGTTTATGGGGCACTGATGCACTCTCTGTTATCAATCATACACACAGATAGTTGTTTAAGAGGTGCTTGCTGATGAATGTGGACGAATGAACATATTTCTAAGACAGCTGAAACACCAATCATTCTGAAATTATTTGTGACAGTTTGTAAATTATGTCACTTGTAATAATAAATTAAACCTGGATAGACAATATACTTGGCAGTTGAAAGGATAATATTTTTCAGTAACATGCCACACCTTTTATTTGTGTTTGTTGCGATATAAGAAATGTGGCTATGTATCCAGTTTTATTTTTTCACCGATGTACCTATCTGTTACAGCCAATTCAAGATGCTTACAGTCTAGATTTTAAAATGTTATTATCTGTCTTTTCTTCCATTCCCATTGCCAAGGGGGTGGGACATGTGCTTCTATTGGATTGATCCACGTTCATGGATAAAGTAATGCTGTGGTTTGTCATAGCCTTCTGCAGGATAGCTGACCAGGAAACTTTCTCACTCTCACCACCTGCCATCAGACATATGGGAACGATTATCAGACTAATAATCAAACTGTGAGGCCACATTACAAGTACACCCTCAACTGCCAACAAGACTGCTTGTGGGACTTGAATTTAGAGATTCTGAGCGAGAGGTAGGGATTTTAGTACTGTATCACAAGACATCTGAAAGTTTTATTCATCCCAGCAAAACTCAAAGACCACACTTGACATTGTGAGTGTGATTTTCCCCTCTCCAAGTTAATGAGAATAATGACACACATGAATTATTTGGGCAAGAAGCCAAATATCAGATTCTCATCATTGAGATTTTGCCATTGGTCATCTCACTGATGTAAATATTGCAACATTCCTATATGTCACAAAGGAGGATGTTTCCCTTGCAAAATGTGTACAAGAACCACGATTTGGAGATGCTGGTGTTGGACTGGGGTCTACAAAGTTAAAAATCACACAACACCAGCTTATAGTCCAACAGGCTTATTTGGAAGCACTAGCTTTCGGAGCACTGCTCCTTCGTCAGGTGGTTGTAGAGAATAAGGATGAAGGAGCAACCTGGTGTTGTGTGATTTTTAACTTTGTACAAAGACCACATACACCACTCCCTCTCTCTCTCTGAAGACGAGTGCAAGAGGTCAATTAGGACAAAATAACTAATGTTTGGAGATTGCAATGCATCACTTCCTTTTTTTGGTCAAACTACTTCATGTCTTTAGATGTTGAAACTTGTCCTAAACTTGGAATATCCTAAAGGTACAACAAGAGTACAGCAGGAGTTATAGCAGTGCAAATGAATATACATTTAATGTTGGAGTGTGTTACAAATTAATTGAACCCCTATGCCATCAATGTGTCCTCAGTATATTTTTTGTCATTCCAGTTCTCCCACAATGTCCAGGTGCAGGCCCAGCACCCACAGCTGAGCCTCCAGGGTGGGATGGCCTGTGATATTGAAGATTTGGGCAGTTAGCACATGTTGGCTTTCAGCCGACAGGAAAAATAAAGAACATTTTACACAGATCCACACGAAGCGATATTATGACGGGCAGAATCAGAGTTTCTCAAGTTTAGGGCATCTGAAGCCCAGGACAGCAGACAGTGAGAGTAGGATCAGGCAATCCAGGGTGGCAGGGGGAGGAGGGATAGATTGCAAGGCAGGGCGAACAGGCACCCAGGACAGCTGACAGTGAGAGCAGGATCAGGCATCCAGGGTGGCAGGGGGAGGAGATATAGACTGCGAGGCAGGGAGAACAGACAGCCCGGCACAGCAGACAGTGAGAGCAGGATCAGGCAGCAGGGGGCAGTACTGGGGACAAGAGCCAGATTGGGCAGCACGGGGCAGTACTGGGGATGACAGCAGGATTGGGCAGCACGGGGCAGTACTGGGGGTGAGAGCAGGATTGGGCAGCATGGGGCTGTGGTGAGGGTGAGGTTGAGCCCAAAGCCCAGGAGTTCAAACCCCTGTAAGGAGTGTGAGCCCTTGTGAGGAATGAGAGCCCTTATGAGGAGGGTGAGTCCTTGTGAGGAGGGTGAGTCCTTGTGAGGCACTTATTGACTGTGGTGTTGAACTGTTAACAATGTTCCTTTGTTTTACGTTTTTAGTAAGAAGGCCTGTAATGTTTAATTCTAACTTTGTTTTCTTTATTTTTCTGCTTTCTACATGGCGATTCGTTCATTGTCTCTCAGGCCGAATCCCGGAACTCCCTTCCTAACAGCACCTCCACTGATCTGCAAGCCAAGGACTGCAATAGTTCAAGGAAGCAGCTCACCAACTTTACGAGGGCAACTTCAGGCACACAACCTTGCACCTCTGAATAATAGAAAAATCTAAAACAAGACAATACTCAATGTCTGACTATTATCATATGTCAGAGAAATCTGAAATTAGAACATAGATCAAGAAGTCTTTTTACTTTATAATCAGGAAAGATTATAATGGCTGTTAAGGTAATGAGATTTTTGGCAATGGAATTATAAAATGAATGCTAGATATGTAGGCTTACAAGTACATTTCATCATTAATAATTAGCTTGTGCACTTTTGCCTTTCTGTGTACAGTTTAAGCATTTTCCTATACTGAACTTTGATAGATGGGAATATCAGTCAATGTGATTGTGATTTGTTTGATGTTAAAGTTAGGAAAAGAAACACTTTGCAGGCAGTGTTTTCAGCACCATGATCAGATGGATACATTGAAATTCATGGATAAATAGCTTTTCAAGCACAATTAAATGCATGTGAATGAAGAATTTGCTTTAGACATACCTCTATTAATAGTTCAACAGATATGAGTACTCCTGAAGGCCAAAAACCCTCACATAATCTGTGTAGTACATTTGTTAGGCAGGAGAGAGACAGAGAGAGAGAGATAAATTAAATATATTATTTCCCTCCTTCCGTCGATCTGGTTATGATGTAATTGGTAGGATTAACAACAGATTGTGATTTTAACGGTAAGCCAGATTTTTATCTGACTAAAGAAGGGTGTCAGAAATATATAATTAGAAGCTTTTTTAAAGACCAGAGGAATTGTGTCATGTGACAAGCACATTAATGATTCAGTTTCAATTCAATAATTACCTTCTATCCATCAGACTAGGGGTCCAGTATTCACCATTGGAGAAAAATGAGTCTGTTAGCATCTTCAGAACTATTATAAGCTTCAGCTTTCCTGTGCCTGCTCAACTTCCATTGCTTATTATATGAGATAGACATTTGGTTGTTGGTGCCATTTCAGGCTCAATGAGTTTTGATAGCTCTCTTTTGTTCTCAGTCCCTGCTGGGGGAGATGCAGCAACTCCTGCTCTTCTGTGTTTGTTAGCTGCAAGATCCCCACAATCTAAGGGTGTGGTATTCCAAGATAATGTTTTTTGCAGTTTGTCCTGGAAACTGCTCTTTGAAAACTTTCAGAAATTGCGGTCAGCTTGCATCATGTGATCAGGAGTGGCAATGTTAGTCCAGCAAAATCCGTTTTAAAATTTAATAAAGACCGTATACATTTTATAACAATTTATGATCTCTATTTGCATTTTGTGAACATGATCTTCTTCTTCCATTACATTGTTACAAAATTCCTACTCATTATCCATGTGAATTGAAATTCTGAACCAGCAGGAAGCCAGGCTACTCATAGTTATAATCAAGTAACTCTTACTCCTTTTATTGATTGGAATCTAATGTCATTTTACATTGCACTTGTTTATAAGTAAATAATTGATCTAACAGCTGCAGTCAACTAATTTCATCAGGAAAGATCTGCCATGAAGCATTTCATCAGATTAGTCCAATTCATTTGCAATCAGAATTCACTGAAATTGCAAACATTGTTTAGTTGCTTTAAATCATTAATATGAAGCTAATAATAATCCCCCAAAGCTAATGTTTCAAGTTTCCAATTGAGTTAGCACAGATTTTTGAGTTAAATGTAAGAGATTAAAAAATAACATTCAATTCCTGTTCAGGGTAATTTGGATTTTACCTGCAAAATCGTGTTCTCTGAGGGGCCAATATCTTATTATAAAACCATACAGGGCTAAATCATAAGCATCCAACTGTAATTTACATTGTTGCTATGCCTTGCAAGAATTTCAGACATTTTCATTCTCTGGGTTATTGGTCTCTGTAAACTGCCAGCTTCCAAATTCCACAGTCATTTTTTAAAATATGTTTCTTGCAGATGAATGTGGATTGCAATTTTTCTATAATAATAAAAGCTCAGTAAAAAGGATTGGTATAGTCTCATAGATGACACCAAGTGACATAGTATCTGGATCCCAGCCCATTGATAAATTTGATGCAACCACTAAAAACAGCTCCAGACAAATATTTTCATAGATTACATTAAAAAGTCCCCACCCCCTTTCTCCACCCACGCCCACCAAGCCTTCAATAAAATCACCTCCTATATTCTCCCATTTGCCAACAAATACAATCTGCACAGTGGTACATTATGTCTTGTGCCAAGATAGGGCCAGCTGGACCATGACCAAAAATGTCTTGGTGGCATATTTCAATTAAAACTCAAGACTCGACCTTCAATTGTTCTTACTTAGTCATTCTTGATGATCAATCACAGCTAGAGGTATGTTGTTAAATTTGAAGCCTGCAGATCCTCCATCTTACTGTCAGTGGTGCAATTATGAGACAGCGTTCCCTTCAGTAAAAGGTAAATCAGATTCATTTTATAGAATTCTCACTTCAATATTCCTTTTTTTAATAGACCAGTTTTCTTATTTTGAAAGGTATTTTCACCCCTGTCCTTCAGATTCATCCAGGACATGTTCCATTCTCAGTTTTCTCTCAAGACTATTCTGTAAAGTATTTCCAGCGTTCTACAATCAAAAGAATGCCAAGAACAACTCATTTCCATGTAAGTCTGAAGCACTCTGGAGTGGTCTGATGACGGCCCAGCAACATTACTTTCCTTCCGGAAAAATTACATTCCCAACCAACCAACTAGAATTGGGAAAAGATTGAGAAAATGGGATTGATGGAGTGGGATAGGAGGTTAGCAGATAAGCGGAGTTTGGAAATCCGTGAAAAAAGTAGACCTGAGAAAGCCATTAGCTCTTTGAAAAGAAGTCGAGAAAACGAATAGGAAGCCCAAAAGTTGGGAAAACCAAAAAGCTACAGGAGGTGAAAAGGGTAGAAACGAAGCACGTGTGGATGAATGTAGAAAAAGACAAGGAGTTTGAAAGTAATGCGTCTGGTGATAGGAGGTCAATGGAATGAAAAAGAGTCAAAAGGGGAGCAAGACTTAATACAGTTTAAGATATTGTTCGATGAGTTGCAACCTTTGATGGGTCAAGCACAGCATACTGACAAAAAACTCATAGACTGGAGTAATTGGCTCTAAACATTAAAAAGCAGAGAAAGGAAGAACATACATTTTCATAGCAACTCCTAAATCCTCAGTACATCTCAAACTGCTTTGGAGCCAATGGTTTTTTTGAACTGTGGTCACATATCATAGGGGAAAACACAGCCATCCGTTGTTGAACTCAGGAGTAATTAATACCAAGGCTTTGTGCCATTAGGTTCAATCTGTTAGAGATAGACAAGCAAATTAGTTTGACATCTTGCTGGGAGCCAGACAGATCAGATTGAAGCAAATTCTTTTGGTTGAAGCAAATTCTTGATCATCCAGGATTTTATGTGAAGTAAGTAGAAAAAAATCTCACAGACAGTTTAAAAGCCAATGCAGTGAACCTTACACCTTTTCTCCCAACTGTCAGGAGGGGCTGGGAAGTGTGGTGCTTAAAATCGGGAAGGATGCCAGGGTATATTGTGTGCTGCACCTATCATCGTTTGGGCAAGTGATAAGCATCACTTATTGGCCATTTAAAGGTCTCTTTCTGTTGCAGCTGGTATCTTATCAGTGACAAGGTGAGTAATTCATTAACTGGGGAGGTCTCTCTGTTTGTAACCTTCGTGTGGACTTGTGAGAGGGTGGCCCTCCTGATTGTAAACCCTACGCTCCATGGAGAAGTCCCAAGTGCCATGGATTACCTATGTGGGTAGATTTGTCCCAACCCATGCAATTGGCATTTCCTTCTGACCCACTCCACATCTTTCCCTTTGGCCCTGGAAATCTCCAACTTCACTTGCCTGCATAATGGGCCTGGTACAGGATCACTGGGCTAGAAGCAACCATGGTCCTGTTGGAGTCCTCTGATCAGATTGATTCTGCAGGGACTGAAGAGCTATCTGTTTGGGCAAGTAAGTCTTGGAAACGAGACACCTTGTTTCAAAGTGGTGGAAAGCATGATGTCAAGCAACTAATTGCTTGAACCCATGTCAAATAGAATTATCCCTGGCAAGGCCAAGGTGGCCAGTTCATCTCCCTCCTTTCCAATTGTTAGTACAGGGTGACTGTCTCAAACTGAAATCCTAGCTATTGACAGAAAGTTTGCATTTGATATCATCAGCATAAATCTGAAGCCTAATAACATGATTCGTCATGTTTCCAGGATAACAGAGTAATGGTTGAGAGAGCTTTACTTCCAGTTTAAAAGAGTAGCAGTTGTTTTAATCAATATCTAACCCCATGCTGTCCAAATCCTGGGATTGTTTGATGAGGACAGTGTAGAAGACGTTTTAATTTCAGTTTAAAAGGAGCTTTACTTATTGTTTAAGTGTTAGAGGAGCTTTACTTTCAGTTTAAAAGTTTGGATGGCATTTTTACTGTGTATCTGACCCTGTGCAATCCTAGTCCAGGGAGTGTATGATGAAGTAAAGTGTGCAGGGAACTTTACTTTTCACCTTAAAACAGTTGAGGGAGTTTTATTTTGTATCTAACCCCTTGCAGTTCCTGTCCTCAGAGTATTTCATAGGGGCATTTTTAGTTTTATAAAATACAAGAAGGTTTACTTTTAGTTGAATGGAGTATAAAGAGTTTTAATTGTAGTTCAAAATAGTAAAGCAAGCTTTAATTTCATTTTTAACAAGTAGGAGAAGCTTTACATTGTATCTCACCCCGCAATATATCTGCTCTGGGAGTATTTGATGGGAACAGTGTAGTGAGAGCTTTAGTTTCAGTTTAAAAGAGTCGAGGTCATAATCGATGCAAGATGTTTGACATTTACTTGCCTGATACTGGGAGGAACAGGGGTGCTACTCCAGATTGTACCTTCAAATAAACCTGGTGACTGCTACTTATCTAACTGCCCTTTTGATCGCTTGGCTATCTCACCTCCACTCCACTGTTGATACCAAGTGGCCAGCAACCCACTTCACCCTGATTGCTGTTGGCACAGTTGTGCAGCCAGCTTGTTTGGTTGTGTTCAGCTGGTAGCCTAATCAGGCATGGCATATAATGGGCAGTGGTTTGATGCTGGGCACCTTCTGTTGAAGTTGAAAATTACTTGCTCTGAGCCAAGCTTTCCATTTATTTTCTTAACCAGATTATAAAATATTACTCAAACATCCATATTTTAATGCTGAGCACAAAAATGTAATCAATCACTGAGGGATGAGAATATATTTCAAAGCAATAAATTTCTCACAATCAAGACTGCCGGCTTGAATTATTGAATGTTTAAATACATTATGACAAACAGATTTCAGTTCATTTTTAACTGTATTTCACAGACATCCTGATGCATATTTTTCACTGAAACTAATAATAAGTAATTTCATTATATGATTAATAGTTAATTATTGTAATTGTTATTAAAGTGGCTTTTCATATTCAGTTAGTAAAGGGTTTAAAATTGTACTTCATTCTAATGTTCTTATGGAATTACCATATTAAATCTATGAATTCCGCCATCAAGAAATTGCATCTGTATTTCACACCAGACATTTTCTGTGTGGTATAATGTACTTTCCCCATCAATACTTGGAGAGTTTGCAATGACTAATAAGGCAAATTGATGCTGAATCTTTCAGAGCTGCCCTCTCCTGTTGGTCAAGCAGAACTACTGATAACATGGTACAGTACTCACAGTTGTAGGGTCAATTAATCCAATTACACGTGCAGCTACAACTAATTTATTTTCATAGTTTGCTGGCTGTCATGTATAAGAAATGGGAAAGTAGATTAAAATAAAAGTTGAAGGTCCTTGGTCTGTAGGTAAGCTTCAAAGCAGTTTAAAAGGATTTTTACCCTTGAAATGTCCTAATTATACAGTACATTGATTTTAGAAACCATTCACGGATTGATAATACAGCAATGTTCCTCCCACAGGAACCAGCTTGCAGACAAGCATTTTTAGTTCTTAGTAAATTATTCCCTTGAGCGAGTTTAATTTTTTTTTCTTTTCATTAAGATTACTACTATTTTCTGGATTTGTGAAACGTTGCTCTTCCTTATGATTAAAGGATAGCCACATGTATTGCAGTCTGCCATCTTAAAGAAAGCAGACATGATCTGTCATAAAGACAGAGGGCAGAGATCAACTAAGAATCACCATTGGTAAGCGACATGGAGGGTTTCTCTCCGTGAGCTCTGGGATGGTTTCTCATGTGATTTTCCACCACTCGCCTCATTAGCTATGCATCATGTCTCCAAGGTACCCCATTCGCCCTATTTTTCCTCTCGACGGTGACAGAAATACTCGCCACTGCTGGGACCTTCCACGATTCCTGTCACCAGGACCATTTTTAAAGCACAGTCAAGAACTGCCAGCCAGGAGTTGATGTTCACCAACCGTGTGATGGGAGGGGAACCAAAAGGAATGCTTTTCAAGACACAGAGGTAGCATGGGGACCACTTCATTTTCCCTGATCCTGAGCAATGTGGGCTTTGGTGAGAAACTTGCAAAAATAAAGCAACACGATAAGAATGTGATTTGCATGAGAATGAAAGGCTGTGCAGGTTGCATTTGGCACAGTGAGTCACAGATGCAGCCAGGGAATCAAGACCTCCCCTGCTTCCAAACATCCAGGTCCCTTTCTTCCTGGCAACCTTTGTCAAGCCCTCGATACCAAATTTTCACGTTCCCCAACATCACTTTGAATTATGACTTCACCTCTCAACATCACCCCTTACCCCTGTCCTCCAACTGAATCATGCCAATTTTTGTGCTATACTGGAGCCCCCGACCAAACCAGGGTGCCTGTGACCATCCCAACAGTAATGAATCCTGTCCTATAATGCATTATCATCTCCACCAACCCATATGCTGAATATCTCTCTATATAAATAACTTCCCATCTGCATCCAGCATGCTGCATCCAACTCCTCATTCTGACACAGCAATGACCCCTGATAACCACCATTGACTTTCACTGAGCTGACCCCCAGGACAGAACATGGTCACCATCCTCATGACTTAGATGGAAAACACTGACTGAAGACCGTTCAGACCCCTTACTGATACAAGTGCAACTTGCTGATTGGCTTGTTGTGATTCCCTGGACTGGTATGACAGGTCAGCCCAACATCACGGGCTGAAGGGCCTGTACCGTGTTGTAATGTTCTATGTTCTATGGTCATAGTAAACCAGGAAGACTGAATGCAGCCTACTTCCCAGACTTAGTGAAATGAACCCTCTGGCCATGGATGTTGCAAGCAGTCAACTGACTATCCCTGGACTGATGGCAATCATTGCCCTTGACTTACTTTACCAGGAGTCCCCCTGAATGAAGGCTATTTCCCTGGGCCTGACTGAGGACATAGACTTTGAGACATGACCTTTGGTTGAAGGTCATGCACTGTGTTCACCAAGCACTGCTGGAACATGATGCAAGCATCAGACTGACCCAGCACAGTGCTGAGCAGCCACATGTCAATCCCCTTGACTCATCATTGCTCAGTATCATGAAAAAAAAGGTTAAGCCTTGAGGCTCCACTAAACAGCAAGATAGAACAGAAGCATTGCGAGTCTTAAGGCAAGACACAGATTCTGTGAGCATCCAAGTGGGTGCAAGGTGAGTGAGCACAAAGACAGAAAGTGAGAAGCCTGGACGTGATCCCAGCGAAACCAATGAGTTGGGCTGTTGTCCCTGCACATAAAGTGTCCTGGCAGCAGCATGCTAGTGCACTCCAAAGTGTGGCATTGAAGTGCAAAACTCTATTGTAAGAGGGCCAGAGGTGTGCATGTGGGTACAGCGAGGCTGGAAAATGTCTGATGCCAGCCAGCTCCTTGAGTTGGTCTTGATTTGAGAGACATCAAATAAAGAGAATTCCGAAGAGTTAGAGTCATGGAGACATAGAGGTGTACAGCACGGAAACAGACCCTTCGAACCAACTCATCCATGCCAACCAGATATCCAAACCTAATCTAGTCCCATCCAGATACCTTTTAAATACTGTATTGTACCAGCCTCCACAACTTCCTCAGGTAGCTCATTCCATACACGTACCACCCTCTGCGTGAAAAAGTTGCCCCTTAGGTCCCTTTTATATCTTTCCCCTCTCACCCTAAACCTATGCCCTCTTGTTCTGGACTCCCCCACCCCAGGGAAAATAACTTGTCTATTTATCCTTTCCATGCCCCTCATGATTTTATAAACCTCTATAAGGTCACTCCTTAGCCTCCGAAGCTCCAGAGATAACAGTTCCAGCCCATTCAGCCTCTCCCTAAAGCACAAATCTTCCAATCCTGGCAAACATCCTTGTACATCTTTTCTGAACACTTTCCAAGTGTCACAACATCCTTCTGATAGGAAGAAGACTAGAATAGCATGCAATGTCCTGTACTTCCGCAACATGACATCCCCACTCCTATTGGTCTGACTAATGGTCTGACCAATAAAGGAAAGCATGCCAAATGCCTTCTTCACTATCCTATCTACCTGCGATTCCACTTCCAAGGAACTGTGAACCTGCACTCCTAGGTCTCTTTATTCAGCAATACCCCCCAGGACCTTACCATTAAGTGTGTAAGTCCTGCTCCGATTTGTTTTTCCAAACTGCAGCACCTCACACTTATCTAAATTAAACTCCATCTGCCACACCTCAGCCCATTGGCCCATCTGATTCAAGTTCCCATTGTACTCTGAGGTAACCTTCCTCGCTGTCCATTACATCTCCAATTTTGGTGTCATCTGCAAACTTCCTAACTGTACCTCGTACATTCCCATCCAAATTGTTTATAAAAATGATGTAAAGTAGTGGACCCAGCACTGATCCTTGTGACACACCACTGGTCACAGGCTTCCAGTCTGGAAAGCAACCTTCCACCACCACCCTCTGTCTTTGGAGTATAGTTGCCTCAATCTTTGACAAAGGCTGTACTCATATCAATAATCTCATTCAATCACTAGAAATATAACAGCAACCTTTCCTTTGTGCCTGACCCCCAGAAATATAGCTGTGATCTTTCCTATGTGTCCCTACCCCCTCTAAACTTTCTTCCACGCTGCCTTGCCTCTTGAGAGAAACAGAAAGGAATGAAAGCCAAATACAGCAATTGAAAAGAAAAAGGGATCAAAAGATGCATTTCAGGTGAGCACAGTGAATAACTATGACAATAGCTATTCAAGATGATAAAAGCTGCTTGAAGTACATTGCTCAAGATGTTAATCAAAGAGCAATTTGCACAATGCATTTTGGTGTAAGGGGATAATGGAGGACTGGCAAAGAATATGGAATAGCTATGAATAGGAAAACTCTCATTTATCAACATAATATATACAAATTTACGAACCAATGGAGGAAATATATCCTTTAAGATAATAAAACTTGCTGTCGCTGCACTTCCTGGAGATTGCTGAATCCACATTGTTAGCCAACAAATATACACTTGTCAAGTGCAGAGGAATTCTGCTTGGATCTTTTCCATTATTATCTTTCCTGTTTCTCTTTCCTGAGCTGATTGCCTCAGTGCTCCTATGATCTGTGATAACAAATCACGGTGGGGCAAACAAAAAAACAAAGAAATAACCGATACGTGTGAAAATGGTGCAACATGGGGGATCTTAATCCACATATTGATTGGTCAAATCAAATTGGTCAAGGTATCCTTGAGGAGGAGTTCATAGAAATAATCTGCAATAATTTCCTCAAATAGTACGCAACCTTCAAGAGAGCAAGCTATCTTAGATCTGGTCATGTGTAATGAGACAGGAATAATTAATGATCTTTTAGTGAGAGATCCTCTCGGGAGGAGTGATTACAGTATGGTTGAAGTTAAAATACAGATGGAGAGTGAGAAGGTAAAATCCAATACCAGTGTCTTGTGCTTAAACAAAGGTGACTGCAATAGCATGAGGGAGGATTGAAAGGTAGATTGAAAGCATAGACTATATGATGGGACAATTGAGGAACAGTGGAGGGCTTCCAAAGCAATTTTTTATAGCATTCTGCACAAGCATACACCAGTGAAAAAGAAGGAATGTAAGAAAAGAAATAATCAGTCATGGATAATTTAAAAAATAAAGGAGGTATCAAATTGAAAGCTAATGCATAGGATTAGTAGGGAGCTCAGGGATTGGAAGATTTTTACTGGTCATCAGAAAGCCATGGAAAAAGCTATAAAGAAAGGTAAGTTAGACCATGAGAGTAAACGAGCTCAGAATATAAAAGCAGATGGCAAATGTTTCTACAAATATATAAAACAAAAAGGATTGGCTAAGGTAAACATTGGTCCTTTAGAGGATGAAAAGGGGATTTAATAATGGGAAATGAGGAAATGGCTGAAGCATTGAACAGGTATTTAGGGTTGGTCTTCACAATGGAAGTACAAATAACATGCTAATAATTAATGACAAGGAGACAATGCAGATATGGATGTGGAAATGATCACTATCACTAAAGAGGTAGTGTTGAGCGAATTAATAGGGCCAAAGGTATACCGACAAGTCTCCTTGCCCTGATGGAATACTTCCTAGTGTACTAAAAGAGCTGGCAGGTGAAATGTGCTCATGGTAATTTACTGAATTTTGGTGGACTCTGCGATGGTTCCAGAAGATTGGAAAACAGCAATGTAATGACACTGTTTAAAAAATAGTGGGAGACAAAAGTCGGGTAGCTATATGCCTGTTAGTACTGTCGTGGGGAAATGCTTGAATCTAACATCAAAGAAGAAATAGCGAGACATCTGGAGAGAAATGGTTCCATGGGGCAGATGCAGAATAGGTTCATGAAAGGCAGGTCATGTTTAACTAGAAGTGATTTGACAAGGTGCCGCACTAAACACTGCTGCATAAGATGAAGGTGCAAAGTGCTACATATTAGCATTGACAAAAGACTGATTAACTAACAAAAAGCAAAGAATGGGGATAAATGGGTGTTTCTTTGGTTGGTGATCAGTGGTTAGTGGTATGCCTCAGGGATCAGTGTTGGGATCACAATTGTTTACAATTTATATTGGTGATTGGAGTTGAGGACTAAGTGTGGTGTGTCAAAGTTCACAGATGACACTAAGATGAACAAGTGGAGCAAACTGTGCAGAAGACATTGAAAGTGTGCAAAGGTATATAGGCAGACTAATTGAGTGGACAAGGGTCTGGCAGATGGAGTACAATGTTGGTGAATATAAAGTCATTCATATTGGTTGGAATAACAGCAAAATAAATTATATTTAAATGGTGAAAAATTACAGGGGGACCTGGGTATCCTTTTGCATGAATCACAAAAAAATTGATTTGCAGGAGCAGCAGGTAATTAAGAAGACACAGAGAATCTTGTCCATCATTGCTCAAGGGATTGAGTTTAAGAACAGGGAGGTTATGCTGCAGCTGGAAAGGATGCTAATGAGGCCATACCTGGAGTACTGTGTACAGTTCTGGTCTCTTTACTTGAGAAAGAATGTACTGGCACTGGAGGATGTGCAATGGCGGTTCACAAAGCTGATTCTGGAGTTAAAAGGGTTGGTTTATGAGGAGAGTTTCAGTAGACTGGGAGTATACTCATCAGAATTTAGAAGAATGAGGAGGATCTTATAGAAACATATAAAATTCTGAAGGTAACAGAGATGATAGAAGTAGGGAGAATATTTCCACTGGCGGGTGAAACTAGAACTAGGGGGCATGGCCTCAAAATAAAGGGGACCAGATTTAGGACTGAGTTGAGGAGGAACTTCTTCACAGGGTTGTGAATCTGTGAAATTACCTGCCCAGTGAAGCAGTTGAGGCTACCTCGTTGAATGCTTTTAAGTCAACGATGTACTTAGATTTTTGAACAGTAAAGGAATGAAAGGTTAGGGTGTGAGGATGGATAAGTGGAGCTGAGTCCACGAAAAAATCAGCCATGATCTTATTGAATGGTGGAGCAGGCTTGAAGGGCCAGATGGCCTACACCTGCTCCTAGTTCTTATGTTCTTAAGTACATTAGGGTAAAGCATGATTAAAAGCATCATTACAAATGAACTTTATGTTTGGGGACTTGCAAGACTGCATCATGTTATTCATGCATATACGCATATAGAACTAAATGGATCATTTATAAAAAAATCCAACATTTAGAATATGGATAAGCATATACTAGCTAAAAATGAAACTTTCTTCCTCACCTTAATCGCAATTTTAGATCAAAAGAGCTAAAGATCATGTACAGGACTAATATTTCTATTCTGTTATAAGTAAGGACTTTTTAAGGATATTTATTTGCTATTGACTCGTATCTAATGGAAACTAGCCAGCCAAACTTCCCTTTCCTCAAACACCCTGCAACCAAACTAAGATTTTTTTTATTTACTCAATGGTTGGCCTAAATTCTAACCCAGAGAAAAAGGTTAAAAGAACACATTAATAGTCATTAAATCTCCTGGAATGCCTCCTCTATTTCCCAAAGATTTAAAATTATTCATTTGACTGCCACATAAAATCACAGAGGTGGCTTTCATACAGGATTTTAATATGACAAAGACTCAGTGTAATGTCAACTGGCAACTTTTCAATTCCAAATTCTTGAACTTCCTCTTAAACTATACTTTTGAAATTAAAGAAAGAATGTTCAAGCTGCCATAACAAAGAAATACTTTTCAGTAATCAATCAATAAAATGTTAGACACTTATTAGAGAAAGAGGCCTTGGAGTGAAAATTCATAGTCCCTTGAAAGTGGAGTCACAGGTGGAGGATAGTGAAGAAGGTGTTTGGTATGCTTACCTTCATTGGTCAGTGAATTGAATATGGGAGTTGGGAGGTCATGTTGTGACTATACAGAACATTGGTTGGTCCACTTTTGGAATACTGAATGCAATTCTGGTCTTCCTGTTATAGAAAATACTATAGGTTGTGAAACAGAAAAGGGTCCAGAAAAGATTTACAAGGACGTTGCCAGGATTGGAAGGTTTGAGCTATAGGGAGCGGCTGAATAGGCTGGGGCTGTTTTCCCTGGAGCATTGGAGGCTGAGGGGGCTGACCTTATAGAGGTTTATAAATCATGAGGGGCATGCGCAGGGCAAATAGACAAGGTATTTCCATGGGATAGGTAAGTCTAAAACCAGGACATAAGTTCAGGGTGAGAGGGGAAAGATATAAAAGGGACCGAAGACGGCAATTAGATTAGATTACTTACAGTGTGGAAACAGGCCCTTCGGCCCAACAAGTCCACACCGACCCGCCGAAGCGCAACCCACCCATACCCCTACATATACCCCTTACCTAACACTACGGGCAATTTAGCATGGCCAATTCACCTGACCCGCACATCTTTGGACTGTGGGAGGAAACCGGAGCACCCGGAGGAAACCCACGCAGACACGGGGAGAACGTGCAAACTCCACACAGTCAGTCACCTGAGGCGGGAATTGAACCCAGGTCCCTGGCGCTGTGAGGCAGCAGTGCTAACCACTGTGCCACCGTGCCGCCCTGAAATGTTTTCATGCAGTGGGTGGTGCGTGCATAAAGTGAGCTGCCAGAGGAAGTGGTGGAGACTGTTACAATAGCAACATTTAAAAGATATTTGGGTGAGTATATGAACAGGAAGAGTTTGGAGGGATACCGGCCAAATGCTGGCAAATGAGACTAGATTAATTTAGGATACCTGGGCAACATGGACCAAAGGGTCTGTTTCCATGCTGTGCATCTCTATGCTCTAAATGCAGATTTATCTAATGCACAAGTGTAACAGTTCAGTTACAAGAATTTGATTTTTTTAAATATATTTGTTCATACAATGCACTGGCTAGGCCAACACCACTTCCCATCCCTAATAGCCCAAAGGTTATTTAGGAACCAGTCACATTGCTGAGATTCCGGAGTGTCATGAAAACTGGATTGGAAAGACAGATTTCCTTCGCTAAAGGACATTAATTAATTAGATGGGTTTTTACAACAATGAACAGTGGTTACATGGTCACCATTAGAATATCTTTTTTCTTGCATTTGAGCTTGAACACTGTCATGGTGGGATTTGAACCCACTGTCACCTTGGGGATGTGACTTCCATGTCCAATGACATTACCACTGTGTCTACTATCTACTGAAGAAAAACAGAACCAACATGTGGGGGAGGGAGGCACACTCACATGCTGGCATGGCCTGCAATCTGTTGGGAATTTAAGTCTATGTTCCTTAACAAATGCTGGACCCCAATTTCTACTTGGTGGACATTATTGCCTGACAGGTAGGCAGGGAAAGGAATCTGGATGTCAAGAAGTCACATACAGCACTTCCCTGTCCCCAGCAATGTACATGACGATAGTCGGGTAGGAACTGTGATCTTATCAACCTCAGTCACTACTGCTTCCTCCACTCAAGCTCAGCTTAGTATTGAAGTCAGACCATAACAATGTTATTAAAATCTTATCTGCCTCTTTTAGAAAGGACCCAGCAATTCTAGATGGGTGACATTCTCATCTGGAGTTTAAAAACTGCACTTGTCCAGATCAAATGCATAAAAGCATTAATACAGTCATTCTCTACCTTCTACACACCACCACCACCATCACCACCACTTGCCAAAATACTTACCAGCCCACAACAAATTATATTGATTGCATAGTGGAATAAAATCCCCTTTGATTGTTTAGTTGAACACAGGACAGTTAGATCCAGTTTTATGGTGAAGCTTGGAAAGATAAATCTATGTGAGTTTTGGGACAAAACTTGATAACAGAGATATTTTGCTAATGTGCTGATTGAATGGTAAATTTTTTGGATGGCTACATTCAGATGTTGTGCCAGCCTCAGGAAATGCTAGAGAGCAGAGGTTACCCACATCCTGAGAAATGTGGGCATTGTTGAAGTTGGCAAAATTCAGAGACAATGAAAAGAATGAGATTCTTAACATCAAGAGAAAAAGACCAATTTTGCATCTAAGATTTAAAAAGCTGGATGAGAATCAAGCAAGAGGGTTATTGTCATGTATTAATATCTCAATATTGCTTAATGTCACATCCTGCCAATGCAGGATGTGGTCCGTCCAGGTGCAACACCAATTCCCGATGTGAAAATAAAAGTCTTTCTCTGGTAACTAAGGTTCATTGGCCTCTTCCCCAGGCACTCGTATTGAAAGGGTTCAGAAAAGACTTAGAAGAATGTCGCCTGGATTGTAGAGTTTGAACCATAAGGAGATGCTGAATAGGGTGGGACTATTTTTCCTGGAGTGATGGAGGCTGAGGGGTGACCTTATAGGGATTTATAAGATCATGAGGGGCATGGATAGGATAAATAGATAAGGTCTTTTCCCTGGGTTAGGGAAGTCCAGAACCAGAGGGCATGGTTTAGGCTGAGAGGGAAAGATTTAAAAGGGACCTAAAGGGTAACTTTTTCATGTAGATTGTGGTATTTGGAATGAGCTGCCAGAAGGGGTGGTGGAGGCTGATAGAATTCCAACATTTAAAAGACCTCTGAATAGGTACATATATAGGAAGAGTTTAGAGGGATATGTGCCAAATGCTGGCAAATGGGACTAGATTAACTTAGGATATCTGGTCAGTATGGACGAGTTGGACCAAAGGGCCTGTTTCTGTGCTGTATATCTCTCTGATTTTATCTCAGAACATGCACCATTGGTTGTGTTTGCCTACACCTTTTGTTCATAGAGTTTGGCATCAGCAAAGCACCTGGCGAAAGTGAGGACTGCAGATGCTGGTGATTAGAGTCAAAAGTGTGGTGCTGGAAAAGCACGACAGGTCAGGCAGCAACTGAGGAGCAGGAGAATCTACATTTCGGGCTAAAGCACCAGCCTCACCGCATCATCATGGAACATTTTGGACTAATTTATAATATAGTTTTGCACTGCAATGTTGCACTTTGAAGATCACCAACATCTTACATTACAATGCTGATGCCAAACCACTTAACATGCAAGGACAGACACCAATCTCATGGACCAGAACAGAATGCATTGCTGAGTTTGTATTTGTTCACTCAATTTGTATTCCCTGGGTGCTCACAGTATCTCTGCCTTGTTTTGTCTTTTTATTTTTGTGACTTCATTCAGAACTTAAAGTCTTATTTTCAGTATTTCTGTCTTGTCTTGCCTTTCAGTGAAAAGAGAAAAGCTAGGCAGTGGATATACATGCTGCTTTGATGCTACATCAACATCACATCGACAGCAGTTACCAACAACTCATGGCAAACGCATTGCATGTGCTTCAACCAAATGGCTGTCTACAAGTCTAAGGGGAATAGTCTTTAGTTCAGTCAAAGGGAACTGTGGTCAGTCATTATATTCATCTGTTATCAGCCCCAGCGACAATCAGACAGCTTTTGATGTGTTCAGGGCCCAGGAATATGTCATTTCAGTATGATGGAGGGTTGAGCCCAGTCTGAGAATTATTTGTAAGTCCAACAGTGAACTGTACACAGATCAGTTGGGGGTCCAGTCTGTCATTAGCCAGGGCTGGTGTTCCAATTCAGTCTGAGGGGTGGGCACAGTTAGCACTGTAGTTTTGAGCACTAAACATTAAAGGCTGCAAATAGGGGCCAAGGCTGTGTTAGGGAGGATGTTGAAATCCAACGTGGAAACTGGAGGCAGACAGCTTTTGATGTGTTTTGAAGGGAGGATCATCAACAGTTACCACCATCCTGTTTTGATGTGGGGACAGACTGTGACTGTGTTAGACTTTTTAATGACCATTAGGCTGGGCTCAGAGTGCAAACTCGGAAGATGAGTACTTATAAAAGGAGATTGGGTGGGAAATTGGAGAGGCTCAGACCTGATGGGGCTGACAAGAGACTGTAATGCAGAATGGAACATGAAGGTTGGGGGAGACACCTAGAATAACAAGCAGAGCCTTCAACTCTATTTGGATCGAAGTTTATGAAGCCATCCATCTCCACCTGATTCTCAAAGCATACTGAAAGTGAAAGATGACAACCAGTGCACCCAGAGTGGGCCGGAATAAGTTTATTTCATTTTGTCTGCATTCAGTGTGGGCTCCATGTGTGGGAGGTGTGAGTGTCTGAAGAGCAATTACACTGATTACAATTTAAGCTATATTTAATTCCATTGCTGATTTTTTATAGTATAAGTCTTTTTTCAAATTTCTGAAAATAGTTAAACTGACAACTACCAAGAAACATTTTTTAAAATCCTATTGAATTTAAATTTTGACATTTAAATCTATTTATTTGAATAGGTAGAAGTGTTGCAATTGAAAATGGGTCTGTGACATATTTTGTGCTTGTTACATGATAAAGACAAGTCTACTCACCTTGAAATGGATGATAGGATTCCAAAGTATTTTGTTTACTCAGAAACTATGCCGGGGTGAAATTGGCATACAGCAGTGGTCCGAAACATGCTCGTAGCATATTGGTAGACAATTTTTCACTTTGTCAGTTTTTATTTTCCATTGACTCAGAAAATAATGTCAAGACTTTTAATTTCAAACCATGTGAGAGTGACAGTGAGACTTAGAAATGAGTCGAAAAAGGTATTTAAAGTATTTTTCTGTGAACTTCATTGGAAAGGTATTTTTTAAAAATACTCTTTCATGGATATCATTGACTGGCCCAGCAACTACTGCCCATCAGAAATTACCCTGGATAAGATGATAGTGAGTTGATTTCTTGAACTACTCCAATCCATAGAGTGTAAGGACACCCAGTGCTGTTAGATTAGATTACCTACAATGTGGAAATAGGCCCTTTGGCCCAATCAGTCCATACTAACCCTCCGAAGAGTAACCCACCCAAACCCATTTCCTTCTGACTAATTCACCTAACACTATGGGCAATTTAGCACGGCCGATTCACCTGACCTGCACATCTTTGGACTGTGGGAGGAAACCAGAGTACCCAGAGTAAACCCACGCAAACACTGGGAGAATGTGCAAACTCCACACAGACAGTCGCCTGAGGCTGGAATCGAGCTTTGGGACCCTGGTGTCATGAGGCAGCAGTGCTAACCACTGAGCCACTATGAAGGGAGTTCCAGGATTTTGAAGTGGTGACAATAAAGGAACAGCAATATAGTTCTAGTTCAGGATGGCTTGTGGCTTGTATGAGAACTGGCAGGCACTGGTGCGTGCATTCATTTTCTGCCATTGCCCTTCCTGGTTGTAGACGTCATAAGTTTGGAAAGTGTTTGGAAAGTCAGAAGAGCCTTGGTAAGCTACTACAATGCATCTTGTACATGGTCCACACTGCTGCTACTGTGCACCGGCAGTGAAAAAAGTGATGACTGAAGGTGGTGGATATAGCTGCTTTTTTTCTGGACAGTTTCATAGAACATTACAGCGCAGTACAGGCCCTTCGGCCCGATGTTGCACCGAACTGTGGAATCAATCTGAAGTCCATCTATCCTACATTATTCCATTTTCATCTGTATGAGCATTTAAATGCCTTCAAAGTTGGCGATTCTACTTCTGTTGCAGGCAGTGCGTTCCATGCCCCTACTACTCTCTGACTAAAGAAACTACCTCTGACATCTGTCCTTTATCTATCACCCCTCACTTTAAAGCTATGTCCTCTCAACCTAGCCATCACCATCCGAGGAAAAAGGCTCTTACTGTCCATCCTATGTAACCCTCTGATTATATTGTATGTCTCAATTAAGTCCTCTCTCAACGTTCTTCTCTCTAAAGAAAATAGCCTCAAGTCCATCAGCGTTTCCTCATAAGACCATAACAGGCAACATCCTAAAAAATCTCCTCTGAACCCTTTCCAAAGCTTCCACATCCTTCCTATAATGTGGTGACTGAACTGTACGCAGAATTTTATACAGCTGCAGTATGACTTTGTGCCTCCAAAGCTCAATTCCTCTACCAATAAAAGCTAACACACCGTATGCTTTCTTAAGAACCCTATCAACCTGGGAGGCAACTATCAAGGATCTATGTACATGGACACCGACTTCTCTCTGCTCATCTAAACAACTAAGAATCTTGCCGTTAGCCCAGTACTCTTTATTCCTATTGCTCCTTCCAAAGTGAATCACCTCACACTTTTCCACATTAAAGTCCATTTTCCAAGCTCTCTGTCCAGCTCTCAGTGCTGCTTATCTATGTCCCTCTGTAACCTGCAACATCCTTCAGCACTACCCACAACTCCACCGACCTTAGTATCATCCGCAAATTTACTAACCCATTCTTCTACACCCTCATCTAGGTCATTTATAAAAATGACAAACAGCAGTGGACCCAAAATAGATCCTTGCGGTATACCACTAGTAACTGAACTCCAGGATGAACGTTTCCTTTCATCCAACACCTTCTGCCTTCTTTCAGCTAACCAATTTCTGATCCAAACTGCTAAACCACTCTCAATTCCATGTCTCTGTATTTTGTGCAATAGCCTACCTTGGGAACCTTACTGAATGCCTTACTGAAATCGATATACACCACATCAACTGCTTTACCCTCATCCATCTGTTTGGTCACCATCTCAAAGAACTCAATAAGGTTAATGAGGCATTGCTTGACTTGTTGGAGCTGCACTTTCCCAGGCACATTAAGGGTATTCCATCACACCCATGACTTGTGCCTCACAGATGGTGGACAAACACTGGAAAGAAAGGAGGTGAATTACCCTTTCACAGAGTTCTCAGCTCCTGAACTGCTCTTGTAGTCACAGAGCAGTGGACTATGGCTAGTCCAATTTAGTTTCTGATCAATCTGCTAAAGAATCAGCTACTGATTTCCTAGATGCCCATATTATAGTAAGAACTTAAGAATTAATAATAGGAGTAGGCAATTCAGTCTCTTAAGCCTATTCCATCATTCATACAATCATGGCTGATCTCATCCTTTCTACATGTACTTTGTCAATTCCCTTTAACATCTTTTCTACCTTAATTAGATATATTATTCTTCTAAACTCGAGGAAGTACAGATCTAAACTGCTCAATCATGCTTCATAAGATAAACCCTTCATCTGTGGAAATAATCAAGTGAACCTTCACTGAACCAGTTAGTCTGACCCCAGTCATTGGTCAGAATTTAGAGTCCATTATTAAGGGTGAAGTTGAGGGGTACTTGTTGATGAAGGCAGACAAATATTTACATGCCAGAGGCAAAAGGGTAATCATGGTATTGCTGCTATCCTGAAACTTTGTGTCGGGTTGCTCAGCACCCCTGACATGCATACCTGCCTCCCCTGTGTCTGCGTGTGCAAGTTAATGAGGCCACCCTGGGGCCAAATCCTGCCTGGGACTCAGCAGTTGGCAGCTGTTTGGCAGTCCTCCAACAATGCCAGTGACCAGCTGCAGAGACATGACATTGGCATGCTCACCAGCAGGTTCTCCCAACTCTAATCTCACTAAATTACTCACTGAGGTGTCGGTACTGTGACTGACTGTGTGAAGTTTGCACATTCTCCCCGTGTCTGCATGGGTTTCCTCCAGGTGCTCCGGTTTTCTCCCATAGTCCAATGATGTACGGGTCAGGTGAATTGGCCAAGCTAAATTGCCCGTAATGTTAGGTAAATGTAGGGGAATGGGTGGGTTACACTTTGGTGGGTCGGTGTGGACTTGTTGGGCCGAACGGCCTGCTTCCACACTGTAAGTAATCTAATCTAATCTAATCTAAGTAATCTAAACTAATCTACCTGAGCTGCTCTGGGGTGCAGATGGTCATTCTCCAAACAGTCTGTGCTCTATTCCTCAAAGGCAGAGGTGAATATGTCTCGTAGCATTACCTTCTTGACCACAGTGACCATGGGTAATACCTCTTGTTCCTTCAGGAGACAAAAGAGAGAATGCATCGCAAACAAAGGGTAAAGCTTATGGTGTGTTAAGAAAACACTGACAGTGGAGGAAATAAAGAATAGCACACCAATAGACAATGCTTCTTACTTGGTTGTCTAAGTTTTTATCAGTTATATACATGATTTAGATGTGAACATGGGGTGTATAGTTAGTAAGGTTGCAGATGACACCAAAATTGGAGGTGTATTGGACGGTGAAGAAGATTACCTCAGATTACAATGGGATCTTGATCAAATGGGCCAATGGACCAAGGTGTGGCAGATAGAGTTTAATTTACATAAATGTGAGGTGCTACACTTTGAAAAGGCAAATCAGGACAGGACTTATATACTTATTAGTAAGGTCCTGGGGAGTGTTGTTGAACAAAGAGACCTTGGAGTGCAGGTGCTTAATTCCTTGAATGTGGAGTAGCAGGTTGATAGGATAGTAAAGAAGGTATGCTTGCCTCTATTGGTCAGTGCACTGAGTACAGGAGTTGGAAGGTCATGTTGTGGTCATACAGCACATTGGTGAGGCCACTATTGGAATACTACGTACAATTTTGGTCTCCCTGCTATAGAAAGGATGTTGTGTAACTTGAAATGTTTCAGAGAAGATTTACAAAGATGTTGCCAGGGTTGGAGGGTTTGAGCTGAGGGAGAGGCTGAATAAGCTGGGGCTATTTTCCCTGGAGCATTGAAAGCTGAGTGGTGACCTTATGAAAGGGTTATATATTCTTGAGGGGCATAGGTCTTTTTGCTGGGGTGGGGAAGTCCAAAACTAGAGGACATAGATTTAAGGAGAGAGGAGAAAGATTGAAAAGGGATCCAAGGGGCAACCTTTTCACACAGAGGGTGATGTGTGTATGGAATGAGCTGCCAGGGAAAGTGGTGGAAACTGGTACAATTACATTTAAAAGGCATCTGGATGGGTAAGTGAATTGGAAGGGTTTAAAGTGAAATGGACGAAATGCTGGCAAATGGGACTAGATTATAAGACCATTAGACATAAGCAGAAATTAGGCCATTTAGCCCATCAAGTCTGTGCCACCATTCAATCATGGCTCAGACAAATTTCAACTCCATTCTCCCACTTTCTCTCCATAACCCTTGATCACCTTGACAATCAAGAAGCTATCTATAAGACCATAAGACATAGGAGAAATTAATGTAGAATATGTCATTGTGTAGATGAGTTGGATTGAAGGGTCTGTTTTCTTGCTGTATATCTCTATAACTCTATGACATGGATGTTTCTGCCAGTCCCAGTCCTTGCCATCAAAGGCGAAGATCCTCTATTCATAGTGGGTCAGGAATTGCAGGCTGGGTGCCACAGGAGCTTGTACGTGGTTAACCAGGTGAGTCTGGGACAAGAGCGTGAGAAAACACGCAAGGTCTCGCTAAAGAAAACCCTCACCAACTCACCCTCAATATGTAGCCAATTTCAGCCCTTATTTTTAGTGCATTGTGCTGTTCCCTTCTTGAATGCTTGACAATGCACATTAATTAGATTTATGCTTATACATTGGAATCCAAAAAATATATACTTAATTAAAGAAAAAAAATGCAAAGTCCTGATTGAGGTATAAAGGTGTCCCATTTTTAAATACTCAGCAAACTAAATGTAATCAATCTACTGATGACAAATTTCAGTTACTGCCTGCAATACAATCACTTTTGGATAAAATATGTGCTTTGTTAACTGTTTTCAGTCTTTTTTTTCAATCACAAAGCTGGATGAATTATTAAAAAGTCTACTTTACAAACATTTCCAATTTGACTATTTCCATCTGCAGACCTTAGAAAACCTAATCTCGATGCATCGTGGTGAACAATTGTATATTTATTAGGATTTCATTGCATTAAACTATTCCACTGAGAATCTCCGATTTAAAAAGGAGAAGAGTAATAATAAAATGGCAATCATGCTAGTGTTGCTCTGGTATATGTAATACTTGTACCACCTAGACACGGGACACGAGTACAATCAACAACATCTATCATGTCAGGCAGAAGGAAAATCGATACCTTCATCAGGAATTTTGCCCGAAACATCGACTTTCCTGCTCCTTGGATGCTGCCTGACCTACTGTGTTTTTCCAGCGTCTCTATAATCTAGACTCTGATTTCCAGCATCTGCAGCCATCACGTTTGCCAAATATCCATCATGTGTAAGCCGTGGCTCAGCTGGTAGCATACTTATCACTTTGTCAGAAAGTTCAGACTTAGTCACCGTCCAGAAATTGAAAATAATATCAAATCTGAACTTCCAGTGCAGTATTGAGAGAGAGATCAAGTGCTTTTTGAGATGAGACATAAAACAGAGCTGGGTTTACCCTCTCAGTGAGATGTAGAAGACCCCAGGAGACAATTTCAAAATAAGAAGGATGTTATCTGTGAGGTCCTGGCTGACGTTTGTCTTTTAATCAACAAGACAAGACGACTGATTATCTAGTAATTATCACATTGTTCACCCTGCTTATGGAAGATGCTGTGTGCAAACAGGCTGTTTGTGCTTCCATAACCACAGTCGTGACTATATTTCAGAGAAGTGCTTCATTGACTTTAAATGGTTTTGAGATGGCAGGAAGCTTTAAAAAAAAATGCAAATCCTTTGTTTTCATTTTTTCTTGCTTGATACGTTATTTCATTCAGATCTGTTCAGAGCAGAATGGCATACAGTCAGTGTGCTTCCTGCAGGTAAGTAGAGGAATTTAAAAGAGAATCTAATCAATGTTGCTCTTGTGACTTCAGGTCAATTGATTATAAGCAAAATTGAAAAGCTTACTGGTAATCTGAATTGTAAAGACTGTGAGCCACCATGGTGCAAGAGGTGAAAACTAAATCAGGTTAAAAAGAACAGAATACTATTTAATAGTTTAATGATTAACTCCATCACTCTCTCTGGGTACTGTCAGGCAAAGGCAGACAGTAACCATAGCTTTTTGTTTAAAAGCTGTTCTTGTATCTCCTACATCATTGCACCACCACTGATACTGGATCTTCAGTTTTCTTGCCTGAGCCACCTGGAATTTCCTCCATGAAGCCTCTTTGTCGTTAAAGTTCTCCTTCAATCTCACTTTTATGACCATGCATCTTTGACCCAAATGAAGCAAATAACTTCAAATGGCTCTGACGAAAAGTCATCTAGACTTGAAACATTAGCTTGCTTTCTCTCCATGGATGCTGCCTGACCTGCTGTGATCTCCAGCACTTTCTGTTTTCAAATAACTTCAGATGCGGGAGATCTGAAACAAAAACAGAAATTGCTGGATAAATTGCAGTTCTGATGAAGATCACTGGACTCAAAACATTAACTGTGCTTTCTTCCCACAGATACTGCCAGACCGCCTGAGATTTTCTAGCAATTTCGACCTCTGGCCCAATGTTGATTGTGCTATCTCTACAACGGAATATAAATGGAATTTGTTATTATGCATATAATTGATTTTATGAGTTTAGTGGGAGTCATATGTGTCTTTTCCATCAAGATTTAACATGTATTTTCAGAAATGATATCCACATAGGTAATGCAATCATGATTGACAGCCCTGATGATACTAAGGAAAACAGCTGACAGAAAGCCCTGCCTAAATCTCAGCTTCTGCGGTTCTGTTCTGAAGCTGATGCAACAGAAAAGTAGATGTGATTTTTTTTAAGTGTTTTGGCACTTGCTGATTGATACCACCAGTTGTTCTGAGAATTCATATTAGCACAGGTGGGGGAGAGTAGTAGAGGCCTGCACTGGCAGTGATCACATGGAATTTGCTGGAGTGCAACATTCCAGCTCCTTTGTTAGCTCATTAAACAGTTCAGAAAGTGTTTGCTTACTGTGTAAAAACCGCTGAAAGTAAAGAATGTTCACCAAGGTAATTAAGAAAATATATGAAGAGCAAATGGACTCCCACATAAGCTTAGAAAGTAACAGTGACTACTCTTCAAAAGTAATTCATCAACAGCAAGGTTGTTAAAGGTATTGCAAAAATCTGAGTTCTTTGTTTGACTTTGTAAATAGGCATTGTGTGTTATTCCTAAAGGATGCTTTTGCTTCTGCAGTGAAATTGGCGTTTTACCTCCAAGGTTAACCTATTTCACATTAAGCTTTCTCATTAACATGCTATTTATTCAACATGTCATTCCTATGTTAAAACCTGCATTATAAATAACACAATGGGCAATCAACATTTTACATAAAACAGTTACCTAAAAGTTAAAGCATCTATGTTTATTGCACCAAAATGGCTCGTTGTAACTGAATCATAAAATCCGAATTGCTTTGAACTGCTCCTTTAAGAAATTAGGTGAAGATTTATACCAGGGGCTATGACAATCCCGCTGACAGAACCGGAGACTACAATTTCCCTTGGAGCCTACTTGCCTATTGTCAGAACTGTGACAGGATGAGGCCCCCAAATGAGTATTAATTAGCCACTTAATGACCTTAATTTGCTCAATGCTGCCCCCGTGCTGTCAGAATTATGATGGAGGCAGAGCTGTTGTGTTTGACACTGGCAAGCTGTCTGCTAGATTTAATGAGCCCTCTCAATTCACACTTATTGAAGGTGGATCATTAAGTCTGGCCCATAGAATTTTACAACACAAAAGGAGCCAAGCAACCCAGTGAGTTCATGCTAGCCATCTGCAAGAGAAACCAAGCTAGTCCCACTGACATGCCCTTTCCTCATAACCACAGTTTTATTATCACTTTTAAGCACTTGTCAAATTCACTTTTGAAAGCCCTGATTGAACCTGGCTCCCCTGACTTTCGGACGGTGCATTCCAAGTCACTACTTCTTTCTGCATCAAAAGTGCTTTCCTCATGTCATTTTTGGTTTTTTTCACTAATCATTTTAAATCTGTGTTTCCTTCTCAACTCTTTGAAAAAGGGAGCTGTGCCTATTTAGCTAGATGCCTGATGGTTTTGAACATGTATAGATGTACAGTAGTTAAACTCCGCAGGATGTTAAGAAAGCCATTGTTCTGGTTTTTCCAGCCTCACTATAACAATCCCTTCTGACAGAAATGATCTCCAAGACAAATTCCAGTTCTCTCTGCTCTGTTTTTCTCTTTATCTCACACACATACACACACACACGCGTGAACACAATGTACATGCACACAAAATCTCTCTCTGCCCTTCCAAAGTAATTAAACTCAACCATTTATGCTTTTACCCAACTGCAATATTCAGATCTGGTGTGTCCATTGTGTTGGTTTTCTCTCAATGATTTCTAATTATGTACATATAAACAATCCAACTTTAACTTCTATAGTACCAGATGACTTTTTTTGTTGTGAATGGGTAAACTTAAAATAACAACATACAACTTTGCCTTGCCATTTTTTAAACAGACTAAGCAACTGTGGATCCTTGCAGTGTTTCCCTAATGTTGTTGTCCTAACAATGTGCCAAAACAATTTTGAGAAAGTAGCAGTATATTTTATACACTGGCTGCTGATGAGTATTGATTGATGGAACTAACTCATTATTCTGTTAAATTAATGTGCCTTCTTTATTAATGTCTTCATCACTGCGTCAAGGCTAATCAGATTGAATGACATACAGTAAAGATGTGCTGCACATTCACTTTTTTTGTAGCCATTAAGCAATTACTTTTTGCGATACTTTTCCATGTTAGAGTCAATTTGCCTGTATTAGATAACCAAGCAGGTGATGGAAATAACTGAGATTGTTTCCCATTAGAGCTATGGGATAAATCCAGAAAGCAGCTGGCTGGGACACTGATTCACTAGGGAAAGGAGAGAGCATTTGATGCAGAGATGGTGCATGCTGAGGTATGGAATCTCCAAAATGGCCAAGTGGATTAAGGCTGTTCCCTCTTAACTAGACAGCTGAAGTAGTCCATGATTCTGAAACCTGTATGGCATGAGCTGAGCTGGGGATATTTGCCCTGAGGTACTTGATCAGCAATAAAGATGAGTAAAATACAGCAATATGCTGCAGAGTAATTGGGAGTTAGCTGCAACATAAAAAGCCACAAATCACAAAAAAAAATCTGGAGCAGCATATTCTTCAAAGTTAGCAAACTAAAAATGACAAAGTCTAAAATTAAGGAAGCCTTGCTGTCTGATAAGGAAAAATTACTTTATCTAGAATTCTGCATTTTCTAAATGATTCAGGTGTAATACTTACCTTCACTTTGCTGTCCTGCAATTTTGTCTCTTTATGAACAAGACCACATATTGTATTTGATAAGAACAGTGGGATTAAATAATTTAAATGTTATTTCAATTACATATTGCAGGAGGGTATTATTCCAATGGTGATTCAATTAAAGAATCGCTGTATTGTTAAACAGTAGCTGCTCACTCTCCTAGAAATAGCGTTAGTTCAATAAAATTGAGACATCTTGAATTATATAAACTCAAATTTTTTTGGATAAATATGATATGATATAAATCAATCTTAAACAGCTAAAATAGTTATGTGACTTCCCAGGCTCCTGTAATACTTTTAGCAAAACTGTATTTATATTGATTCAAGCTTTAAATAAGCTATTAAATAGTAAGAAGTTCAGTGACATTTCTGGCTATGAAATCAAAGATGTTGCATTCATCATTTGAAAATAGATGGCATGAAATTTGGGGCATATAAACTCATAAAATGGCTACTCTAATGGGAAATGCTAACTAATGGGAAATTCAATTATCTGAATGGGCTAATTCTAAATGTTATGTTCCTTACTTAGTCAAAGACCATGTATCTAGCAGATTACTCATATATTAAGCTGCTGTATCATCAGTTTCTCTTTATTTTATCAGTAGAGTTTTGTTCCTCAAAATAGATATGCACTAATCAATCAGGTGTGAAATAGTTTGCCTTTTGTATTTGAATCAGAATGATAGTTTGTTCCGTATATATTAAAAGAAGTTTATCACAGAGAAGCAAGGAGTGTGATTGATTTTAACAATGGTTTACTAAATGACAAAAGCATCAGCACTACCTGCCAATCTATTGAAGCTGCCATGCTGGAAAATGCCATCTTTGTTGGAGAGTTTTCTATGAGTGGAACCATGCTATTCACAAACTTGTCATCATACTTGAAACCTGCCATCCAACTGCCATTGATAAACCTGCCTATTTTCACATCTGTAATGTTGCCCAACATCATTCTTGCCTCAGTCAAAAAGTGTGGTGCTGGAAAAGCACATCCGGTCAGGCAGCATCCAAGGAGGAGGAAAGTCTCACTTTTTCCCAGCATTCTTGTCTCAACCCATATCCTACTGAAAGCCTCAATCATGTCTTTGTTACCATGAGACTCGATTATTCCAAGGCAACTCTTGCATTTTCTACCTATCATAAACTTGAGGTCACCAAAACCCTATTGCTAGTGTCCTAACTCAGATGAAGATTCATTCATTCACAACATTGTACTTACAAATTTTTAATTTACTTCCAATTTAGCAATGCCTCCATTTTAAAATGCTCGTCCTTGTAATCAAAGTCCACCATGTCCTGGCCCCTTCCAGTCTCTGAAATCATGTCCTACTCTACAGTCACCTATGATATCTATGGTCCTCCAATTCTAGCCTCAAATTAAATTGTTCCATTCTGGACCGTACCTTCACCTATTGAGGCCCTAATCTCTGAAATTCTCTCAATAAAGCTTGTGGCTTTCTACAACTTTTCTCTTTGAAGAATGCTCCTTGAAATTTACATTTGAATATGTTTTAGATCGTCTAATGTGCAATAATGTTACACATCTTTGAACTTTTTAAGAAGTTAAATGCTCTATTGTAAAATGGAGTCCTATGATGGAGCTAAGACCCTAATTGTAAGTTTAGAAAATTATTTGCTCATGAGATATGAATGTTACTGGCTAGGACATCATTTATTGCTCCTAATAGCCTCTGGGAAGTGATGGTGAATCACTTTCTTGAACCATTGCAATCTATATGCTGCAGTTACAACCACAGTGGGAAGGAAGCTATAGGATTTTGATCGAGCAACGGTGAACAGACAACATAGCTTTTTAAAAAATTAGAATTCGAATCCCTACAGTGTGGAAACAGGCCCTTCAGCCCAACAAGTCTACGCTGACTTTCCGAAGCGTAACCCACTCAGACCCATTCCCCTACGTTTACCGCTGATTAGTGCACCTAACCTACACACCCCTAAACACTATGGGCAATTAAGCATGGCCAATTCACCTTACCTGCACATGTTTGGATTGTGTGAGGAAACCAGAGCACCTGGACAAAACCCACACAGACACAGGAAGAATGTATAAACTCCACAAAGACAGTCACCTGAGACTGGAATCAAACCCAGGTCCCTGGCACTGTGAGGCTGCAGTGTTAACCACTGAGCCATCATGCCACACTCTAGGAAATCTAATTGTTCCCAACATCTGAATTACTTCAATAAAATGAATGGAAAAGAAAAAGCACCTTTTCCTATTTATTAATTAAAGTGTTCTTCCTTCAAAATCCTATGAATGCCTTTTTCCATTGAATTTGGGGCATTATTTTAATGTTGCTGTGTAATCAGAAAGTCCTGATTCAAAGTGGGTTAAGCTGTTCAGGCAGCTTGGTTGGCAGTATGTCCCTGCTGCTATATTCATACATCTCCTGGCTCCATAAAAACTCTGAACTCTGAATAATGTGCATCTTAAAGGGAAACTTGAGATGGTGTTGTTGCCATAGATCTGCTGCGTTTGACCTTCCACGTGGTAGGTTTAACATTCAAATATGTGGAGCACTTGCCTTCAGGGGATTTCTAGATGTTCAGAAACCAGACGAAAATCTTTTTTTTAAGAGGAGAAAACTTTATTCAATAAATTAGAAAAGGTAAATTATTTTCCACACATTATATTGAATTAATCCAAATGTTACACTCAAGTACATTTTTTAGTACTATGCTCCCTGAATTAACTTTCTACAGGCAAAATAGAATGAAAAATGCAACTTCCAAGGTTTCATTATAATGAGCAATGTGAAAATTCACTCTTGTGGACCATTTAATATTGTCAATTTGTATTGTCAATATTGACAATTTGTACATCATTTCTTTCTTGCCCATATTTCCTTTCAGAATCAGATTTGAAAGTTTGAAATAGAAAGTTTGATAAATCATTTACTTGATCCAATGTTTTCTCATGAACTCTTAGTTTTCCTAATTTATTTTCAAAGTTCCACTTTGTCTGGGGAGTCTGCCATACTGAGTCCTCGTTACTTTTTTCTTCTTAATCCTAACCTTTATGTGTCTTGGCATTCACGGTTATCCAACCATGGTCACATCCTTTGTCTTCGTGGGAATATACTTGCCCTGTACTCTTGCTCTTTCTTCCCTAAATGCCTCCTTCTGTTCTGAACACGGTTTTATCCACTGGTAGCTACTCTAAGTCCACTTTGACCATGTTATTTTTTTAGTAAAATTAGTATTTTCTCAGTTTAGAACTTTTAGTTACCATCCAACCTTAGACTTTTTCATAATTATTTAAATGAGACTGAGTTATGGTCACTATTTCCAAAATGAAATGCCTTTGATTTGTCCAGATCTGAAAATCAGATTCAGTATTAGGCCCCCTTACATTTTGTCTTCATACTGGCTAAAAAATGTTCTCTTGGGTGAAATTTAAGAATTTTGCTTTCTTGTTCCCAGTTAATATTTGAGTAGTTAAATATCCTGCTATTGCCATCTTATTATTATTAGACTTCTCCAAAATTTGATTCCATATTTAATCCACTATCTTTTCTTGACAGTTTGAAGTCCTATAACACACAGTGTTCTTGGCCCTGTTTTTTTTTGTTTGTGGGTTCATTTGATGATCATTTCAAGATGCTATTTCTCCTCACTGCTATAATTGATTTCGGGTTCAGAATTATGACCACTTCACCCCTGCCTCTTTAATCCTCTGCTCTATCTCTTCTGAACACTGTATAATCAGACACATTAACCTGGCAATCCTGCACATTTTTCAGCCAAATCTCAGTCACAGCTCTGTATCAAAGTATCAAAATTAGACCTAAATATTTAGACAAACATTGTTCTCCCTGTCAAACTATAGTTAACACAAGATGTTTCAAACAGATATTGTCGAATAAAATACCTAGAAGTTGAGCTTCTGTCCTGGAAAATTGGAAATAAAATGTAACTGGAATTAGGCTTTTTAAATGTTATTATGCGTTCATGGAATGAAGATGTCATTGGGTTGCTTTTCAGAAGTTTGGTGCAGATTCAATGGTCCAAATGGCCTCTTTCTGCACTGCAGGGATTCTATGATTCTAAGAAAGTTTAGCAAACTTTAAAAAAAAGCTATGTCCACAGACACTGATGAGGTATATGCCAGACTGGAGAGAAAGGCATAGAAGGAGATCTCAGGGTCCTGTGAAGTAATTTCAAGTTCCTCTCTGGCCACAGGTAAAATACTGGAGGACTGCTAACTTTGTCCCATTATTAAAAAAATGGAAGGAAAGAATTGACCAGTAAACTACAGGCCAGTCAGTCAAAACTTAGTCATGGGAAGTTATTAGAAAGAATTATGAAGGACAAAATATATCTGCAGTTGGAGAGACACAGATTAGTTAGGGATCGTCAGCATTGACTTTTTAAGAAAAGGGCAGTTTTGGGCCCCACACCTCAATGTACTTGGGAGGGCTAACAAGGCAAGAGGTTGCACTGTAAATGGTAAAAGCATGGAAAAACCGAAGATCAGAGGAACATTGGTCTGCATATCCACAGATTCCTGAAATTGGTAGGAAAGGTAGATAAGATAGTTAAGAAAGCATGTGCAATACTTGTCTTTAATAGATGATGCATAGAATAAATGTGCAAGGAGGCTATGGTGGACCTGTATAAAATGTTGATTAGATCAAAACTAGTGTACTACATATAGTTTTTGTCAATATGTTATAGGAACAGTGGTGATTGCAGTGAAGAAGGTGTAAGGATAAATTACCAACATGCTGTCTGAATTGAGAGGTCTAAGCTAGGAGGAAAGATGGATAGTCTAGGGTTGCTTTCGTTGGAGAGGTCAAGATTGAGAGGGAACCTGATAGATATGTATAGCATAATGATGGGCATGGAGGAAGTGGAGAGAAAGATTCCTTTTCTATTGGTAAAGGGGTCAATATCCCATAGGTATAAATTTAAGGCAGAGGTGGAAGCTTATGAGGAGAGTTGAGGAAAAACTTTTCACTCAGAGGGCAATGGGAGTCTGGGACTAATTATCTGAAAGGGTGGCTGAGTCATAAATTCTCATAACATTTATGCAATATTTGGAGATCTGCTTGTGCTGCCATAGCCGCTAGGCAAATGGGCCAAGAGCTGGAAAATGAGATTACTACAGACAGATATTTGTTGACTGGCAAGGGCATAGAGTCAGAGTCATAGAGATGTACAGCATGGAAAAGACGCTTCAGTCCAACTTGTCCATGCCGACTACATTTCCTAGTCTCATTTGCCAGCATTTGGCCAATACCTCTCTAAACCCTTCCTATTCAGATACCCATCCAGATGCCTTTTAAATGTTGTAATTGTACCAGCCTCCACCCACTTCCTCTGAAAGTTCATTCCGTAGACATGCCGCCCTCTGCGTGAAAAAGTTGCCCCTTGGGTCCCTTTTAAATGTTTCCCTTCTCAGCCTCAACCTATGCCCACTAGTTCTGGACTCCCCCACCCCAGGGAAAAGACTTTGTCTATTTACCCTATCCATGCCCTTAATGATTTTATAAAGCTCTAAAACTCCTCCAACATGGCAACGTCCTTGTAAATCTTTTCTGAACTCCTTCAAGTTTCACAATATCCTTTTGATAGGAGGGAGACCATGAATTGCACACAGTTCCAAAAGTGGCCAAACCAATGTCCTGTACAGCTGCAACATGGCCTCCAATTTCAATGCCTTAACCAATAAAGGAAAATATACCAAACATCACCTTCACTATCCTATCAACCTGTGACTCCACTTTCAAGGAATATAAACCTGTACGCCTAGGTTTCTTTGTTCAGCAACACTCCTCAGAGCTCCACTATTAAGTGTATAAGCCTTGCTCAAATTGCTTTTCCAAAATGCAGCACCTCACATTTATCCAAATTAAACTCCATTTGCCACTCCTCGGTCCATTGACCCATCTGATCAAGATCCCATTGTAATCTGAGGTAACCTTCTTTGCTGTCCGTTGCACCTCCAATTTTGGTGTCATCTGAAAACTTCCTAGCTACACCTCCTATGTTCACATCCAAATCATCTATATAAATGACATGATGGGCTGGCAGTTAAACCCCACCAATTTGTCTCTCTCCTTCTGCAGCTTTGTGAATTCCTGCCTCCAGTTGCCAAATGACTGACTTTCCATCCTCCCTCAGAACTACCATGATCACCTCAATACACGATTGCCACTCACTTAATCCCAAACGATCTGTCTAAGTATTAATAACAACTTGCAAATGTTTTAACTAGATTCTTGCCAATCTTAATTAGCTTCCCATGACATTAATAAAGGTTCATTGCCATGCTGCCTTCTTTCAACTCTTCTGCCTATTTCCAGCACTGAAATCCAAACTCACTTGCCTCTGTGCAATATCCAAGCTGCTTCCCAAATCCCACCTTCGTGGTTTATATCAAATTCTGCTCATCATTACTTCCATGCCTACCAGCATAAAGAAGAAAGAACTTGAATTGATATGGTGTGTTTCAAAATCTCATGATGAACAGTACATTTTACTAATGTTGCATTGTTTACAGCAAAATCCTTTAACAGCAAGGGGCACCTACATACAATCCAGACCTAGACCACCATTACTGAATTTAATTCCTGGAATGTTCTACTCCACAAAGAAGGCTAGGATTTATATTGTGTATTTCATAATCAACAAATACCCCAAAGTACTTTACAGTCAATTAAGTACTTTTAGACATGTAGCCACTGCTGTACAGTAAGGAAATGTAATAGGCAGTTTTTGCATTGTAAGTTGCCATAAACAGCAAAATGATACTGATCAGATAATTTGTTTCTCAAGTTGGTTGAGGGATCAATATTAGGCTGGTGTAAACTGCTTTGTTCTTTACTTTTACATGAGAGGATGGCCAGGGCCTTGATTTAATATCTCAACCAAAAGACAGCACCACTAACAGTACAGCACTCCTTAGTGTTGTGCCAGAATGTAGCCTGTATTTTGTACTCAAGGTGCTAAATTGAGATTTGTATATATAATCTCTGACTCTCAGCACTGTGAAAGCATCTTTACTGCACCCATTACAATGATTCAAAAATGCTCACCAACAATTTCTCAAAGGAAATTAGAAGTAGCCAATAAATGCAAGTAATGTCTATGTCCCAAGTATAGTTTTAAGGAGAGATGATGGTTTAATGGTATTGTCACTAGACTAGTAATTCTGTTAGAGCAGATGGTGGAACTTGAATTCAATTAAAAATCTGCAAATATGAGTTTAATGATGACTATGAACCATTGTCAGAAAAACCCATATAGTTCACTAATATCCATTAGGGAGTCAAAACTGCTGTTCTTGTCTGGCCTGGCCTACATTTGACTCTGGATCCACAGTAATGTGGTTGACTCTTAACTGTCCTCTAGGCAATCAGTGATGAGCAATAAATTCTATGATTCCCATGTGCTGTGAATATATTTTATGATGATCTGATAATCATTTTGTTTGTGATGTTGATTGAGAGCTAAGTATTAGCATTAGTTCCCTTACTCTTCCTTAACATGTTGCTAGAAGATCTTTTAACAGCCTAAATGAGTGAATGGGGTCTCGGTTTAGCCTTCATCCTAAGACTATTCCTCAAACATTGCAACACTTTTTAAGTATGCAAATACTATTATTTATTTCCCCCTTTTGTGACAATTTTCACATTTAATGGACCTGCACATTTGCATTTCTACACATTTCAATGTTTGTGCACCCACAGACATAACTTCATTTTGGCAATTCAAATCTAAAATTATTGTGGAACTCTTTAGATTTTAGTTATTCGACTACAGAAATCTTTTCATTACAGAGGGTCTTACTTTTTGTCTCTTTAATCTAGGAAGGTGAAGTCATATTTTCGTGTCTAATTCTTTTAAAAACTCACACAGTATTTAGAAAGATTTTACAAAGTAACATTCTTGGCATGGATCTTCTCACAATGGAAGCATATACATGGAACCAATGCTTAAAGATCGATTGCCTTGTGCAGCTTTTCATCAGTGAAGTGAATGGATGGTAAGGTTTGGTCTGAGGTATGCCAACCAACTCGAGTGAATTCCTGAACTGTAATCCCACTGTGCAAAGATCTGTGTCACACAAATTAGCTTCTAAAACCTTAGATCTAAAGATTTATATTATACCTTTCCTGACCTTAGGACATTCCAAAGCATCTGTAAATGTGCAAATGTGGATCACTAATGTAGTACAAGAAACAGCAGCCAGTTTATACACACTAAACTACACAAACATCAATGGGATAATAAACAGATAACCTGTTGTTATGATATGAAAGGAACAAGCATTAGCACAGGTCCCTCAAAATAGTGGCATTGGATATTTGGCATCAGTATGAGAAGGGGAATGTCAAGACTTCAGATGCAGGAGACCAGAGTCAAAAAGTCTGCTGCTGGAAAAGCACAGCATGTCAGGCAGCATCCAAGGAGCAGGAGAGTCAACATTTCAGGCGTAAGCTCTTCATCAGGAATGAGAAGACAGATAGAGCATTAGTTCAAAAAGCACACAATCTGTAGGCAGTCCAGTCCATGTGACATTTTATAAATTCTTACTTTGGAAATAGAACCAGTCTGACTCAAACTGGGAGACAGACAGACTCTAACCTCACACTTTTAATTCATTGTCTGAGCTGAGATGTCGCTTTTCTTCTTATGAAACCTTAAGTTGTTTTGAGACTGTGACTTCAAAGAAGTTCTGGGTTTTACATATTAACCAATCAAAACCTGCAACCCATTCTAAGTGATTAAAGAGTTTACAGCAATCTAGGTTTGTTCAATGCATTGCGTCAGTCATATGACTGTTTGATCTTTTACTATCAATTCTGTGCCTATGATCCTGCCTGACAGCTACCTGATGAAGCAACAGTGCTCCAAAAGTTTGTACTTCCAAATAAACCTGTTGGACTATAACCTGGTGTGTGTGATTTTTAACTTTGTCCACCCCAGTCCAACACCGGCACCTCCACCTCATTCCTCAATAAAGCAGCATTCTATCTGTACTGCACTGAAATCTCAGCCTTGACCTTTCTGCTCAAATGCAGCAGTGGGACTTGAACCACAATCTTCAGAGTCAAAAAAGAAGTGTGTGAACAACTGAGCCAGGCCAAAAATGAATGCAATGTAATAATATTGAAATAATTTAGTGCAACATGCAATGATTTCAAGTGGGAGCAGTGAATGACCATGCCTAGCATGGGCAGCTCATTGCCAGGGGCTTAGTGGAAAAGGCAGGCAGGTATAAACACATATAGATGGTTGGGTGGGAACTTGGGGAAATGTGAAGCCTATGGGGATTGATGGAATGGCCTTCTGGGAAAGGGATGTGGATGTTTGTTAACTCACCAACAATTTCAGGCTGAGGAGGCAAGGCACTGGCAGAGGAGTTCTCACTGTTGCCTTCTATCATGTTCCAAACTGAAGGTGCACAATGGTCAAGAAAATGGCTGCAGAGTGAATGACTGAGGGGAGATGGCTGCAGCAAGCACCAGTCATCGGGCTTTTAAGGGGAAATGTCATTGATCACATGTCGATGCTATGTGCCACACACAATGCTGTCATCCCACAGCATTGAGTCTGTTTGCATGTTGCACATCCCTGGCATAGCCACTGGTTGACAACTCTTAGACATTTACACCTATGCATAGAGAGGGAGCCAAATATTTGGGATATTGAGTGAGGAGGGATGAAGAAGTCATCATGAGCTAATGCCATGTGTCATTATTAAACCTTCTGCTGCCAGGTGATGTAGGAGACTTAGAGCATAGATGTCTTTCCATGGAACCTTTGGAGGTGGCCAGGGAGTGCTGATGAGAAAATGCATTTAGTGTCTACACAAAGAGACTCATCAGCACAATGAAAGTTAACATCAGGAACATTTGTGCAGAATTTGATACCCGTGCAATTTGATTACCCATGCAATCAAAGTGTCATCAATAGTTCTTCTCCTTTCTCTCCCTCCCATCATATCTAACTGTGGCTCCCTGGTTCCATAGCCAAGAGTCTGCTCAGAAGTTGACCCCACTAGCCCTGGAGGTTTGGTGGATCACTCCCAAAGGTGCTTGTATCTGGGTAGACTGGACACAAACATGACTCATCTTAACTTCAAGGTGCTAGGGGTGCCAAGGTTCCTCGCCTGTCCAGCACCGCCCTCATTGCCAGGCCTGCAGTCCCAAGCACTAATGTGCAGGACGATGCAATGCAGGTGAGTTAACCACTTCAGCAGGCCCTGAGAGTACTGGACCTGTCTCTCCCATTGAGGCAGACAGTCACAGAGTCATAGAGTCACAGAGTCGTGGAATCACAGAGTTGTACAACATGGAAACAGACCCTTCACTTCAACTCATTCATGATTTGCAGCACTGTTGCAGCTACAGGGCTATTAGGACCATTGCATCCCATATGTTTGTCTGCTGCTGCTCCTCCCTGTGAATTCAAGTGAAATCCCTCAATGCCAAAGCCACAGATTCATCCCGTACCTGGAGCTAGGCAGGCGCCTGGTTCTGGCAGTTCCTCAAGTGTCACCTGATTGGGTTATTTCTGCCTTAGCCGGCAACAGAGTTATTGCAGTGAGGTTCTCACCAGCTTGTGAGCACCTCAGAGGTGGCACAGTGGCTGGGGTGATAAGATGGCTTAGCGGTTAGCACTGCTGCCTCACAGCGCTAGGGACCTAGGTTTGATTCCAGCCTTGGGCACATTCTCTCTGTTTCTGTGTGCGTTTCCTCCGGGTGCTCCGGTTTCCTCCCACAATCCAAAGATGTGTAGATTAGGTGAAATGGCCGTGATAAATTGCCCATAGTTGTTAAACAATGTGTAGGTTAGGTGCATTAATCAGGGGTAAATGTAGAGTGATGTGGAATGGGTTTGGGTAGGATACTCTTCGGAGGTTCGGAGTGGACGTTTTGGACCAAAAGGCTTGTTTCCACACTGTAGAGATTTCATTGTGTACCTTCACTGTCTATGTCAATGGTTTCCTCTCAGATGTCAGCAACTGGACTGATGGGGGATGCAAGTAGCAGCCTTGTCCATGCTTCCTCTGTGGCCTCCATATTCCCAGCCTCAGAGGGCAAGGATGGGGTTTCTAGTGGAGCCAGGTATTTCTCTGCAGAGGTTGAGGGCAGGTTGTGGAACTTGCAAAACAAAAGTGAGAGAAGAAGTCACAGCCCGCAGCTAATTGTGTAGAAGTTATGCAATTGTATAAGGCGGGGACAAATTGGAAAGGAAACGTTTATTTTTCATTTCAAACAGTTGAATATGCTGATAATTTAAAAATAGAAATTTTATCCTGATATACAAAAAGAAGCAAGATTGCAAAAATAATATGAATACAAGATAAGCAATAAAACAGAGCAAACGCACTTACAAAGTAAAAATAAACCAGAAGAAAACACATCCATCACATCATAAGAGGCAATTGCCGTGATTAATAAAGAAATAAATCTGAATTTCTCAATGATTAATAACAGAATGATTGTGGAATTATTTAGGACACTCTCTTTTGCAGTCATCTGTACTTCTCTGATTTGCTTATAGCTGGATTTTCACAATCTAGTTTCCTCATTTTCGTTTCACTTCCTCACTTATTTCACAGGGCAAATTGCATTAGTGACACTGTGCATTGTTTTAAACATTTCATGGAGCAGAAACATAACGTGACTCTTCTTCAAATGAGGAGAGCATATTAATTTTATGAGTGATGATAATCTGTAAATTTATGCTAATTACACTTGATTACCATATGCGAATTCAGCCTTCAGCCTGCTTTTATTTTGCTCTTAAAACTAATTAATAAGTTGATTTTGACCTAGAACTCAAAAATGGTATCTTTATGTAAGCATGAGAATAATTATTACACTAAAAAGGATCTTTGAATTAAGTATGCTAATTAGATTTGATTTGAGAATGTCTATTGGGTTAATTACACAATCAACGTTTTCCTATAACTCAACCCACAAAGGCATTTTAAAGCAGTACAATTACATTCCTGTGCTTATAATGCTGTCCCCAATCTATCGTCCTTTTCTTTTAATTGAGGAATCCACTTAAATGAAAGGAATTTGAGTTATAAAAGAGTATGGTTATCATTTGTAAATGGAGATTTTGTGATGACGGTCACTGGATTACAAGTTTGAATGGATTCAGAAAGTATAGACGTAGGAGTCATTTAACACTTTCCATTCCAATTCAGTTGTACAGTCCACTGCAATTTGTATGCTGCTGCATCTAGCTCCTGCATCAGACTCATTCAGCATCAAATGCGATACAGTAATACTTAGCACTGTTTTGTTGGATTTGGCTGAGATTTGTATGTTTTGTTTCCTTTAATAGGAACTTGGATTGAGCAATGAAGCTCTAAATGGGAATCTTAACTTTATTGCCACGACATGCAGTAAATGTTTTCATTACATGTTTTGTCCTTATTTCTGGCTACCTATGAATCATAAATGTTAAAATCTGATGAATGGTTTTATTGTCATGTGTATTTTACAGTGAAAGAATACGGTAAAATATCGTGATACTCTTCTACTGTCACCATGATTTGGTGCCATTTTAAACAGTTTAAGAATTTGAAAATGTATATGGTTCAAAGACAGTCCCTAACCCTCCAACACCACTTCACTGCCACCAGTGCCAGATCCAACCAACATCGAACTTGCCGCTCCTCAGGCATCATCTTTCACCACTGGGTCTACCTCCTCGCTTCTGCCGATGTAGCAGGTCCCCATGCTCACCCCTCTGCCAGCTGCCTCCTTAATGCCATCCACCGGAGTCGAGCTCCAGGTTCACCAGCCGCAGCCACCTTCCAGACCCTGGGAAAGCTGCCTTCCTTCTTCCTCCTCGATGCTGTCGCTGCCGAAGCTGCCATGATCGAGCTCTTCCCTGAAGGTAAGTGGAAGCAAAAACTAAAAAGGAAAGAAAACTAGGAGAGAAGAAAAATCAAAAACGGAAATGTGGACAGAGCAAACGAGCCCCAGGCTCAGGAGCCCGGATGCTGCCTATCCTGCCACCGCCATCTTGTATTGCAATCTATTCAACCTTGTATGTGAAGTGTGGCTTACCTGTATGTGATAGTTGGGTATATAATATGAAACAAGCAAATGTAGAAGGCTTTAAAAGACAATCACATTGTGGTCAAACAAGATGTTCAGGTACTGGAATTCCATAAAACGAAGATCTACCATAAAACGATATTTTAATGATTCAAAACTTATTGGTATGGTCATATTTGTATGCAGCTTTTGGCACTACACGACATAGCAAGTACCACATTCACTGAAATCACACATGGTTTACTTCGTACAGTTTCTCCAGGTGGATGACAGAAGGCAAACTGTTAACCAGAAGAAAGAGGCAGTAGGTAACTTGGTGCCATGTGCTAGCTACCTCTATTGCTTTTACTCCTTGGGTATCTAAAAGAAGTACAAAATTAAGCACCACAACACACAAAATTCACCAGTAACATGAACAAGTACTGGAGCAAAACAAAAAAAAACACTTGCTGCGTACATAAATCAACAAATGAATTAAATCTAGTTTGCTGTGCCATGGGGTCATTTGCCATCACAGCGATTGATTTAGCACAATGTTAGTGGGAAAGCTTTGGATGAGGAGAGTTAAATTATGGGGACAGGCTGGATAAACTTGGCTTGAATTCACTTAACTTTAGAAGGTTGATGGACAATTCAATCACCCGTTCAAATAATGGGTGACTGAATTAGGTATCAGCCATGACACAGCTTTTGCATTCTTCTCTTTGCCTTCGAAGGTCACAGGCACAAATCCAGACTACAGAGACCAAAACAAAATCCAGCTGGCACTCCGGCTGGTGCTGCCCTGTTGCAGGGTGCCATCTATTGGATGAGGTGTTAAACCAAGGTATGTAAAAGAGTACTATTACCCATTGTCTTGTCCAATCTTCATACATTGGGTAAATGAAGATGCAATGCAGATCAGTCATAACTTAACTGAATGACAGAAAGGTTCAAAAGAATGGATGACTGGCCTACTCAAGTTCCCTGAGTGCTTTGCAACATGAAAAAGACTGTTAATTCAATGGCATCTGAATAAGTTTAAGTTAATCCAAGTTGAGTATTGCCAAACTAAGACACATATTACCATGACCTCAGCATTTAGGCCATATGTATTTAACACTGACAGATCATATCAAACACTATATCCCATTGGCTGTTCACAACAAGCAACTGTCAGCAAACAGCCTGCCCTTGCAAAGCTCACACCACAGTGTCTAACATAAGATGTGATTCTACAATTGGACAGCATTTGCTGGAATTAAACTGACAATCAATTTAGAGTTGTCAGTTGTGCTACTTACATGTACTGGACACTATGTATACTAATACACAAATCAGCATCAACCTGCCTGGGTTAAAATTTAACGAAGCCTGGTTGTTAACTGTCAATTGACAGTAATGAGTCTTTTCTCCATGGCAACACCTCTACCAATCAAAGTCTCTACTTGCCAAACAATCACCACGCTCCTGTCATGCAGTATAAATGTTGGTTTTCCTTTGAACTTGTATTCTTGCAAAATAGGAGAAAGCGAGGACTGCAGATGCTGGAGATCAGAGCTGAAAATGTGTTGCTGGAAAAGTGCAGCAGGTCAGGCAGCATCCAAGGAGCAGGAGAATCGACATTTCGGGCATGAGCCCTTCTTCAGGAATGAGGAAAGTGTGTCCAGCAGGCTAAGATAAAAGGTAGGGAGGAGGGAATTGGGGGAGGGGTGTTGGAAATGCGATAAGTGGAAGGAGGTCAAGGTGAGGGTGATAGGCGGGAGTGGGGGTGGGTGCGGAGAGGTCAGGATGAAGATTGCAGGTTAGGAGGGCAGTGCTGAGTTCGAGGGATTTGACTGAGACAAGGTGTGGGGAGGGGAAATGAGGAATCTGGAGAAATCTGAGTTCATCCCTTGTAGTTGGAGGGTTCCTGGCAGAAGGTGAGGCACTCTTCCTCCAGCCGTCGTGTTGCTATGGTCTAGCGATGGAGGAGTCCAAGGACCTGCATGTCCTTGGTGGAGTGGGAGGGAGAGTTGAAGTGTTGAGCCATGGGATGGTTGGGTTGGTTGGTCTGGGTGTCCCAGAGGTGTTCTCTGAAACGTTCTGCAAGTAGGCGGCCTGTCTCCCCAATATAAAGGAGGCCACATCAGGTGCAACGGATGCAGTAAATTATGTGTGTGGAAGTGCAGGTGAATTTGTGGCAGATATGGAAGGATCCCTTGGGTCCTTGAAGGCAAGTAAGGGGGGAGGTGTGGGCACAAGTTTTGCATTTCTTGCGGTTGCAGGGGAAGGTGCCAGGAGTGGAGGTTGGGTTGGTGGGGGTGTGTAGACCTGACGAGGGAGTCACAGAGGGAGTGGTCTTTTCGGAATGCTGATAGGGGAGGGGAGGGAAATATATCCCTGGTGGTAGGGTCCGTTTGGAGGTGGCGGAAATAACGACGGATGATGTGATGTATATGGAGGTTGGTGGGGTGGTAGGTGAGGACCAGTGGGGTTCTGTCCTTGTGGCGATTGGAAGGGCGGGGTTCAAGGGTGGAGGAGCGGGAAGTGGAGGAGATGCGGTGGTGGGCATCGTTGATCATGTCTGGGGGGAAATTGTGGCCTTTGAAGAAGGAGGCCATCTGAGTTGTACGGTATTGGAACTGGTCCTCCTGGGAGCAGATGCAGCGGAGACGAAGGAATTGGGAATATGGGTTGGCGTTTTTACAGGGGGCAGGGTGGGAGGAGGTGTAGTCTAGGTAGCTGTGGGAGTCGGTTTATAGTAAATGTCCGTGTTGATTCGGTCCCTCGAGATAGAAATGGAAAGGTCTAGGAAGGGGAGAGAGGAGTCTGAGACGGTCCAGGTAAATTTGAGGAGAAAGTGAGGTCTGCAGATGCTGGAGATCAGAGCTGAAAATGTGTTGCTGGAAAAGCGTAGCAGGTCAGGCAGCATCCAAGGAACAGGAGAATCTGTTCCTTGGATGCTGCCTGACCTGTTGCGCTTTTCCAGCAACACATTTTCAGGTAAATTTGAGGTCTTACTCAGGTTCTGTACTTAAGACCTTAACTTGCCACAGGATCAAAGCTATCTTTTAGTTCACTGTTAAGATTGTGCTTTGCATCTCTTGATTGTCTCTATCACTATCTCTTCCATTGTTTGGTCTCTCTTGATGACAAAATTGTGGAGAATACAGTAATATCCTCATGGCCAGGGAAGAACAGCATTGGCTGATGTCTCTTGATTTCTCGAAACATTCAAAGTGCTAATACACAGTGGCTATCACAGAATCATAGAATCCCTGAAGGATATGGCCCATTGAGACCACACCAAACCACCACAGAGCAACCTACCCAGACCTACCCCCGCTACTCTATCCCCCGCTACTCTATCACTGTAACCCTGTATTTCCCATGGTTAATTGGGAAATGCCTATTAGCCAGCACATCCCTGTCATTAGGAGCAATTTAGCATGGCCAATCTACCTAACCTACTCATCTTTGGACTGGGGGAGGAAATCCACAGGGAGAATGTGCAAATTCTACAAAGACAGTCACTTGAGGCTGGAATTAAACCTTGTTCCCTGGCACTATGAGGCAGGATTATTAACCACTACAAAGAACGAATAACAATAAAGGAACAAATTACTGCAGCTGCTGGAATCTGTACTGAAAACAACAAATGCTGGAGATCCCAATGGGTCAGGCAGCATCCATGGAGAGAGAACAAGCTAACGTTTTGAGTCTAGATGACTCTTCATCAGAGATGAAGTGAAGTGTGGAGGGGACAGCAAACTTACTAATTAGACAAGCTACAGTTTCCTCCAAATTATTTTCGTAGATTATGAGCATTAGAGGTTCAAGCACTGATCCCTGTAGAACACCACTAGTTATAATCCTTCATTCTGAAAAGCATCCCTCTACCACTACCCTCTATCTCCGATGACTTCTGTACCCATCTCGCCAACTCACCCTTGATACCATGTGACTTCATCTTTTGTACCAGTCTGCCATGAGGGATCTTGCGACCGTGCCACCCAAAAATATGCTTGTGCTTATCATGTGCTTGATAAACATCTTGGTGGTCACACGATCTTTACATGTTTGTTCAATTATTTCATTGATGTAATTAGCTGAGACATTTAAGGGCGGCACGGTGGCACAGTGGTTAGCACTGCTGCCTCACAGCGCCTGTAGACCCGGGTTCAATTCCCGACTCAGGCAACTGACTGTGTGGAGTTTGCACGTTCTCCCCGTGTCTGCGTGGGTTTCCTCCGGGTGCTCCGGTTTCCTCCCACAGTCACAAAGATGTGCGGGTCAGGTGAATTGGCCAAGCTAAATTGCCCCTAGTGTTAGGTTAGGGGTATGGGTGGGTTGCGCTTCGGCGGGTCGGTGTGGACTTGTTGGGCCGAAGGGCCTGTTTCCACACTGTAAGTCTAATCTAATGTAAAAATTGAAGTGAAACTTTCAACTGTAACATGTTGTACTGTGCTGATCCATCTGCAAGGGATTATGTCCTCTGTACAGACACAAACTGAAATTATGGAGCATCCTCTGCTTTCTCATCCCATTTATCTACTTTGTCTTTGCACCACTGGCCAGACAGAAAGTAAGAAGTTCCCAAATATCATGAAATGATCACTAGCACATTGTGGAATCTTCATCCCAGATTGAAAAGTTGATCAAGTAATGGGAATGGACAAATAAAGCTAACATTATGCATTATAAAGTGAAGCTCAAAAATAATTCCATCCATGCCTTTTAAAATATTGAAACATGTGATAAAGGTTTCATTTTTAAGCTTAAACTGGAACCAAACACCATTAAAATTTTAGTTCTGCAACATTCAAACACAACACCTGCTCTAAAATCTAGTGTATAAGTGCCTTCTGTTCTAGAGATCTGGTACATATTGAGATGTCATTTAAATATACATGAAAATGTAACAGTGGAGCAGTGGAAGAATGAATGTGACCATGCCAGACTACACAAGGCCAATGTCAGGCTCAACCTTGATGGAGGAGGTAGATAGCTGTTACTTGTACTGGGGAAAGAAGGGGGGGAAAAAAATCAGCTTTTCACTTTGGGCCAAAAGAGGATACAATTATTATCTTCACAGGAGCTTTGGTCACTTGTATGTTTGTTGTTGATCCATGCCTAGTATTTCCCATTTGTCTCTGGTCTTATTGCTGAAGCTGATATTCAAGATATTTTCAGGAATGGCTTGGGTTGGTTCTAATGAAGTGTTGCAGTCTGAAACATGATTCACTCTCCTGTACTCAGGCAGCCAGGTCAATGTTAGAATTGGCAGAACTTTAGAAGCAGAATTTCTGCCAGCCCTCTCAAATAGAAAATCAAATGTGGTACATGAAGCCCAGGGGAAATAAATCTTGAAGAGATATACAGGTTTAATCAATGAAGCATTCATCAAAATACAGAAACAAAGTACTGGGCAAAACTTTACCTCCTGACGTGCTGGGAACAGACAAGTCCAATATGCCACAACAAACTCAACTTTCCAGGATTTCCTGCAGGCAATGGATTTTTAACCCCACAGTGTGTGACTGTCAACCTTGAAAGGCTCCATCCCCATGAGGTTAACCTGATTGGTATGGGAGAGCTCTAAGGGAGACCTGGTGAATCCAGACTAGGATTAAGGGGATGTCAAATCCCCAGCTCTTGGATAGAAGTCCAATCCTAGTGGCATCCAATATCTGAGCTCAGGCCTGATGCTGTGGAATTGGGGACTAAAAAGGCATGTTTAAAAGAAGGGGAGCCTTGATTTTAAAACTGAATCAAACAATAATGGAATTAAAAAGTATGTTGCAAAGAGGTCTGTACAAAAGCTTTGTCTTGTGATCATAAGATTTACATTTTACACTCAGTTTAATCTTTTGGAATCTTTTTGTTTGCAGTTTTATTTAACATTTAAATTATCTGTAATTGCATCACTTTATTTTGATGACACAGGAAAACAACAGAATTTTCCAGGTAATTTTCAGTAATCTAGAGGTGGTACTTCTGTACAGTGTTACTGTGATGTGGTAAAGCTGGCTATTTCATTTCACATATTGGAATATCTACAAGAAATTGTCTGAAAGACTTCTTGAAATGGAGAACAGTGAATAGAATAAGTGAATAGAAATAATAGAATTGAATAAGCTAGTGCTTCCAAATAAACCTTTTAGACTATAACCTCATGTTGTGTGATTTTTAACTTTGTCCACCCTAGTCTAAGACCAGCAGTTCCAAATCTAGAATAAGCGAGGCTGACAATGTGTCCTGCATTGTGAACTATAAACCTAACAGTTCTTACTGCTCAATGTGCATTCAATCATTATATTTAAAAAAAGGCAGTGAAGACTAAACTGAAAATGACTTGGAGTGGTGAACTACAAGCTAGTCATAATGCTTATAGTCTCTTGTATTACTCAGGAAAAGTAAACAATTGTTAACCAGATGGAGTTTAATTGTGCTAATTAATATTCATTGAAGTAGGGTTTTCTTTCATCAACTGTTCAATAGAAACGGAAGAGAATACAATGTAATTTGTAGCTGTCTCAAGAATTCCCTTGGGATCCATTACTTCAAAAAGCCTTCCATAGGCACTTTACCTCAAGTACATTGTCTATCTTTCAGTTACTGATGGAGTTTGGATCCCAGTCTTTAAGATTAAAGGAGCTCAAAAGCTCCCTTGTTGAGTTTCCTGACACCTAGCAGACCCAGGCTCAGTCACTGGTATTTAAATATAACCTCCAGCTGCCCTCTACCATTCTCTATAGCCCTCTATTGTTTATTTTCGCTAACATGAGCATACGTAACTCCTTTCATAGACAATTGCACTTCGTCAGATTTGTTTACTCTAATCACACTTCAGCATTAATTCTTACCTGTTTTCACTGCCAATGTGATCACTGCAGGAGGCCAAGACTCTGTTAACAAAATACTTTTAATTTATTTCATCCATACCCCTTCGGTTTTCTTTTGTACTTGCCTTCTGCACAATAAGGCACCAATAAGCACTGTGAAAAAGTATCACTAACTCTCCTCTTCACCCATGAATCCTGTCAAAGCTGCATCTGTCATTATGAAGAAAATTGCATTACCTGTGAAAACACAATACTAACCCCCAAATTATTTTTTAACATTAAATGCAATCCTGATTTATGGCAGTAGCAAACCATGAACATCTTTTTGTAATTGCACATATTCTACTTAGAAACATAATATTGTCCACTTGATTGTTCTATAATGACAATGCATAAATTCATTTCTCTGATTCCTTCCGCAGTCAGGGTTGGACTGACAGATCCTGCTGGCAAATGAATATCAAACATTTAGTAAGAACACTATTAAACTTTACATTGTAAAACACTTTGAGATGCATAATGACAGTGATCTAACCTTAGAGTTCAGGCTTTGCTCTTGCAGTCTGTAGATTCAGTTCTGTGCACTGATTTATTTTAAATGACAGTATTCTCCCAATCATTACCTGGTATGTTTTAACATCTGTACAACATTGCACTCGATCATCGTCATTGCTTGTCATTCTAAAACCGCAGAACCTTAAAGAGGTCTGTTTACAACAAAATTTCTGTCTGATTCTTTAATTTGCAATCTTGCTGTGCACTGTCAGATTTGACTTCTTCCCATAGCAGCCTGTGATTGGGAGATTATTAGAGGACATGATGTAAAGTGTCAGATTCAACCCCATTGCACTACTAAGAAGCATCAGAGGAGGGTTAAGCAACATGGGACTGTATAACTGCTGCACTTTAAAAAGATAGACAGCTAGACTAAAACGAGACTGAAGATTAAATCACTGCTGATTTAACTATACATAAATTAATGGCCCAGAGCTTCCCCTTCAGGTGCTAACAACATCCAGATGCAAAATGCAATCACAACTGTGCTTTTTGTTTCCCCATACAAAATCTCATATAATGTCTTGGGCCCTACTGATAATGGTGAGGCGGTCAGTATTATTGTTACCAGGTAAAACTGACAGAAACTTACAGTGATACCAATACTGTAAGTGAAAACAGTTTTAGCATGGAAGGGCAAAATGTGTTGATGCAGGCTTGGAGTGCCGAATGGCTTGTTCTGGTGCTGTCCAGTTGTTTCTGCTATAACCCAAATTGGCTTTAACGCAGTTAAAGAATTTAGACCGTTACTTGAAGAATGTGTACTTTCCTTACCTATATTCACTATGATGCGATTTCAGCCCCACGGTGCATCTATTGCGTGATTTTCTTATAACATGAGATCACACAAGAATGAAACAATTGTGTTATATCAGAACTGACCTTTTTTTTGTTCTTTGTTTCAAGCATCTTGAATCCACACACGTAGTTAATCATGCAAATCCAGAAGTTGCTTAGATTAGATTAGATTAGATTAGATTCCCTACAGTATGAAAATAGGCTCTACGGCCCAACCAGTCCACACCGATCCACCGAAGAGTAACCCACCCAGACCCATTTCCCTCTGATTAATGCACTGTTGGCCTAATTTTCTGTGGGCTAATTAAATAGGGTATTTGTTGATGAAATCTGCTCAGCTAATATTGTAATGGGTATGAAATGAGGATCATTACATAATAGACACCCGCTGAAGGTACAAAGAGTAGGGCTGCAAAATCAGGCATGGGATCTTAATGGTCAAAAAATTGATCATTTTTCCTGGGTGACTCGTTGGGTCCTGAAAACTGAATTTGGCCAGTTTTTTTCCTCAGAGGATAAATGATGTTGCAATTTTAGTTTTGTTTACTCCCATGGTCTACCACAATATTTATTTTGCTATCTGCAAAATGAGTTAAATGTTCTGCACGTCTCAGTAAGCGTTCACTAATCTCATTAGTTGAAGAATCATCGTGCCACTTGTCCTGTTCAAGGATCTACAGATTTTATATACAGGGTGCCAACGCAGCCGTGGTATTCATGGAAATCTCAGCTGACAAGCCAACAAAAATCTAAGGCTAACTGCATGTCAGATGAACAGTGTTTGTCACTCAGGCTAAAACCCAGCCTTCCTGAAGATGGGCTTATGCCCGAAACATCGATTCTCCTGTTCCTTTGATGCTGCCTGACCTGCTGCGATTTTCCAGCAACACATTTTTAAACTCTGATCTCCAGCATCTACAGTCCTCACTTTCTTCTAAAACCCAGATCAAAGTCTGCCATGATTCAGACAATCAAGCAGCATTGAACCTCCAGCATTTTTAAAATTGCATTTAAAAAGTCTTTGATGATCTTGTCCCAATAGTCATAAAATATGAACTTCCATTGTTGATTTTAATACCTGAGAACTTTATTGACTGAAATGGTCTCAAAATGGGGAAAAAACAGTCTTAAAAATGACCACAATAACCACCTGACCACAGGTTGAATGAAACTTCATAAAACCTTCAAATAACAGTCTGTTCTTAAATTAGCATTTTTAAGAAAAAAAGACTAAAATCAGTCAAGTATGAAGAAACCCAATATCTTCCACATTTATTCACATCTACATGAGCAGTTTCATGTATCAAAGATGAAAGACAATGCATGCAATTATCCAGCTTGAAACATGCAATCAGACATTGTAGTACACAAAGCAAATGTATTTCAGAGGGTTACTTTTGGAATTAGGTTTGCTCGCTAAGCTGGAAGGTTCATTTCCAGACGTTTTGTCACCATACTAGGTAACATCTTCAGTGGGCCTCTGGGCAAAGCACTGATGATACTTCCTACTTTCTATTTATATGTTTAGCTTTCTTTGGGTTGGTGATGTTATTTCCTGTGGTGACATCATTTCCTGCGGTGATGTCATTTCCTATTTTTTTTATCAGGGGGTGATAGATAGTGTCTAATGCAATGTGTTTGCTGATAGAGTTCCGGTTAGAATGCCATGCTTCTAGGAATTCTCGTGCATGTCGCTGTTTGGCTTGTCCTAGAATGGACGTGTCCCAGTTGAAGTGGTATCCTTCCTCCTCTGTATGTAAGGATACTAGTGAGAGAGGGTTATGTTGTTTTGTGGCTAGTTGATGTTCATATATCCTGGTGGCTAGTTTTCTGCCTGTTTGTCCATTGTAGTGTTTGTTACAGTCCTTGCACAATATTTTGTGAATAACATTAGTTTTGTTTGTTGTCTGTATAGGGTTTTCAAATTCATTAGCTGCTGTTTTAGTGTGTTGGTGAGTTTGTGTGCTACCATGATGCCAAGGGGTCTGAGTAGTCTGGCAATCATTTCCGAATTGTCTTTGATGTAGGAGAGAGTGGCTAGGGTTTCTGGACATGTTCTGTCTGCTTGTTTGGGTTTGTTGCTGAGAAATCTGTGGAGTGTGTTCATTGGGTACCCATTCTTTTTGAATACACTGTGTAGGTAATTTTCCTCTGCTCTGCATAGTTCCTCTGTGCTGCCTTGTGTGGTGGCTCATTGAAATAATGTTCTGATGCAGCTTCATTTGAAGATGTTGGGGTGATTGCTTCTATAGTTCAATATTTGGTCTGTATGCGTTGTTTTCCTGTAGACGCTGGTTTGAAGGTTCCCCATGGGCTTTTTGCTCTTCTACGGCATCTAGGAATGACAGTTTGTTGTTGTTTCCTCCTCTTTAGTGAATTTTATGCCAGAAAGGGTATTATTGATGGTCTTGAAGGTTTCCTCTAATTTGTTTTGTTTAGTGATGACAAAGGTGTCATCCACGTAGTGGACCCAAAGTTTAGGTTGGATAGTTCACCTTCACACTTCGCCTTCAACAACAAAACCTACAGACAAACCAGCAGAACATACATAGGATCTCCGACATCGGGGTTCTTAGCAGAGGCAGTAATGAGGAGACTTGAACAAACAGCTCTGCCAAGCATCCAACCCAAACTTTGGGTCCCAAAAGTTTTCATTTCTACCAATGATCCAGGGCGTCACTCACCAATCAATCTCAGGTCATAATCTAACACTTCAAGAACACCACAAGGTCTTTAAAGTAGATTTTTTTTTATCAAGGTGATTGTGCTGGTCACAAAAACATATTAAACTTTGCATTTGTGTTTGTGTGAGCACTTTTTAAATCATTTTTTTCTTAGTCTTAACAATTAATATAATTGCCTCTTTTTTCACTCAAGAAAACTTTGCAAAAGGCTTCTTATTTGTTCCAAGTGTTAATTTGAATGAAGGACAGCTATGTGCTAAAATAAACAAAAAATGCGAAATATTCCCAACGTCTGAATGATACATACAATGGTGAGAAATTTGGGATATCATATAAGAAATAAAGCAATTTTGGGAGCAGCAAACCTCATTTTGCATATAAGTTCAGGACATCAAGATAGGATTGTCACTAGTGACCAGTGAGAGTTCTAATAATGAGACTTTTGCTCATTATTACCCTCATTTTTATTAAATCATCTCTCACAAATACACAATTTCTATTCTACCATCCAGTGGCTAGAAACTAGGTCCAAGGATTCCTGATGTGAAAGTCAGAGCAGGTGCCTGATGAATCTAACTCTCCACTTGCTCGTCTAAACCTCCATCTTAAATATCCAGCTCCAACATCTCAGGGCAAAGTCCATTGGAGGAGGCTGCATGCGTCCCATGTCCATGAATGCTGACATTTGACAGATATTAGCTCCTCTGCATCATCTCACACATCTTCAATCCACTTAAAGTATCCTTCTGCACCATAAACTACACTTTGTTCAATTGTGAAATACTTTAGGAATTACTTAGATGAGCATCATGTATCAAAGATCAATGAAGTAGTCGATCAGCCAGAAGCCTATGATATCTTACACAGATGATTACGTGTAGGGAAATGGTCACATAGGAATCAAGAAGGAACTGGGAGAAATAGAAAATCTGCTGAAGGAAATGTGATTAGTTTTAGGGACCAGTCAGCAGATTGTCAAAATAATAAAGGACAAAAGTGACTACCTGACAAAATGTAAAGAAAATAATATGTCTCCATTGCACATTCAAAATATCCTTCTGCACTTTGGAACACACCAGCAACTAGCATTGAAAGGGCTGCTGCAAGTATATTGCGCATGTAGGGGCTGGCATCCAGCTCACTGACTAGACCAAGTTGCATCTCAGAGTTGCTCACATGCTTTCTTAACAACTCTCGCATTGCATCTGCTTCAATGCCCATAGAATCCTTTAGGATGTTTACCCTTCATAGAACATAGAACATAGAATGTTACAGCACAGCACAGGCTCTTCACCCCTCAATGTTGCATTAACCTGTGAAATTAATCTGATGCCCATCTAACCTACACCGTTCATTATTATCTATATGTATGTCCAATGCCCATTTAAATGCCCTTACCATTGGCGAGTCTACTATTGTTGCAATCAGGCCATTCCACATCCCTACTACTCTCTGAGTAAAGAAACTACCCCGATATCTGTCCCCTCAAATTAGCCTTCACTATCCGAGGAAAAAAAAGCTCTCACTGTCCACTGTCCTCATAAGCCCTTCCTTCCATACCAGGCAACATCCTAGTAAGTCTCCTCTGAACCCTTTCCAAAGTTTCCACATCCTTCCTATAATGCGGTGACCAGAACTGTATGCAATACTGCAGATGTGGCCTTATCAGTGTCTTGTACAGCTGAAGCATGACTTTGTGGCTCCAAAACTCAATTCCCCTAACAATAAACGCCAACACACCATATACCTTCTTAACAACCCTCTCAACCTGTGTGGCAACTTTCAGGGATTTATGCACATAGACACTAAGGTCTCTCTGTTCATCTACACTGCCAAGAATTTTGCCATTAGCCCAGTACTCTGTATTCCTGTTACTTCTTCTGAAGTTAACTACATCACACTTTTCTGCATTATACTCCATTTGCCACTTCTCAGCCCAGCTCTGCATGTTATCTATGTCGCTCTGTAACCCACAATATCCTTCTGCCTACCTTAGTGTTACCCAAAAATTTACTAACCCATCCTTCTATGCCCACATCCAGATTATTTATAAAAATGACAAACAACAGTGACCCCAAAACAGAACCTTGAGTCACACCACTGGTAACGGAGCTCCAGGATGAACATTTCCCATCAACCATTACCCTTTGTCTTCTCTCAGCTAACCAATTTCTGATCCAAACCACTAAGTTGCCTTCAATCCCAAAACTCTGTATTTTGTGCAATAGCCTACCATGTAGAACTTTATCAAAAGCCTTACTGAAATCCATATACACCACATCGACTGCTTTACCTTCATCTACCTATTATGTCACCTTTTTGCAGAACTCAATAAGGTTAGTGAGGCACAACCTACCCTTCACAAACAGTGTTGACCATCCCTAACCAAATTATTCCTTTCCAGATGATTATAAATCCTATATCTTATAACCTTTTCAACATCTTACCTACAACCAAAGTAAGGCTCACTGGCCTATAATTACCAGGGTTGTCCTGATTCCCCTTTTTAAACAAGGGAATAACATTAGCTATCCTCCAATCTTCTGGCACTACTCCTGTCAACAATGATGACACAAAAATCAAAGCCAAAGCTTCCCAAGGAATCCAAGGATAAATCCCATCTGGTGAGGGGTCTTAACTATTTTCAGATCTTTCAAAATTGATAAAACCATCTCTTTGTCAACCAGAATCCCATCTAATCTAACAGCCTGTATCTCTGTATTCTCACTAACATTTCCCTTTTCCAATGTGAACACTGACAATTAGTATTAATTAAGCTCTTTTCCTATGCCCTCAGATTGCACACACAACTTCCCACTACTGTCTTTGATTGGCCCTAATCTTACTCAAGTCATTCTTTTATTCCTGATATACCTATAGAAGGCCTTAGGGTTTTCCTTGATCCTATCCACCAACAACTTCTCATGTCCCCTCCTGGGTCTTCTTAGCCCTCTCTTCAGAACTTTTCTGGCTAACTTACAACTCTCAAGCCCCCTACCTGAGACTTCACGTCTCATCGTCACATAAGCCTTCTTCTTCCTCATGACAAAAGCTTTAACTTCTTTTGTAAATCATAGCCCGCTCTCTCGAAAACTACCTCCCTGCCTGATAGGTACATACTTATCAAGAACTCGCAGTAGCTGTTCCTTGAATAGGCTCCACATTTCAAGTATTTCCATCCTCTGCAGTTTCTTTCTCCAAGTTATGCATCCTAAGTCCTCCCTAATTGCATAGTTGCCTTTTCCCCAGTTATACTTCTTTCCCTGCGGTATGTACCTCTCCCTGCCAATTGCTATTGTAAACATAACTGAATCGTGATCACTATCGCCAAAGTGCTCACCTACCTCCAAATCTAACACCTGGCCGGGTTCATTCCCCAGTACCAAATCCAATGTGGCATCATCCCTTGTTGGCCTGTCTATATACCGTGTCAGAAAACCCTCCTGCATATATTGAACAAAAGCTGACCCATCTAAATTGCTTGAACTATTGTACTCCCAGCCAATATTGGGGAAGTTAAAGTCCCCCATAACAACTACCCCGTTACTTTCAGTCCTATTGAGAATCATCTTTGCTATCCTTTCCTCTACAATCCTGGAACAATTTGGAGGCCTATTGAAAACTCCCAACAGGGTGACCTCACCTTTCCTGTTTCTAACCTCAGCCCAAACTATCTCAGCGGATGAGTCCTCAAACGTTACCTCAACTGCTGTAATATTACCCTTCATTAACAATGCCACACCCTCTCTTTTCCCATCTTCTCTTTTCTTGCTGAAACATCTAAATCCCAGAATCTGCAACAACCATTCCTGTCCCTCCTCTACCATGTCTCTGAAATGACCACAACATCGAAATCCCAGGTAATAACCCATGCTGCAAATTCACTCAACTTATTCTGGATGCTCCTGGCATTGAAGTACACGCATTTCAAACCAACATCCTGATTGCTGGTGCCCTCTCGCGACCTTGTAAACTTATCCCTGACCTCACCTCCCTCAACCTCCTTTACACTGGAACTACAATTCATGTTCCCATCCCTCTGCTGCATTAGTTTAATCCCCCTAATCCCCCCGCTACACCCCCCCCCCCCCCCCCTTCCACCAACCTCTGCAGAGCATTATCAAATTTCCCACTTAGGATATTAGTACCCCTCTTGTTCAGGTGAAGACCATCCTGTTTATTGACCACCTTCCCCAGGAACAGCTCCAATTATCCGAGAATCCAAAACCCTCCTCCTGCACCATCCCGGTAACCACATGTTCAGCTCTGCTCTCTCCCTGTTCCTCGCTTCATTAGCACAACGCGTGGGCAACAAACCAGAGATATCAACTCTGTTTGTTCTACCTCTAAGCTTCCACCCTAGCTCCCTGAATTTCTGCCTGAGATCCCCACCTTTCTTCCTACCTATGTCGTTGGTGCCTATGTGGACCACGACTTGGGGCTTGGGGCTGCTCCCCCTCTTCTCAAGGATCCTAAAAACATGATCAGAGACCTCACAACCCTGACACCTGTGAGGTAACACACCAATTGTGAGTCTCTCTTGTTCCCACAAAACCTCCTAGCTGTCCCCCTAATTATGGAGACCCCAATGACTAAAGCTCTGCTCCTCTTCCCCTTCCCCTCTGAGCAATAGGGACAGACCCTGCGCCAGAGACCTGTGCCCCATTGCTTACTCCTGGTAAGTCGTCCCCCGAACAGTATCCAAAACAGTATACTTGTTGTTGAGGGGAACCATCACAGGAGATCCCTGCACTGCCTGCCGGTTCCCTTTTCTACTCCTGATGGTAACCCATCTACCTACTTCATGTGGCTGTGGAGCCAGAGCTAATAATGGCTTGCCTCAATGGTACCTTCTTCATCTTATCTTCCCTCTCATCAAAGGCAGAAGTCCTTTCCAAAACGAGGATTTCTGCCATTGATGCCCATTTTGAACAGCAGCTGTGCACGAGGTCAAGCACTGCCAGGCAGAAGCAGCCCTTCATGTTGTATGGAGTGAGAGGGGAACCAAAATGAAATGCTTTTCAGGTCACAACAATGGCACAACTCACATTTCATCGAATGTTTTAAATTAATGACTATTTAGGAACCATGCTACACAGGTTACCCATCATTAGTCTCATCCTATTTTTGAACAGTGTAAGGGAGTGCTATTCTTCCCTCAGTGCCCAAGCTATCCTCCAGTTTAGTCATGCCAACCATCATGCTCCACTGACCCTCATCGAAGCCAGGGTGATTGTGACTGTCAATGACCCCTCTCCCCTGCAGTAACCTGTATCCTCCAGTGCACTATTGTGTACTACCTCCCATTACATGTTGTGTTTGTCCACTTCACAATTATTTTTCCCTCTACATCACAGCTTGCTGCCTTCAATCTCAAATTGAATCCCCAACCTCTCGACCATAGCAGTAGCTCCTGACAACCCCCTTGACTCTTATGAAGCTGCTGTGCAGGTTGACCATGGCTCACACCACTGACCAACTTGGATGCATTGTTCCAATTGCTGAGTCACCAGCTCTCTGACTAATCTGTATGCAGCTCCACGCCTAATTTATGGTTAATCCCTGGGTCATTGTACAGGTTCTGCAGAAACTGACCATGACCCAGCTACAAAAGTACAGACACCCTCATTCTGATTACCACAAATGAGAGAAACTCACCTTGTCCAAGGCCCTGGACTGATAGCAGTTTCTGCCTTGATTTACTGTGCCAGAAGACCCTGACTGAAAGCTGTCTTCCTTGATCTGTCTAAGGAGTCGACTTAATTATTTGAGACTTGGCCATTGGTTGAAGCAAATGCAATGTGTTGCTGCATACACTGTTGGCAGATGGTGCAGATGTAATATTAACATAGCACAGAGCCACAAAGCAATATGTCCACCCATTTCACTGATCACTCCTGAGTTCAAGTGAGTGAATACTAAGAGAGCAAGCGAGTGACCATGAGGTACAATGTGGCAAAAGTGAGGACTGCAGAGTTTAGATCAGAGTGGTGCTGGAAAAGCACAGCAGGTCAGGCAGCATCCATGGACAGGAAAATCGATGTTTCAGGCAAAAGCCCTTCATCAGGAATAGAGGCAGGAAGCCTCCAGGGTGGAGAAATAAATGGGGGAGGTGGGGCTGGGGCGAAGGTAGCAAAAAGTACAATAGGTAAATGGGCGTGGGGATGGAGGTGATAGGTCAGAGACGAGGGTGGGGGAAGGTAGCAAAGAGTACAATAGGTGAATGGGTGTGGGGATGGAGGTGATAGGTCAGAGACGAGGGTGGGGGAAGGTAGCAAAGAGTACAATAGGTGAATAGGCGTGAGGATGGAGGTGATAGGTCAGAGATGAGGGTGGGGGAAGGTAGCAAAGAGTACAATAGCTGAATGGGTGTGGGAATGGAGGTGATAGGTCAGAGATGAGGTTGGGGGAAGGTAGCAAAGAGTACAATAGATGAATGGGCGTGGGGATGGAGGTGATAGGTCAGAGGGGAAGGTGGAGCGGATTGGTGGGAAGGGAGATTGGCGGGTAGGAAGGTCATGGGGACAGTGCTGAACTGGAAGGTTGGAGGAGCTTCAGGGCAGAGGAGATGACCTGGGGGTTGCAGTGAGAGAGAGATTCACTGAGATTCTTGTGGAGAGAGGAGGAGAACTTCTTCAAGGTAGGCATTCTTGCAAGAGGATTCGCAGTAAGGTTAAAATCAACTAGGCAAAAGTGAGGACTGCGAATGCTGGAAACCAGAGTTTAGATCAGAGTGGTGCTAGAAAAGCACAGCAGGTCAGGCAGCATCCAAGGAGCAGGAAAATCAATGATTTGGGCAAAAGCCCTTCATCAAGAATAGAGGCAGGATGGAGAGTGGAGAGATAAATGGGGGGGAGGAGCTGGGGAGAAGGTAGCAAAGTGTACAATAGGTGAATGGGGGTCAATGTGGCCTAATCCACAAGGTGGGAGGTCATCCCTGGGTGCAAGGTGTCCTAATAGTCATATTACAGTGATCAACATGTCTGCTGACACCCACAATCAGATTTAAATATGCATGAACACAACACTCATGTGCAGTATGCCTGCCTGGACAGCCAGTGACATCATTCCATCCCATTCATTCATACTTACTGTGTGAATTTGGGCAATTTGTTTTTACTGGATAAATGTTTCACAAAATGAGCATGTGCAGAAACTTTCATACGCACACAATGTGAACCTTTCCTGCATGTCAGGAGAAATGGTGGTTGTCAGTGTTCTCCTAAGTGCAACACTGAAGTGGGAATTATTTTGTAATTGGATCAGAGATGTGCCATGAGGGTATGGAGAGGCTGATACAAGTCTGACGCCGATATCTGGTTGTTGCAGGTTCTGGGATTTAGACGTTTCAGGAAGAACAGAGAAAAAGATGGTAAAAGAGGGGAGATGTGACACTGTTAGGCAAGCACTGTATTTCGGTGGCAGAAAGGACATTTGAGGACTTGTCTACTAAGGAACTTTGGGCTGAAGATAGAAACAGGAAAGGAGAGGTCACCCTGTTGGGAGTTTTCAATAGGCCGCCAAATAGTTCCAGAGATAAAGAGGAAAGGATAGCAAAGATAATTCTAGATAGGAGCGAGAGTAACAGGCTAGTTGCTATGGGAGACTTTAACTTTCCAAATATTGACTGAAAATATTATAGTTTGAGTAATTTAGATGAGTCTGTTTTTGTCCAATGTGTGCAGAATGGTTTCCTGACACAGTATGTAGACAAGCCAACAAAGGCAAGGCCACATTGGATTTGGTACTGGGTAATGAACCTGGCAAGATGTAAGATTTGGAGAAAAGTGAGCACTTTGGTGATAGTGACCACAATTCAGTAATGTTTACTTTAGCCATAGAAACTGATAGGTATATACCACAGGACAAGAGTTATTGCTGGGAGAAAGGCAACAATGATGTAATTAGGCAAGATGCGGCCATATCTGGAGTATTGTGTGCAGTTTTGGTCGCCATACTATAGGAAGGATGTGGAGGCACTGGAACGGGTGCAGAGGAGGTTTACCAGGAAGTTGCCTGGTATGCTAGGAAGATCGTATGAGGAAAGGCTGAGGCACTTGGGGCTGTTTTCATTGGAGAAAAGAAGTTTTAGTGGTGACTTGATAGAGGTATACAAGATGATTAGGGGTTTAGATAGGGTTGACCATGAGAACCTTTCTCCACGTATGGAGTCAGCTATTACGAGGGGGCATAGCTTTAAATTAAGGGGTGGTAGGTATAGGATAGATGTTAGGGGTAGATTCTTTACTCAGCGAATCGTGAGTTCATGGAATGCACTGCCAGTAGCAGTGGTGGACTCTCCCACTTTATGGGCATTTAAGCGGGCATTGGATAGACATATGGAGGATAGTGAGCTAGTGTAGGTTAGATGGGCTTGGATCGGCGCAGCATCGAGGGCCAAAGGGCCTGTAGTGCGCTGTATTTTTCTATGTTCTATGTTCTATATTTAGGAAGCATAGGATTGGGAAGGAAACTGCAGGGGATGGGTACAACTTAATTATGGAGCTTATTCAAGGAACAGCTATTCCATGTCCTTGATAAGTATGTACCTGTCAGGCAGGGAGGAAGTGGTTGAACAAGGCAACCATGGTTTACTAAAGGAACTGAATCTCTTGTCAAGAGGAAGAGGAAAGCTTATGTTAGGATGAGATGTGATAGCTCATTTAGGGCACTTGAGAGTTACAAGTTAGCCAGGAAAGACCTAAAGAGGGAGCTAAGAAGAGCCAGGGAGGGGCATGAGATGTCGTTGACAGATAGGATTATAAGGATATCAGGAATAAAAAAAATGACTAAAGAAAGATTAGGGCCAATCAAGGAGAGTAGTGGGAAGTTTTACATGGATTCTGAGGAGATAGGGAAGCGCTAAATGAATATTTTTCATCAGTATTCACACAGGAAAAAGACAATGTTGTCGAGGAGAATACTGAGATACAGGCTACTAGACTAGATGGGATTGAGATTCACAAGGAGGAGGTGTTAGCAATTCTGGAAAGTGTGAAAATAGATAAGTCCCCTGAGTTGGATGGGATTTATTCTAGGATTCTCTGGGAACCAGAGAGGAGATTGCAAAGCCTTTGGCTTTGATCTTTAAGTCATCATTGTCTACAGGAATAGTGCCAGAAGACTGGAGGATAACAAATGTTGTCCCATTGTTCAAGAAGGAGCATAGAAAAACCCTGATACTTATAGACGAGTGAGCCTTACTTCACTTGCAAGTGAAGTATTGGAAAGATTATAAGAGGATTTATAATCATCGAGAGTGGAATAAGTTGATTAGATGTAGTCAACACAGTTTTGTGAAGAGTAGGTTGTGCCTCACAAACCTTTTTCAGTTCTTTGAGAAGGTGACCAAACAGGTGGAAGGGGATAAGGCGGATGATGTGGTGTATATGGATTTCAGTAAGGCATTTAATAAGGTGCCCCTTGGTAGGCTTTTGCACAATATACAGAGGCATGGGATTGAGGGTGATTTAGCAGTTTGGATCAGAAATTGGCTAGCTGAAAGAAGACAGAGGCTGGTGGTTGATAGGAAATGTTCATCATGGAGTTCAGTTAGTTGTGGTATGCCGCAAAGATCAGTTTTGGGAGCACTGCTATTTGCCATTTTTATAAGTGACTTAGACGAAAGTGTAAAAGATTGAGTAAGTAAACTTGTAGATGACACTAGGGTCGGTGGAGTTGTGAATAGCGCTGAAGGATGTTGCAGGTTGCAGAGGGACATAGATAAGCTGCATAGCTGAGCTGAGAGGTGGCAAATGGAGTTTAATGCAGAATTGTGTGAGGTGAATCACTTTGGAAGGAGCAACAGGAATAAAGAGTACTGGGCTAATGGTAAGATTCTTGGTGATGTAAATGAGCAGAGACATCTTGGTGTCCATATACATACATCCCTGAAAGTTGCCAACCAGGTTGATAGGGTTGTTAAGAAGGCACATGGTCTGTTAGTTTTTATTGGTAGAGAGATTGAGTTTTGGAGCCATGAGGTCATGCTGCAGCTGGACAAAACTCTGGTGTGGCTGTACTTGGAGTATTGCGTACAGTTCTGGTCACCACATTATAGGAAGAATGTGGAAGCTTTGGAAAGGGTGCAGAAGAGATTTACTAGGATGTTGCCTGGTATGGAGGGAAGGTCTTATGAAGAAAGGCTGAGGGACTTGAGGTTGTTTTCATTGGAGAGAAGAAGGTTGAGAGAGGACCTAATTGAGACATACAAGATAATCAGAGGGTTAGATAGGGTGGACAATTAGAGTGTTTTTCCTTGGATGGTGATGGCTAGCACAAGAGGACATAGCTTTAAGTTGAGGGGTAATAATATAGGACAGATGTCAGAGGTAGTTTCTTTACTCAGAGAGTAGTAGGGGCACTGAATGTACTGCCTGCAACAGTAGTAGACTCGCCAACTTTAAGGGCATGTAAATGCTCATTGGATAAACATATGGATGAAAAGAGAATAGTGTCGGATAGATAGGCTTCAGATTGGCTCCATAGGTCAGCGCAACATCTAGGGCCAAAAGGCCTGCACTGTCTGAACATGTTCTATGTTCTATGTTCTAGCCCATGGTCACTGCCCATGAAACATAGCCTAAAATGCTGGGGACTGCTGACCAAGGTGGAGGTCTGGAGAAGTGAGCAGCCAGCTGGAATCTGCTCTGACATCCTTGTTGGGAACCGTTGCCATCCAGTTTCTCTCCAATGGGTAGGAGAATGGGAAACTGCAAACAAATGGAGCAAGACTAGGTCATAATGGCAGGCTAATTGACCTGTGGCTGATCCCTAGTGAGAGTCTTGTCTCGCCATTTAACATTTGACTGAAGAACTGGACATTTCTTTCCAACATCAAGAATCTCATTTCTGTAAATCTCACCCTATTTTCCAACTGATTTACCAATTCCCACATAGTGGAAAGTAATATTTAAAACATAACTACCACATCATTCATTTAGTTTTAGTCTGAAATGGTTATTATGCAGAGGAGAAATTGCATGCTATTAAACAGTCAACATGGCTAGAGTAGGTAATGGAGCAAATGGGGAGAAGTGACATCCAACATGTGGGCGGCACGGTGGCACAGTGGTTAGCACTGCTGCCTCACAGCGCCTGAAGACCCGGGTTCAATTCCCGACTCAGGCGACTGACTGTGTGGAGTTTGCACGTTCTCCCCGTGTCTGCGTGGGTTTCCTCCGGGTGCTCCGGTTTCCTCCCACAGTCCAAAGATGTGCGGGTCAGGTGAATTGGCCATGCTAAAATTGCCCGTAGTGTTAGGTAAGGGGTAAATCTAGGGGTATGGGTGGGTTTCGCTTCGGCGGGTCGGTGTGGACTTGTTGGTATGGAGGGCCTGTTTCCACACTGTAAGTCTAATCTATGACTTCAATCACCACTGTGATTTCTACAAGTGAAGTCCAGGATCTGGGAAGATTTCACCATGTGTCTCCTGGTTGTAGATTCTACAACCAGGGGTAACATCATTTTTAAATTCACCTGGTCCAGCTCTTTAATAATGTTGTAAGGATCAAGCAGATCATCGCTCATTCTTCTAAACTTAAGAGAATATGGGCCTAGTCTCTTCAATCTCTCCGCATAAAACATTGCTGATTTCTCAAGAATTAGTCCAGTAAATATTCACTGTATACCTTCTATGGAAAGTATATCCTTTCTTAGGTAAGGGGATCAGAACAACATCCAATAAAAAGACCATAACTTTTAAGAACTTTGTCGAAAGCCCATGAATAAATGCAATTATCAGAAACTCACAATGGTGAATAATTCAATCAGAGGACTTGGTCAGTTCTGAGGGTGGAAAGTCTTCTTATGCGATATCTAGTACAAGAGATCACTGAAACTCAATTTGCACTGGGCATGCTTCCTTGAACCTTTACACTGGCTCAGCTGATGTTGGGTGAATGGTGATGAAAGACTGGTGTAACCTAACAAAAGTGCTTGCCCTTAATCTTCAAAGATAGAAATTGCTTTAACTCACTGTCCTTCCAAGTGCAAAATTAAGTTTTACCAATGTGTTCATATTTTACCAAGTCCTTTCTCATTCACTGTCGTCCCTTGATCAATGGTAGAGCAAAAAATTAATTACCATCTGAGTTTCTTGATGCTAACATAATAGAAAAGATTGTCATGATAGTGATATTATTGAAGCCATGGGAAATATGCATTGATTCAGATATATCAGAATGTGTTATGGTTAGACCCTTCTGTGTTATATATAAAACACAAAATAATGATGTTAATATAAAATTGTAAACCTTTGTGTGACCATATTGTATTTCCATTAGTTAAAAAATAATCTTTATCTGTGATGCTTAAGTGTTCTTATTCGTAATACAGACTCAAGAACCAACAGTTACCAGAGGAATTCATTTTCTATAGATTTTTGAAATATATTGGCTGTACAATTCTATTTTTCTAGTCCTTGCTGTCAAATCTGTTAAGCCATATTTATTTGGATGTTGCTTAGCCTTTAGCTAGGTGCTTACATTTTTCTGTTTTGTATTCAGCTTTTCTGCAAGTATAAGCATAATACTTAATTTTGTTAGGCTTACTTTGCAGATCATACACATTTTGCCCATTTCATGAAATTGCACAACATAAGCACAAAAATTTCAGGCCAGTACTTTATTGTTTGTGTAGGTGTAATCCTCAATACTGTTAAAAGTTTTGTCAGCTTACTGGAAAGTAGTATTTAAAACATAACTATGGCATCATTCATTTAGTTTGAGTCTGAAATGGTTATCATGCAGAGGAGCAATTGTATGTTATTAAACAGTTAACATGGCTAGAGTAGATAATGGAGCAAATGGGGAGAGTGACATCCAACATGACTTCAGTCACCACTGTGATTTCTACAAGTGAAGTCACAAGTGCCAATGTGCATGATATCACAAATGATGGTAAAGTCCTCATTCATGACTAATCCATAAATTAACTAACATTCCTTGATTTGTTTAACATGATCTATTCAAGTGCATAAGCCCTTTAATTTTTTTTTGCATTCTATGTCATGTGGTAACTTAAAGGAGTCAGCCTATCCATTTCCTGCATGGGGAATTCCATGTTGTCACTATAAAGTTTACAGGGAATGCTGATCTTAATCTGTGTGTCATGGTCCTGTAATGCTTAAAACCTTTGCTTAACAAAAATCTCTCAATCTCTGCAATGTATCGAAATATTGAAGAGCTAATTTTTAAGTAAGCTTCCATAATCTACTTGCGGTTGCAGTGAAGATTTGAGCTAGTAAGCTGATTTTAAACAGTCATCTCATTGTTGAAGTTATTTTCCTGACATTAATTTTGAAATATTGTCCATTCTTGTCATGTGCTTTGCCAATTTGCCCTTTAGCTGATAATTATAGCAACTGGGATGGAAGAAATGCCAATATTTCATTTTCTACGCGTTGTCCATTTGCTGGTTCATCTGAAAGGACATAAAACACATTGCACATTTGGCAATGTTAAGCACTATCAAGTGTTAAAGTTGCAATCACTGCATTTTATCAAAATGTTCAATGTTACCCAAAATGTTTTTTTTTCAACTGCCTGCTTGTGAAGTGTGTGTTGTTTCCTTGCTTGGTTCTAAATTCTTAACCTGATATGTTAAGAACAAAGCATAACATTAAATTGCATTTCTGTTTGGTACTTTGTGTGTTAAGAAGTAAACATGGTTTGGTTTACTATCTGTGTATTTTTGGGTTGGTGCAGTGGTCTGACAGTCTCGTTTGTCTGCAAACATTTTAATAAAAGTTTAAATCCTAGAGGTCAATCAGAATAAGTCAGTGCATTAGCAAAAATATACAGGAAAAATCTGTTTTTCCTTTATAACCAGGGTCAATGAATATCAAAGAAAAAGAAAGCAGTGCGGAAAGTCACAATCTGTGTGCAGGCTATGCCAGTGTGTGAAGGATTGGTGGACATTGAAATTGGAAATTCATGTTGTTGCTCTGAAGTTAAAATCAAAGTGAGTGTAGTTTGTAGTTTGTTTTAGGTATCTCAGGAAGAGACACTAGCTGAACTGGAAAGAAACGTCTAAGTGACTGCACAGAACTTCAGAGCAAGGAAACCGTACGAGCTTGAGCTTGAGCTTGAGCCTGAGCAAGGAGCCTTGGTGTGGAGATAATGGCAACCTTTCATTGAGATTTGTATGTTCATGAGGATTTTGTTTGGATAAAAGGAATACTGTGAATTTGAATCTTTTTTCTGATATCTGTAATAAAATGTTTCCAATCCTTTCTCAGGTAATATAATTTATGGGTTTTTATCAGGTTCAATGTTTTATTCTTGCATTAAAAGTACACTGGCAACTACGTGTGAATGTGTCCAGGAAGTGATGTCACAGTTTAAAAATAATAAATACGGTACCTAACAAGTCAGATTTCACTCTGGGATCTGACTTGTCCAGTATCAATATCAACTGGGATTATAGAAAAGTGGAGGCTCTTATGAGATTGGATTTCCTTGAATTTGAAAGGGTCTGTGCATCCTGTAAGAAATAAGTGCTGGGTATAAAACAGGTGAGTTTCTGTGAGGTATACTGAATGGATTGGAATTTTGAAGTGGCTTTGACTGTTGCTAAGATTGTTCAAGGAGTTGAAGATGAAACAGTGGATTAGTTGAAATATTTAACAATGGTGAAACAGACAGTGAGCAGGTGAACCAAAGGTAGAGATAAAAGCAAGGTCGAATAAAGATTGTATGACTAAAGTAATCACCAGCATTTAGATTAAAGGGAGAATAGGTTGAAATAGATATTCGCAGCTAGAATTAGCTAAGATTCAATTCTAAATGAATGAAAACTTTGATTTTGAAGAACAAAGAGAGCAAAACAGAAATAGAAAAAGAGGAGAAAGAAAGAAGAAATAGGAATTTAAAAATTTTGAATTAGCAAGCAAAGATAAAGAAAAAGAAAGGGAAATGAAAATGCAAGATGTGAAATGGAACTCCAGAGACAGAGAGTGAGAGGGGGGGAGAGAGAGAGAGATCTCATCAAATATGATTTGATTGAGACAATCTTAGAGGGAAAGAAGGAAGGAGAGTTTGTTGCTCATGGGAAGATTCTGATTCCATGGGAGAAGTTTGATTTAACAAAAAGTTTTGCTTAAGTGTCTAAATATACAGAGAATCTCGTTGAAAGATAGTTCCCCTCTTGTGAAAAGATAGCTGTGAAGTTAAAGTGACCAGAAGGTACTTAGACCTTAATGTTACAAAATATCCTGATAGCTAACGTTATGAATCTATATCCAGGTACCAGTTTGTCAGGAGAACAGTCTGCAGACTCTGATACTGTTTAAAAGGGCAATACTCAGCGCTGATACACCTGATAAGAAAGAAAATTAATTGGAACCTTGTAGACTTTGCAAGAGGAGAGGAAATGCTATAGGATTAGTATATTCAGTTAGAGACGATCTTTGAAATGTGAGGAAAATCACAATTATGGAAGAATTGGAAAATGCTGTTTCAGTAAATCTTTAGAAGCTATTTCAATGAGCACCAAGTATCAAAGATCCATGAAGCAGTGGTTCAGCCAGAATCCTACAATGTTTCACATAGACAGTCATGTTGGGAAATGATCACATGTGAGTCAAGAATGAAATTGAAGGAATAGAAAATCTGGGGCAAGAAATATTATTAGTTTTACAGACCGATCAGGAGGTTGTCAAAATAATAAAGAAGAAAGATGACTACCTGTAGAAAGGTAAGGAAAATAATTTGCATCCATTGTACTAAAACTGGTACCTAAGCTAATTGCTGTAAATTAAAAGAGAGACCTAGTGCGATAATAGTAATGCCTAAGAAATGTTTGTGTCAAGAAAGTAGGTAGGTATCAAACTTCTGCAGTGGTATTCCAGGTGACCTCCTGACATGGCTGATCATACTTTTACAAAATCCTCAGATGGATGCAGATCAGAGATACAATACTACCTGTGTTCCTAAAAGGGTCCAAAGTGGAATAGGGCAGAGGTCTCCTAGAGATGAGATTTCAATGCCGAGGCCATTTCAACAAGCCCTTGCAAGTATTGCTCAGAAATTATGTGCCATGTTATTGTGATGTGCTTCACAACTAAAGCTAACAAATTGAACATATCCTGGATGCAGCAAAATGAGGAGTTGAGAATAACATTTTGCGGTTGCAGATCAGGACGTTGACCAGGAGAGATATTTAAGAGATCATGATAGAGCTATGCTCTGATGATTCTGAGAGGCCGGACATCCAGTTCCAGCATGCTTTGGACAGTCTTTCATAGTGTAACCTTCCTTTGGTTATGTAGGAAGTGACTCCTTGGTGGTCTGAAGTTCATGTAGGCCTAGTTATTTCTGCACAACCTTTCTGTTGCTGAATAAATGTTTCCTTATTCATATGATTGCACATGTGGTCTCTTTACGATCAAGTATCTGCACTTAACTGGTCTTCATCGCTATCTGGGAGAAAGCAACAGTAACTGAGACAGGGCAGTAACATCACATGGCAGTATGGTTAGCTGCCTTTTCAGGATTCTTGCTGCATCGGTTATCCGAGAGTTATGCAGTGAAATCTCTCATAATGTAGCAGATCGGGAGCAATCCTGAGGTACCTCCTTTCCACCATCGCATTCACCAGCTTCTCCAGATCCTAAGCAGCAAAACAACAGGCTAACTTGCCTTTCTGCACTTCTGTGTCAACAATCAAACAACATACTGCAAAGTGCAGTACTTGGCTTGCAACAGCTGTAGTACTGGGATCTAAATATAATACCAGCAGCATGAACGTTGCAAAGTCCAAGTTGCAGTGAGTCCTTTCAGTTCTCCTGAGACAAAATTCCATCAATGCCAGACAGACCAGTAGCACAATTAATGAGCTAAACAGCAAACAATTACCTGAGAAAGAAAAAAGCCAACATTGCCCATGGAGGATTCTCACCAAAATAAACATTTTGCTAGGAAATGGAAATAGTCAGCCCTTCATTTCTAAACTGTGCATTCAACTTTGCAAAAAAAATTCACCAAAGCTTGTGAGTTCACCAAAAACCTTTTCAAACTCACAGAACAAATAATGAAAGCCAGAGCAGATTAACAATGTTTTCCTAGATATTAACACTGTATTAACATTGTTATCTGTTAACTCTAGTTCAATGGACAAAAAGAAGTAGAGGCAAAAATCTGCTTTAATTAAGTGATATGGATTCAATGATATATCTAGAAAGGCAGAACAATTCATAAAGTTGGTTGGTCTGGGTAAGGGATCTGCCAATGTCTGTAGACTGCTGGACACTAGATTTAGGGACATGTGTACTCATTCTGAAATTAAAATGACAGTGAGTGATTTGTCTTTGTACTATGTATCTAAGGTGTTGCTAGCTGAAGGGAAAAGACATCTAGTAACAATACAGAAAGGAAAATAGTGGCAGCTGGAGCAGCCTGAGTCTGAGTCTGAGCGAGGACCCATAGTGTGGAGATGGTGGTAACTATTCACTGTGGTTTGGATGATTGTTTTAGTATTGTTGAGATAAAAGAAAAGTATGAATTGAACCATTTTTGTAATGAAATCTTCCCAACTTTTCAATTTTTCCAGTGTAATAATTAATGGTGCAAATAATCTGATCATCTGATCGTCATCGGAGCAGTCAAGAATGGAGTTGAACATCAGGGCCATGCAGTCCCTGACACAGCAGACATGCAAAGGTTGACAAGAGAATTGCAGATTCTGAGGAGTGGTCACTGAACCCGAAATGTTAATTCTGATTTCTCTCCACAGATGCTGCCAGACCTTGTGAGCGTTTCCGTTTTTGTTTCTGATTTACAGTGCAGTTCTTTCAGTTTTTAAATTGAAGACTTCAATGAGAGATTCCCCTACATCTGGAACCCTCGGAAAGAATCCATTAAGGTCAGAGAACTTTGTTAAGCTAATTGATTTACAAGAAAAGTTACAACCCTAATCTAACCCATGGGTTATGAGGAAACTGAAATCTAACTCACCATACACCCCTCCCCCTTTCACCCACAGCTCAAGGTCATGACCTTCCCCTACCCCTGAGAAACATCAACCCCAACCCCACTCTGTCTGCCTCCACTCTTGGACAGTCCAACCCAACACAATGCCACCAAACCCCTCACTGGATCCAAAACTCTAATCCTCATCACCAGACCCAACGAACCCACCCACACACCAGCACCAACACTTCCACCCCTGCCAGGCTCAAAACATTCTCCCCCACAAGGTCTGACAACCCCTATCCCCCCAAAATTGAGGATCACTTCCCCTGGCAACAGACACTACACCTTCCTCCCTCAATGAATCCATTGCCTCTCTCCCCCTTTGCATCTGTAATGGGTTCTTCCCACCAGGCACAAACAGATATCTATGGCAGATCCCTTTTTGAATGGGGAGGTTTGCTAATTGCTCACTTGAAAGAATTATGAAGATCTTGGTTAAAACACTGCCAGCAACCCCCTTCTAGGGCTCAGCCGAAGCTTACAAATACTAAGTGACTTGAGAGAGCGGTGTTGGACTGAGGTGGACAAAATTAAAAATCACCAACTCTCAGTCCAACAGGTTTATTTGGAAGCACTAGCTGTTGGAGTGCCACTCCTTCGTCAGGTGGCTGTGGAGGTTAAGATCCAAAGTGGTGAAAGATGACAATGTGGAAATCTCAGCAGAAGTGGCACATTTTCAAATAATGGCAAAGATGTATTACATAACATTAGGTTAGCAAGTTAGAATGGAGAAAGACCAGATAACAACTTCACACATGAGTCATGCAATACCTCCCATGAGAGAGTAGCTAGGTCTAAGCTGGATGATATCAAGCTATAGTGTCTAAATGGAGAAAGTGAGGTCTGCAGATGCTGGAGATCAGAGCTGAAAATGTGTTGCTGGAAAAGCACAGCAGGTCAGGCAGCATCCAAGGCTCCAGAAAAACTGGCAAGTTATTGAAATCTCCTCATACATACTGATCAAATGCTGTGAGTTCAAAATCTAACTCTAAAGCAAATGATAATGACATATATAAATCACACAACCTATAACCACAAACATAGAGCTTTTTCTCAAATTGGATCAAATCATTCTGGTCAAGTAATGAGAGCGATCAGTTTGGTGACGTTATTATTTAAAGGCACAAAAATGGCTGCCAAAGCATCCAGTATGGTGGGTGGCATGTGCATGCACATTATTCTGAACTGGAAGTGTGTTGACCAGTGTATGAGAAAACAATCATCTAAAGCTTGGACCTGATCAGGAGTTAAACCCTTCACATATGAGAACAGAAACCACAATATCTATTTACTACCCCCTTTACCAAATTGGTTTGCATTGAATATAACAAGTGCCACCTGGATGTAGTCTTAAAAACAATGTTTATTTATTTATGTAACAATGTTTCTTGCTCAACTTAAAACCAAGGGGGACCTCTGCCTATCTCGCACATCTCATACCAAAACTTCCATTTTCCTCTCCCTGGCTCCTCACTACGGTTTGTTGTATATGGCCATAAAAGGCTCTTTCCATTGATATATAAGTGACAGTCTCTGGAGGTACTAGTCAGTCTGTAGTCTGACTCATTCTACATTTAGACTCTATAGTTTGATATAGTTTGGTTCTGAAAAGTTAGTTCATTGTAAGATCTTAAGTTTGTAAGTTCCACCTTAGTTTGGATCCTGATGGGGTTATTGAAAAGTCTGAGCTCAACTGTGTGACTAAGCAAGGAAGAATGTACCAAACTCTGGATGTAGGTTTGCTCACTGAGCTGAAAGGTTCGTTTTCAGACGTTTTGTCACCATACGAGGTAACAGCTTCAGTGAGCCTCCAGATTATGTGTACACATAAATGGAAAGTGCGCCACGGCACCATGCTTCATCTGGAGGCTCACTGAAGATGAAAACGCAGATGAAAAGCTCAGCGAACAAACCTGCATCCAGAACTTCAACCTGAGCTACAAATCTTCTCAAAACTCGTTAATGTACCAAACTCTCAAGGCTGGGAATTGAAAGAAAGAGACAAGTTATAATTGTGACAGAGAAAGAAACTCTTTCTGATTGAGTACTGTAACGTGATGTTATTGAGATAGGTGGCATTGTATTTTTACTGTGTGATTTAAAGCTTTCAAATTGTGTTACATATAAGTAGCTTGGTTTATTCTATTTTATTTTTTACACAATAAACTTCTGTTTTGTTGTCAAAACCAGATGTGCAGCACTGTGATTTTATGTTTCAATGAAAGATATCTTGCCAAATACAAAAGGAATCTATCAAATCAGATTTCCATCTGGTATTTGACTTTTCCAGTTATAATATCAGCTGGAATTGTAACAGTCATCATGCTACAGCATTCAAAACCAAATATGTTAAGATGGAAATTGTTTTATGGCATCATTGAATGAATATTATAGTTAAGCAGCCAAAGTGAGGCATACAATCAGTGTGATCACTATAATTGTAGACTGCTTTGAAAAAGTTTGACATAGTCACAAGAAAGAAGAGTTTTATTTTGCAAGTACATGTCAAATTATTTTTATATACCTTCTATTTCACCTTTCACAATAACTTGTCTTCTATCTTATGTCACATTTAATTATATTCTGTGAATGCTTATTACTGTTATCTGTTAAGTAGTTGTCACACTGGAATATCATTCGTCTAGGAGTTGCACCATATCTAGAACTGCCTAATTGATTAATGGCATTAATGCTTTGGTATTCTTGTGTAATGGGCTTTCATTATACTGAAACACAGCAATTCATATGTGACATTTAAATTCCATCATCTCCATTATTTTAAACAGCCATATATAAAAATTGCATCCTCAGGAATGTGATTTGAGGGTTCATATGTAAAGTTTGTTGATAGGATTTTCTGCTCCATGATCTTATTTTACTACTTAAGTGCCAACCTGTCACCATTATCATTGATTAGTTTACCACATATTTTTATTCCAACGTGCAAATAATTTGTAGGCCTGAAAAAATGTACCTTTCACAATTTCTTTATTAATCTTGGACAAGTGATATTGGTCAACTTTTTGGAGGTTTGGTTTATTAATGAATTGTGATGGTGCAGAAGAATCTATACCTGTAAGTTTCCCTTTATCACTGCAAGAATTTTATTTGATTCTCCTCACCATTCCCTACCTTCCATTTGAGGCTTTTCATCCTTCCCTTTGTAATTTTTTTTAAACTTAAGGTCAGAAATATATTATTTGATTAGTGGAACTATAGACTAAATTTCATGGATGAAGGCATATTGCTCGTGACTCCTGTTGGGTAATGATCGTCAGCTAAGGGGCTAATACTGAACCTGCCTTACAAGAATAACCCAGTGCCAGTAGGCTAAACATGCTGACAGTGGCATGACTGCCCTGCAATAGGAGGAAGTATTGCCATTGAGAGCTACCAAACAGTCCGATGGACCAGTAGGTCTGGCAGACCCTTTACTGGCAGCCAAGTAGTGGGCACTGCTGGTTCATCAAAGAGGCTCCATGAAGAACATTGATGGCTTCTAGAGTCAAGGAGTTCTTGGGCTTTTACTGGGAGGCTGAATTGGGAATCCTAAGGAGGACATCAAAGGAGGAGTACACATTGAAGGCCAGGCACAGAAGAATAAAGGGGAAGCAACTTGGGATAGAAGTGGGACACATGACACTGATGCACACAGGGTATTTCATGCACACACCCTAGACACAGCCCCAACCCCCACCTTCATCCCCCAACCTCATCCCCCAACATTCCCTGGCCAACACTTTCAACTCTTTTTTTCCAAAAGGGTTTTTCAAAAGCAGACTCCCCAATCTCACCGGCCTCTCCTGTCAGCCACTTTTTCAGTTAGGATTTGGGTCAATCAGTTTGTTAATATGCTCAATGGTCCATTAGTTACTTCTTCTTAAAAATATCAGGTGGGCTGCGTTTTTCAACACCTTCTTGGCTATTGTATTATGGAGACTGGCTTGAGAGTAGTTGGGAAGCCAATGAGCTTGATACCCTTTATGGCATACATGTCTCCCCATCCCTTGCTGAAAATTAACCTAGTCGCGACCCTATGTCCCTCAGAATGACTTTTTAAAATCATTGCACAAGATATTAAGTCATAAATACTGAGATCATTATGTAATTGGAAGGATGTCACTCCAACAGATACATGCTCAATTTTACTAACCTGCAAGTTGCCACTTTGCAAGCAGTTTAGTTCCAAGAGCATCTAGGTGCAGTTATTTACCCAGCTCTCCCTCTCCCTATCTCCCTCATACATGTATGTGCATGTTATATACATATAACACTGAATGCATATTTATAATTATGTAATATTTTGTATGATTCAGTCTGAGTATGAAATGGCTCTTATGACTAGATTATTAATCTAAGGACCCAGATAATATTCTGGGAACCCACGTTCGAATCCCACAATGGCAAATGGTCAAATTTGAATCCAATAACATAATATCGAAATAAGAGTATGAAAATGACCATGAAACCATTGTCAATTGTCAGAGAAAACTCATCTGGTTCACTAATATCCTTTAGAGGTGGTTACTGCTGTCTATATCGGGTCTGCCTCCTTGTGGCTCCAGACCCACAGCAATATGGTTGATTCTTAAATGCCCTCTAGATAATAATGGATGAGCAATAAACGCTGGTCTCGCCAGTGATGCCCATATCCTATAAACGAATACTAAAAAAATGTAAATTATTACCACAGTTAAATGAAAATTATCAGTATTGGGGAAATACAAATATCTCACTATTCACAAAATGTAATCTTAAATTATTGGGTTTTGGGGATGCAGACGAAATTTTACCCTGTATCTAAGCCATGTTGGATCTGCCTAGGGAAGGCTTAATATTGGTATTTGAATCAAAACTTTGTATGAAGTTTCTAACATTGCTAACCAGCACAAATGATTTATTTTGAAAATGGATAGTGCTGTTTCCTCTCCACAACAGAATGCAAATTGGATATAGGGTGCACGTCATGTTATGTTAAATGAAAACTAATTCCAAGGCCATAATTAAAACTAAACAATTAATACTTCCTTTTTGTATAAATGTTAATGCTTAAAAGCTGGGAGCAGCCTGTCTATAATTTGCTATTCTATAATTACTGGCTACAGCCCTTGTCTACTGAACAGCTGCAAGAATATTGCCATCTGGTGTCTTCCTGCAGTAGGGAATGTAATGAAAAAGTGCTGTCTTTAGCAGTGAATGAGTTAAAGAAACATGATGGATGTTTTAATTATGTGATAGCACAGCACGCTGCCAAAATAAATGTGCGTATTACAAAATCCAACAGTTATAAACTTTCCAATCAATCAAAAGAGATCATTGAAATTACTATTAGTAAATTAGCATTTGGCTATGGATTTTGACCCTAAACCTCAAATCCCTAATGTTTCAGAAAGGACAGCACTGTGGTTCAGTCTTCTTTCGTGATGGTTGTTGAGCTGAAAGAAAGCCATGTATTGTTTATGCTGCAGCAATCAACTATCACATAACAAACGACAACAGACTCTCTGCTAAGTGTTAGACCCCTACTTTACTTCTATTAGTAGCTTTGATTTTCTGAAATTGCAGAATTCCTTCTAGTGGCAGGAGATCCTTTATCACTGGCTGCTGCATCAAACTAACGGGTTGGCTTCTGGTGGCTTTTGGTGCTGAAGTCCAAATTTCTTTGTATAGTACTCTGTATATTCAAGATATAGGGAAAAAAACAATGGTAATAGGCAGGTTTCCAGAGCGAGGAAAGAAATAACTTGAACACTTGAATATAAAATACGTCTCATTTACACACCTTACACATACCCATACCTCCAAGCAAGCAACATAACATGCTCCAATCTTGCTGAAAACTATTGACTAAATAGATTAATAATTATGTTCTATTATACAAAATTTAGATTAGAATATTATGTATCATTAAAATATAAGTAGCATGATTAATATCATAATTTTAAAAATAAACCTTTTAACCTTGGTTTTTATTAGAACAATTGTCACCGTTATTACTCAGTAGAAATTTGCCAACTTCACAATGATCATTTTTCTGTCATGTTTGGTTATCTGGCTCTCTGTTTTAACCTCTACACCAATGTGTCAATTGCCTTTATGATTAGCATTGATGAAGGTTGGTCATAAGAAGCCAGTACAGCATAAATTGGTACAAGGAGCAATGAGGTTTCAACATGTTAGAATTAATAGCATGATACAGAGGTGATGGAAGGGATTCAAAATTCTCACCTAGAAACTGGAAGAAAAGTGAGAGAAAGTTACTTTCAAAGTCACTTACAGCCTTTGGCAGAGATAATTTCTTGAGGTGACCATGCATTTGTGTTACTGACCAAACGGTGATTTACATGCTGTTGATGTCTACAGTCCAATGATCTAATCTTTCCCTTTCCCATTTTCACCTTTCTCTCATGCTTTACCTCACTGATATGATTCCCACCAGACCCTCATCATTCAACTTTCTGTTCCAGTATTCCATTCCTGCTCTGATACCTCCTCTCTACACAAAGCAATTAATTTGTTAAACACAGATGTTGATGGTCATTAAATCACAGCCCAAAAATCTCACATTTAGCTGAAAGGTAAGATTTTAAATGTTTTGGAACATATCTGGATGGTTAAATGAATAGGAATGGTTTAGAAGGATATGGGCCAAGTGCTGGCAAATGGGACTCAGTTAGGTTAGGATATCAGGTCGGCATGGACAAATTGGACTGAAGGGTCCGTTTCCGTGCTGCACATCTCTATGACACTGTTATTCTATATCAGCAAGATGAGATCACTTAATCCCTTGAACCTGTTCCCCAACACTGATCATTTACCTCAAGATAATTTTCCCATGCTGCTCATTTTCCTTGATGTCACTTATAACGGGAAAGCCAACAATCTTTGTGTTGAATATAATCAATGGATGAGCTCTCTGAGATAGAGATATATGAAGACTCACTACCCTTTGAGTGAAAAAGATCCCCCAATTTCAGTGCTAATGGCTTGCCCTCATTTCAAGACTGTGTCCCATGTTTCCAGGCTTCTTCCAGCTAAGGTAATCCGTTAAGAATTTTATGAGTTTCAATAATATCATGTCTCATTTTTCTGAACAGTAGAGACCAAGTCTCCTCCATCTCTCCTCTTTGGCCTGCCTGCCATTCCAAGAATTAGTCCAGTACATCTCCCTCTTTATCAAGTGTATCTTCCTAGGGTACGTGGACCAAAACTATGCACAATATTCCATATGCAGCCTAACCAAAGTTCTATACAGTTGAATTAGCTTCAGTATTACTGTTTTACTGTACTTCAATCTGTTACTGTACTTAGATCCTCATATGATAAAGATCAATGGTTGTGACCAGCCTCCAGGTGAAGTTTTCGAACTTGTGACAGTTCCAGATAGGATATCTCAAATGATTGAGGTCCTGGGTGAGAAGGAGTGAGCTAGTTCACCTCGGTTATTCAATCACCCCGTTAGTTGTTCACATAAAGGCTACAGAAAAAAGGTCCATTCACTAGCTTCGTACTAGCTTTCAGTGACTTATGAATAAGAATACCCAAGAGAGTGGCGATACTATACAACACTTCTCACGGTACTTTGTAAGAAAATAGACATGACAATAAACAAATTAAATCATCCAAATTATGTTCCATTTTCCCCCTACTCAGCTTGTCCAGATCCCCTTGAAAGCTTTTTTGCATCCCCCTCAGAACTCACCTAGTTTTCTGTCATCTGCAAACATTAAATTCTGTCCCTACATCTGAATCAATGATATAGCTTGTGAACTGTTGGGGTGCAAGCTTTGACCCTCGCAGTATCTCACTTGTTGCAGCCTGCCAACCTGAGAATGAATTGTTTATTCCTACTCCCTGTTTTCTTTCCATTTGCCAATCCCCAATGTATTACTTCTTCCTCTTTGTGCTCTACGTTTGTTTACCAAACTCCTTTGTGGGACCTAATCACAAGTTTTCTGAAAATCTAAATAAAACTACTTCCATGTTGAATGTACGCTGCAATGACATTCAAGTTTGTCAAACATGAATCTCTATCATAAATTATGTTGTCACTTCTGAATCAAGTGTCCAGCTATTACATATTTTATCATAGATACTGGCTGATACCAGGCTCATTGATCTGTGATTTCCTTTCCCTCTCATTTTAAATAGTGGGATTATATTTGCAACCTTCCGACCCATAGGCACCATTTCAGAATCTAGAGAATCTTGAACGATAGTCTATAGCATATCCAATATATCTACAACCACGCCTTTTAACACCTTGCAGATAGCAGGATCTGAGGATTTATCAACTTTCAATCAATTAATTTTTCCAATAATTTTATTTCACTAATATTAAATTATTTTCATGCTTCATTCTGAATAGTCTCAATTAGTTGTGCAAAATGTCTTGTCTCTATCTCTGTGAAGACAGACACAAAGCAATTCATTAATTCCAATTATATCGGTTAGGGGAAAATGAAATGTCTGCACTAGGACAACTCTGATCTTCCATTTGAGAACTTAGACCACGAGTACTGCCCAAACACTGTGAAATGTATGACACTCTCTGGAAAGTTTAATTTGGAATTGTTACATTTGTGGACTGTATCTGTGCTCATCCATTGAAAGTATTTATTAACACATTCAACTGTAAAATATTTGGGCCTTGCAATTACATTGTGAAACACCACTGCAGCAATGGTGACTCTGTTTGTCATGTAATACTTCTGTCATTTCACAAAAGCTTTAACCTCAGTATTTTAAATAGGTTAAAATCTCTCTTCAATCCATAAGGATATGTTAAGTCTCAGGACTGTAGAGTCAAGTGACATTACTTAAAGGTTTTCGTCACTGTAGGCAATCAAATTCTTTTCAATCACAAGATAGAAATTTCAAATCAAATCTTTCTGTAAAATGTCTTGGCTAGTTAATACACTATAGTTAAATAATATATGTTCATGGCAACTAAACAAAGAGGTTCTCATCAAGCATAAGAGCGTTTTTGGCAAAGATGCAAAGAGGACAGAATGAGTCATGGGAGAGCATGCAAATAACAGTGGAGTCCCTTTCGAGACTCTTTAATTGCCACACCTACCAAGAAAACTCCAGCCATTTCTAGATTGAAAACTGAGTGAGATCATTTGTCTCACCAAAAAAGGAAAGAGAATTTTTCAAGCAGGTTTATTATTCTCTGGATTGGCATGCCTGCCCATTAGCACTGGACATTTTTCCAACACTAAGAGACACCCTTGGGTTATCTATGCAAAGCAATGGGAGGCTGTGCAATGAAATGAAGATAAAGGTTACCTCATAGTGGCAATGTTCAACATAAAGGAAAGATAAAAGGTTGTTTAGTAGCATTAATGAGGAAACATTCAGGAAAAATAAATGAAACAAAGATATCTCAAAGAGCTGAAAATAGGCTCCATGACAACTTCCTCAACTGGGGCCAGGAGTGATATTTGGAGGGGATGGGGTAAATTGGTTCCAAATCTTCATGATTTGTTGTATAGTCACTTCTTCTTTCCTGTTCTGTTCCTTTATATTCAATGGTTAGGATATATATTAAATTGCATCTATTCCTCCACACTCGTGCTAATTTGTCTTTTTGAGTCAGAGTCATAGAAAAGTACAGCACGGAAACAGACCTATTGGTCCAACTCAACCATGCCAACCAGATATCCCAACCCAATCTAGTTCCATTTGCCAGCACTTAGTCCATATCACTCTAAACCCTTCTTATTCATATATCCATCCAGATGCCTTTTAAATTTTGTAATTGTACCAGCCTCCACCATACAGTCATATAGTCATAGGGATGTACAGCATGGAAACAGACACTTCGGTCCAACCCATCCATGCCGACCAGGTATCCCAACCCAATCTAGTCCCACCTGCCAACACCCGGCCCATATCCCTCCAGACCCTTCCTATCCATATACCCATCTAAATGCCTCATAAATGGTGCAACTGTACCAACCTCCACCACTTCCTCTGGCAGCTCATTCCATACACGTACCACCCTCTGTGTGAAAACGTTGCCCCTTAGTTCTGTTTTATATCTTTCCCTTCTCACCCTAAACCTATGCCCTCTAGTCATGGACTCCCCGACCCCAGGGAAAAGACTTTGTCTATTTACCCTATCCAGGCCCCTCATGATTTTGTAAACCTCTATAAGGTCACCCCTCAGCCTCTGATTCTCCAGGAAAAACAACTCCAGTCTTTTCAGCCTTTCCCTATCGCTCAAACCTCCAACCCTGGCAATATCCTTGTATATTTTTTCTGAACCCTTTCAAGTTTCACAATATTCTTCCAATAGGAAGGAGTCCAGAATTGCACACAATATTTCCCACAGCTCTGTCTTCAGGAGCTAACCATCCCTCTCTTTATCCTACCTCATAAAACCAATGTCAAGATAAGACATGGTGTGTATCTATGCTTATATGAATAATGCTGTCAGCTTATGTTCTGTCTGAAGCCTGACTACTCAACTTGGTGCTCCCATTGTGTTCCAAATTGCCGTAATATGATGATTAACTGCAGAAAGGTTGTTAAACTCAGGGTCCGGATTTTGCCACCATGGAGACTGTTTCTATTGTGAAGATAGGCAACCTGGAAATCAGATTTTCCCAATCCAAACACAGAATTTGCTATTTTCTCAGGAGTGAGAATGGGATTAGGTCAGGATTTGCACATACCTGGTTCACAGAGACAGCTGGCCAATTAAATTAACAGCTGCCTACGCTAAAGTGAAATATTGGTCAATTTGAAGTGCACCAATCAAATTTTGCAGAGAAGATCTGGCAAACGCACGTGTGAATTTTGTGAATTTCTTTCAATAGCCAGTGTAACCCTTTGGAGAGGTAAGGTACACCACTAGATTAGGTCTTGAGACACCTTCAGGAAAAGTAAAAAACCCATGGTAAGATGCCCTTTTGGTAAGTCGGCCTCCCTACTGGGGGAGGTAAAGCGTCCCTTTGAGTTGTTGAAGGGAGATGTAAATGCCTAAAAAAAATAAATTCATTCCTATTAAGCTCACTGAAACTGTAAATAGACCTGGCGAAGGGAGCTGTAAAAGCTATCAAGCTGTCAAAGCATTTAAAAGGCCTGTCTTTTGAAAAAGGAATTCTTGAATGCTTTCTAAAAAGAAACCCTTGTTCTGTTAACACAGGCCTGTGGGTTTCCAATATTAGATTACTGCTGCATGACTGATTTTGCACCATTTGTTGTAACATCTTTCTTATTAATTTGTCATTTCACTGTTTGATTGACAGAACAAGTGATTTTTGGTTCCGTGATATTATAAACAATTGTGCACTTTAATGGAGTCTTTTTTAATTACAAGATTTTATTTTGTTGAATACAAATGAAATATTACTGAAAAAATGATACATTTTGGCCAAATTTCATCTTGCACTCATCAGGAAAATTCACAAGAAATACCAAAGTAAAGGGAAAACAACATTGATATTATGAGAGGAGAGCAATGTTTGATTGACAAGTGGGCTCTGATTGGCAGAGGTGTTGCCAGGGCGCATGAACCAATTAATGATAACTGATATTTAACTGCCAAACTTCCCTTAAAATTTAAACAAGGAAGGTTGATATTGATTGGTTAAGGCGTTGGCCTGAGAATTGAATGAGAAAATGGATGTCATGTATTTTCTTGTCTTAACATGTGTTCATGTTCTTTCTGTTTTAATGGATGTCAATCAAACTATGAAATAGCAATATGGTAGGACCAGCTTACGGTGTCCACATTTGTATGGCTTGCCTAGTGATCTTCCTTTACACCATATTTTAATTAGTACCAATATACTAATTCTGCAAAGCATGGGTGAATTGCTCCAACTGGTTTTGAGCAAATTTTCCACATACACAGTAATACCATTGAGGGCCTGCATATCAACAGCAATGCAGTATTTGTTAAATGTACACCACTCGTCTGTTCATCAATAAGCCACTTGAAGTCATAGACATCTGCACTGCTACACAATGCCAGAGTGATCTAGACCTGCCACCATTACCGGAATCATGATTTGGAGATGCCGGTGTTGGACTGGGGTGTACAAAGGTAAAAATCATACAACACCAGGTTATAGTCCAACAGGTTTAATTGGAAGCACACTAGCTTTCGGAGTGACGCTCCTTCATCAGGTGATAGTGGAGAGCTCGATCGTAACACAGAATTATGGGAATCAGTATTCAATGAACTTACGAACTCACGAAATCACACAATTGAGTTCAGTTTTAAGCTTGAAATGTCTTAGATTAGATTAGATTAGATTAGATTAGATTAGATTACTTACAGTATGGAAACAGGCCCTTCGGCCCAATAAGTCCACACCAACCCGCTGGCATGGAGTCTCTGTAAGGCCCAGTTCTCACAACCAACTTTTTTTTGGGTTTCCATGGAAAAGTGACCTCCATGGAATAATACCTAAATTTCCAAAGCATAAATGATTAATTAGCCATATTTGAATTTGCCCCCACAATATTAATTTCCTTGCCTGTCCTAATGGGCTCCATGCTGGGTTAAAATTCATCTTTGAAACAGAACAATCAAATGAACTTAATTTCTTTGATCACAACAGGTCAGACAGCATCCATGAAGAGAGAGAAATCTAGCGTTTCAAGTTTAGATGGTTCTTCAGAGCCATCTAGACACAAAATGTTAGCTTGCTTTCTTTCCATGGATGCTGTCTGACTTGCTATGATCTCCAGCATTTGTTGTTTTCAGTACAGATTCCAGCACCTGCAGTAAAATGCCCCTTTATTTCTTTGATGCCTTGGTTGAGAAAGCAGCGAGAGGGCTCTCTCCTACAGTGTACTGAAAACCTACTTTGCTGGTCAGGGCCCTTTTCTTTGAAGACAAAATGAGAATGAATGTGCATTGTGTCTGCTTCAACTCAATAAAATAATTGATCACCATTCTGTGTTTCTTGTCTCATAGCATTGCATTGACAAATCAGAGACAATGTGCCTCGTTTAAAATTTAAACAAAGCTTGACAGTTATTTGTCAGTCTTTGTTACCTAAGTGTATTCTGTTTTGCAAAGCCTCTATCAGTCAGCCATGTCAACACAAAATATGAGCAGAAGTAGATTATTGAGCCTTTCAAGCTTGCTCCAACAATCAATAAGCTTATGACTGATCTGCCGGTACTTTGAATTCCATATTCCCATCTATCCCGATAACCTTTGATTCCCTTCCCTTGGAAATAAATAATGACCTCGCCTCCACTGCCTTCTGAGGCAGAGTTCTAATGTCCTTCGCTGACTAATCAGCACTCATACAATATATTGTTCTTCCTTTGGTATTTCTAATGAACTATCCTGATGAGTACCAAATAAAATGCTTTAAAAAGTCTATTTTTGGCAGCATTGAAATTCTGTGCTACCAAAAGCTATTTCTAAACTTAACATTTCTTTTTACGAATGGGAGATGTTTTTAATTTATTGAATTTTATGATAGTCTCTTAGAACCTTATTTGATAGAACTTTATTCTCTCTCACCTCTGTGTAGGTCTGCCAAGAATGGACAATGGGTGAGTTGAAATCATGGTTGTTGGAGAGGGGTGAAGAATCATGGGTTGAAGTGAGTTGGCACAAATTTGGAATGAGAGCTATAATGATCCATGGGCGAGCAGGCGGGAGGCAGGTGGAGGTATATAGGAAACTGTTTTGTAACTTAGTTGTGCAGTTCCTCAGAGTTCTGCCATCATATTATCATGATGTTAAGAAAGTTGTCTTATCTGTCAAGGATCTAAGAATTTCTTCGGTGAAGATTACAGCAGAGCTCTCACACCTTTCCGAAAGCAACTTTTCGACTTAGAATGAGGGAATGATTTGGCAATTGAAACATCAGATAGCAATTTGTTGAATATTGTCAATGATTCCGTTTCCCTGGAAATGGCAGGAACAACACTCTGCTTGTGGTTTAGGTGATACAGACAGATTTTGTAACTGGTAGCACCATGCAGACAGACATCTATTGCACTGGTGTCACCAAATGTTTGTAATTGCTAAAGTAAACTGTTTTGCTGAGACGAAGCCATGATAATGTTGTGAAAGGTTGAAAAAAGGTTAGGTCTTAATGATATTTGTGAAATCCCGTTCAGATCCAGCCTCTACCAGTTCAAAGTCTGGGAATTAATTAGGTTGCCTGGCAGGATTAAACATGGGCTATTTATCTGAATATTTTAGCCTGTGTCATGGATTTCTTTTGTTAAATCAGGTTTTTTTTTTCTGAAATCTCCTTGAATGTTGATTTATGATAAATTAAAGTAGAACCATGGGCATGGTGGCATGGTTTGTTGATATTGGAACAGAGCAGGAAATATTTTAACAACTTTACTGGCAAACATTAGTAGGGTGAGCAATTGAAATTGAACAAATTGCCCTTTTGCTTCCCAACCCAGTAAATTTCAGGCAAAAAGGACATTACCAATGGTCAGCCTGATCCAGTCTGTAAAAGTACGATGAAAATGATCTAACTTACCCCTTGTCTTTCTATGTTTTCTTTCTTTAGATGTAAGGCATTGTTTTCACACTTAGCAATATCATTCTCAATCATAATGTGAAATTCCATCATATAAGTTCATAAGGTATAGGAACAGACTTAGGCCATTCAGCCAATCAAGTCTGCTCCATCATTCAATCTTGGCCAATATGCTCCTCACCCCCTTTTCCCTTTTCCTACCTTCTCCTCATAACCCTTCAACCCATTACCTATTACCAATTAACAATCTGTCTAACTCCTCCTAAAATTTACTAACTGTCTTAGCATCCACCACAGATTCACAAATCTTTGGGAGAAGTAGTTTGTCCTTAATTCTGTTTTAAAGTTGTTGCCCTTTATCCTAAGACTATGAACATTAAGAACACTCTCTCATAATGAGTGTGTTCATTATGAGGCATACTCATTATCCCATTGTGAATATATAGTCGGACCATTCCTCTCAGCTCACGGTGTCCACATTTGTATGGTTTGCCCAGTGATGTTCCTTTCCACCATGTTTTAACTAGTACCAATGTACTAATTCTGCACAGCACGGGTGAATTTCTTCAACTGTCTTTGAGCAAGTTTTCCACATACACAGTATAGAATTCTTTCACATTAGTGAATACCATTGAGGGCCTACATGTCAATTGCAATACAGTATTTGTTCAATGTTACATCACTTGTCTATTCACCATTAGGCCACTTGAAGTCATAAACATTTGCATTGCTGCACAATTTCAGAGTGATCTAGGCCTGCCACCATTGTGTGAATCAGTATTCAATGAACTTATGAACTCAAAAAAATCATACAGTTGAGTTCAGTTTTAAGCTTGTAGTATTGGCATGAAGTCACTGTCAGGCCCAGCTTTCACAACCAACTATTTTGGGTTTCTGTGGAAGGGTGTCCTCGATGGAATAACACCTAAATGTATTGAAGAAGCAGCTGAAGGTGGTTCAGTTCTAGCAAAAGATTGTGTCGAAATCCTGCAGCAGTGCCCTGGTACTGAGAGAATTGACCTGAAGAAACCACACATGTTGTGCAAGTATAATCCTAAACAGTGGAGATGTTTCCTTCAGATGTACATTGATTTGAATTTTGCCCACATTCAGTGAAACCACCATCAGTCAGTAATCAAGGGTAGCTATTCTTACCTCATCTCTTTTGTCCATATTTGGATCAAGGCTATAATGAGACCAGGAGCTGGCTGACACTTGTGGAAGACAAACTCACCATCAGTGTGTAGGTTATTACTGTGGAAATGCTGCTTGACAGCTCTGTCAATGAGAGCTTCCATTACTTTTATTTTGGCTTCAGAAAATCTGTTTTTATTAAGATGGAAACTTTTATTAGATGAAAGAATGCTAAGGGATAAATGGATACCGCATAATAATCGCCAGACAGGGATGTTCCCTCCCAACTGGGGAACACTTCAGCAGTCAGGAACATTCAGCCTCACTTGAGATACGCAACAATGCAGAGTGACCGAGCACAGGCTGATAGCCAAGTTCGGTACCCATGAGGACGGCCTCAACTTGAATCGTGGGTTCACGTCACACTACAGGTGACCCCACTATACTTAAGACACACATACACACACACCCTTACACACCATCACACTCGCACACTCATGCAGACCCGCTTTCATGCACATGCTCTTTCTCAGACACACACACACTCCCATTCTCATACTGACACGCACACCCTCTCACAGGCATATACTCCGTCACACCCAGGCACGCACGTACACACACATTCATATACTCTCTCCCACACATACACAAACACACCCTCTCACTCTCTCTCTTCCTCACGGACATGCACACACATTTACAAGTCTATGGGGTGAGTTTGCATTTGGGGATATGTAGTTGCAGATACATTCTATTTTGTTCAAAAGGCACACAATCTGTAGGCAGTTAGTCCATGTGAAATTTTATAAATTCCTACTTTGGAAATCGAACTGGTCTGACTCAAGGTTGGAGTACAGACAGACTTCAACCTCACACTTTTAATGCATTGTCTGAGCTGGGATGTCACCTTTTTTTAATAAAACCTCAAGTTATCTTGGGAATGTGACTTGAAGTTCTGGGATTTACATTTTAATGATTCAAAATCTGCAACCCTAATCTGCAATTCTAAGTGATTAATCATGTCTGTTGAATGACACTATGATCTTTTACTATAAATTCTGTGACCTATGATCCTGTCCAACTAGCTACACGACAAGGGGCAACACTCCAAAAGCTTGTACTTCCAAGTAAACCTGTTGGACTATAACTTGGTGTTGTGTGTGTTTTGTTTAACTGATATCATGGCATTCTTGAAGGCATTAGATAATCACTTATGTACAGGGCTATAGGGTAAAGGTGGGAAGGTAATATTAAGTCTTGATACTCATTTGGAGAGCCGTTGTAGATGTGATGGGCTCCTTCAGCACGATAACAGTTCTATAATTCTGTGAAAAAGTGTTCAGAGTGGTCTGTGTTAAATGTCTCGATAGGACAAAATTCTCAACCTAATATCAATTAAATCAAATTACTGCTTTTAAACGTATTTAAATATAGTATTCAGATTATGCCAAAAAAACTAAATTTTATCTGCTTTTTTAAAACTATTTATGCCCTAAGAAAGTAGCAAAACATGCACTGTTTCAGATTTGCAAACTTCATCAGCTCAAGGAGATTATCACAATAATCGGAATCCCTTGCCAGTTTGATTTGTGTGTGTATGCTGTCATTGTGCCCAATAGAATATTAAGGCTATGAACATTTCAACTAAGATGAATTGAAGTACGACATGTGCACAAACTTTGTTTTCTCCTCCCTCCCACATTTGCCAACACACTCCTCCTGAGAAAGCCAGTGATTTTCCAGGACCCATTAATGTCAATTTTAAGCCAATCATTTTGAGGTGTGCGAATATTTCCATTTTAACAATATATCCAATTTTCTTTTGTTAATAATAATTGAAACCACTTGCACTATTCTTTCTAGTTTAAATCCCCTCATAATTTTTTAACACTTCTAGTAAATCTCCCTTCAAACTTTTCTGTTCTAAGAATAACCCTTACTTCTTTAGTGATTCTGCCCAATGTTTTATTATGTTAGTTTAAGTGCTACGTTCCAAATGAGTTATGATTCAAGGAACCTCCTTTGGAAATGAAGGTTTGCTTGTTGATGATGTTCCCTCTTAGACATTGCTAAAATCTCTGGAATTCTCTCTCCCAGAAGGCAGTTGACATTCAGTTGGTGAGTATGCTCGACATGAAGATTGATAAATTTTTGAGCAGTTAGGGAATAAGGGATGTGTGTATGGGGTGGGGACGTTAAGTTGAGTCAGATTTTCAGTCATGATCTTATTGAATTGTGCAGAAGGTTTGAAAATCAGTATCTCCTCTAATTCCTTTTCCTTGTCCCATTATGATGTATACAGGCTGTGTATATGGTGAATTTGTGCCAAACGTTAATCTAACATTATACTATATATACATATACTGTTTGTTACAGGTTCGGATCCTATATAAGCTTGCCATCATTCAGTTTCTACATGTGTACTTTAATTGTTTCTAATGTTAAAAGTGTTTTAACTTTCAAAGGTTAGGGAAGGGTTAATGCTATATGAAGAGTAATAAAAGAACAGTAGGATGACACATTCACCAGTAAGGGGCACTGTTTATCTCCATTCCTTCACAGGCTAGTCAGTGGTCAGAAAGTAAATATGGTAAAACATTCCGAGTCCAAAAACAGGCAGTACATTACCTTAAGGCGCTGCTAATGTCATACTTGTCTCAGTGATTGTGTTTTATATAGCAATGTGACCCTCTTACAAATACCATTCATAAACCTGTGTTATAAAAGGAATAGTTTGCAATGGCTCTTTGAGTGAGAAAGCAATAAAATGGGCCCTGTGTCAGAGGTCACAATATATCAGTGATCTCTGAAAGAAATCTGCTGTATGTTATCCTACTTGTTGGTATTGTTATATGAAGTTATATGACGGCAATTGCCTTTTAAATTCTTTTATAGTCTGTATCCTCTCTCTTGTTAAACGTGTTCATCTATTAATCTGTAAATGGGGTTTTCAGTAAATTGGAAAATTGATCAAATTTTTGATTCAAGCTTATCTTTGATTTTTTTTCTTGAATATAAATTTCCTGTTTCTGTATGACTTATGAAAATTTCTCTCCCAGAGGCTGTTCGTGGTGGCTTTGGAACCTATTCCATTTTATGTAAAAGTTGAATTCTAAATTGGAGAAAGGCCAATTTTGACGGTATTAGGCAAGAACTTTCGAAAGCTGATTGGAGGCAGATGTTCACAGGTAAAGGGACGGCTGGAAAATGGGAAGCCTTCAGAAACGAGATAACGAGAATCCAGAGAAAGTATAGTCCTGTCAGGGTGAAAGGAAAGGCTGGTAGGTAAAGGGAATGCTGGATGACTAAAGAAATTGAGGGTTTGGTTAAGAAAAAGAAGGAAGTATATGTCAGGTATAGACAGGATAGATCGAGTGAATCCTTAGAAGAGTATAACAGAAGTAGGAGTATACTTAAGAGGGAAATCAGGAGGGCAAAAAGAGGACATGAGATAGTTTTGGCAAACAGAATTAAGGAGAATCCAAAGGGATTTTACAAATCTATTAAGGACAAAAGGGTAACTAGGGAAAGAATAGGCCCCCTCAAAGATCAGCAAAACGGCCTTTGTGTGGAGCCACAGAAAATGGGGGGATACTAAATGAATATTTTGCATCAGTATTTACTGTGGAAAAGGATATGGAAGGTATAGACTGTAGGGAAATAGATGGTGACATCTTGCAAAATGTCCAGATTAAGAGGAGCAAGTGCTGGATGTCTAGAAACAGGTAAAGGTGGATAAATCCCCAGGACCTGATCAGGTGTACCCAAGAACTCTGTGGGATGCTAGAGAAGTGATTGCTGAGCCTCTTGCTGAGATATTTGTATCATCGCTAGTCACGGGTGAGGTGCCGGAAGACTGGAGGTTAGCAAACATGGTGCCACTATTTAAGAAGGGCAGTAAAAACAAGCCAGGGAACTATAGACCAGTGAGCCTGACCTCAGTGATGGGTAAGTTGTTGGAGGGAATCCTGAGGGACAGGATGTACATGTATTTGGAAAGGCAAGGACTGATTCGGGATAGTCAACATGGCTTTGTGCATGGGAAATCATGTCTCACAAACTTGATTGAGTTTTTTGATGAAGTAACAAAGAAGATTGAGGAGGGCAGAGCAGTAGGTGTGATCTATATGGACTTCAGTAAGGCGTTCGACAAGGTTCCCCATGGGAGACTGATTAGCAAGGTTAGATCTCATGGAATACAGGGAGAACTAGCCATTTGGATACAGAACTGGCTCAAAGGTAGAAGACAGAGGGTGGTAGTGGACGGTTGTTTTTCAGACTGTAGGCCTGTGACCAGTGGAGTGCCACAAGGATTGGTGCTGGGTCCTCTACTTTTTGTCATTTACATAAATGATTTGGATGCAAGCATAAGATGTGCAGTTAGTAAGTTTGCAGATGACACCAAAATTGGAGGTGTAGTGGACAGCGAAGAGGGTTACCTCAGATTACAACAGGATCTTGACCAGATGGGTCAATGGGCTGAGAAGTGACAGATGGAGTTTAATTCAGATAAATGAGAGGTGCTGTATTTTGGGAAAGCAAATCTTGGCAGAACTTATACACTTAATGGTAAGATCCTAGGGAGTGTTGCTGAACAAAGAGACCTTGGAGTGCAGGTTCATAGCTCCTTGAAAGTAGAGTCGCAGGTAAATAGGATAGTGAAGAAGGCGTTTGGTATGCTCTCCTTTATTGGTCAGAGTATTGAGTACAGGAGCTGGGAGGTCATGTTGCAGCTGTACAGGACATTAGTTAGGCCACTGTTGGAATATTGCGTGCATTTCTGGTCTCCTTCCTATTGGAAAGATGTTGTTAAACTTGAAAGAGTTCAGAAAAGATTTACAAGGATGTTGCCAGAGCCAGAGGATTTGAGCTACAGGGAGAGGCTGAACAGGCTGGGGCTGTTTTCCCTGGAGTGCCGGAGGCTGAGGGGTGACCTTATAGAGGTTTACAAAATTATGAGGGGAATGGATAGGATAAATAGACAAATTCTTTTCCCTGGGGTTGGGGAGTCCAAAACTAGAGGGCACAGGTTTTGGGTGAGTGGGGAAAGATATAAAAGAGACTTAAGGAGCAACTTTTTCACTCAGACGGTGGTACTTGTATGGAATGAGCTGCCAGAGGATGTGGTGGAATCTGGTACAATTGCAACATTTAAGAGGCTTTTGGATGGGTATATGAATAGGAAGGGTTTGGAGGGATATGGGCCGAGTGCTGGCAGGTGGGACTAGACTGGGTTGGGGTATCTGGTCGGCATGGACAGGATGGACCAATGGGTCTATTTCCATGCTGTTCTTCTCTATGACTCTATATCTTTGTGCATATATGACAGCATGAGGTAGCAATGGGCAAATATTTGTGCATCTGTTTTAAATAGTCAACATTTCTGGTTATAGAACTTAGCCACTTTTCAAGAAGGCCTGCCAGAGGTTAGCTCATAAGAAAAAGAAACAAGCAATCAATCTGTTTGTGGCCAGAAGAATAAATGTAAGAACATACAAAATAATCTTAAATGTATAACTTTGCCTTCTTTCCTGAATTAAGATCATAGAGTCATTCGGGCAAAGAAGGAGACCATTACAATTGAATTGAATTAACTTTATTATCACACGTACTCAAAAGAGTACAGTGAAAAGTTTACATGTCACCACTTTCAGCGCCATATTAGGCACAAAATACCTATGTATAGATATTTAAGTATCTGGGACAAAATAGAAAGAATAATGAATAAAAAGTTTAGCATAAGAATAAAGTCTGTCATTAGCTTTATTTACTTGTCCTGTCAAGACCATGTCAGTTCTCTGTGGAACAACCCAGTCAGTTCTATTCCTGCCCACCCAACCCCAACTGTTTATTTCCACAATTTTCTATTGAAGTTTCCTTGAAATCATTGATCATCTCTGCTTCCACAATACTGTGGACAGTGGATTCTAGATCATTATCACTCAATGTGTTGCACAAAATACATCATCTCATGCTTCTCTGCATTGAATTCTGTGTGCCACCTGTTTGAACATTCTGCTAGTCTGTATATGCCCTGTTGCAGTTGATTTTTATTATCCTCATTATCCACCATACCTCCAGTTCAATCAGCACATTTTGAAAATGTACCCTATATTTCAATATCCAAGTCATTTATGTATAGATACAACATTGTGGTTCATGTTTTATTAGTGGAACAATACACCTTTAATCTGAATAAATCTATTTTGCTTGCCTTTAATGGTGAGTTTAGGAGTTGGGAGGTCATGTTGCAGCTGTACAGGACATTGGTTAGGCCACTTTTGGAATACTGTGTGCAATTCTGGTCTCCTTCCTATTGGAAGGATGTTGTGAAACTTGAAAGGGTTTAGGAAAGTTTTACAAGGATATTGCCAGGATTGGAGAATTTGAGATATAGGGAGAGGCTGAACAGGCTGGGGCGATTTTCCCTGCAGCATCAGAGGGTGAGGAGTGACCTTATAGAGGTTTATAAAATTATGAGGGTCATGGATAGGATAAATAACAAAGTCTTTTCCCTGAGGTTTAAGGTGAGAAGGGCAAGATTTAAAAGAGACCTAAGAGGCAACCTTTTCAGGCAGAGGGTGGTGCATATATGGAGCTGCCAGAGGAAGTGGTGGAGACTGCTACAACTACAGCATTTAAAAGACATCTGGATGGGTATATGAATAAGAAGGGTTTAGAGGGATATGGGCCATATGCTGGCAAATGGGACTAGATTAAATTTAGGATATCTGGTCAGCATGACGAGTCAGACCGAATGATCTGTTTCAGTGCTGTACATCTCTATGACTCTATCATTCTAAATCTGTTCCACTTCCCATCCATGCACTGAAAAGATTGATCATTGAATTGCAGTCCTCAGTGAACACCTGTGAGTAGCGCTCACAGCATTTACTCAGAAAGATTGCCTTGGTAAGGTAAGAATGATAAGTTATAGGTCATGACTTTGTTATTCTGCATAATACCATGTCATTAATCAAATGGCAAACTCAGCTTCAAACTCATCAACTTGGGCTGATGGAGGAATTTATGTTAATGAAAGAAAAATAATTAGACATTTATATTGTCAGACTGAAACTCCATGGGATTTCACCTGATAAGAGCAGAAGACCAGTCAAATCCATGCACCAGTGTCTCAGCACATAATTAAAACAATTTAACTAACTTCACATGAAAATTTCTGGAGGATTTTAATGCTATTGTGTAGGGAAGCAGTGCAGCTATTCACTATCTCCACTATAACAAAAAAAAAGCCAGGAACTTCTTGAATTATCAATAAAATTATGTCTGTATAAGAAAATATATGAACATATGAACTAGAACAAAAGTAGACCATTCATTACCTCGAACCTACTCTGCCAATGAATAAGGTCATCTGAGTTGCACAACTATCACCAATGACCCTTGACTCCTTTGCCAAATAAGAATCTACCTGCCATTTCTTTAAAGATATTTAGTAACCCCACATCTACCATCTTTTAGTGCAGAGAAATTTAAAGCAAGGGAAAAGGGTTTCGGAAAAACTCCACTTCATCTTCGTCCCCATGTTCTGGACACATTCACAAGACCAAACAAACTTTTCATGGTTACCTTGTCAAGACTACACAGGATATTATAAAGCTCAATCAAATCAGCTCTCACTCTTCTAAATTCCAGTGAAAACACATCAACCTATCCAATATTTCCTTATAAACAAACAACTCATTACCGATACCAATCCAGCAAACCTTGTCTGAACTGCTTCCAACACATTCACATTGTTCCTTAACTAAGGAGACCCAAACTAAATGTAATATTTGAGATGAACAGGCTGGGGCTGTTTTCCCTGGAGCGTTGGAGGCTAAGGGGTGACCTTATAGAGGTTTACAAAATTATGAGGGGCATGGATAGGGTAAATAGACAAAGTCTTTTCCCTGAGATCGGGAAGTCCAGAACTAGAGGGCACAGGTTTAGGGTGAGAGGAGAAAGTTATAAAAGAGAACTAAGGGGCAACCTTTTCACACAGAGGGTGGTATGTGTATGGAATGAGCTGTCAGAGGATGTGGTGGAGGCTGGTACAATTGCAGCATTTTAAAGGTATTTGGGTTAGTGCCCTCTATCGCCTGCTGGGTGGCAGGGCCTGGCAGGATATTAATTGGTTATGTGAGGTATAGGAGCAAGGGTTAGGAGTGGAGATCTCTTCTGATACATGGGAGAACATATGGAAGAATACTCGAAAGATCTCAATCTGTAATAGGACATGCGCTACGCAGTTAAAGGTTCTGCACAGAGTTCATCTGGCACCAGACCGTCTGGTCAAGTTTTAAAAAGGGGCATCTTCAGTGTGTCCCAGATGTAAAATAAGTGTAGGTACTGTTATCCATTGCTTCTGGACATGCCACAGGCTGTGTGTTTATTAGAGCACTGTGGCGGAAGAGATAGGGAGGGTATTGAGGACTGAGGTCAAAGTAGACCCGATATCTCTCCTCTTTGGTCGACCAAATTTTCCATCTTTAGACAGGCATAGGAAGAAAACTATTTAATATTCCTACATACTGTGCACGGAAGAACATTCTGCTGAATTGGGTGTCTGAGAACCCGGCGGGCTTGCTGGTATGGCAGAAATTGATTATGGAGCACATTCCCTTGGACTTTTTTATAACATGGTGCACCACACAACAGACCATTTTTATAAGACCTGGCAGCCCTACGTCAGTTAGTTGGGTATAGATTTGTCAGTTATCTTAACTAAGGTATTTGTTTAACCAGGATGGTTAGATTTGTCAAGCCCTGGGCCCTGGAGGGGGTCTCCTGAGTTAATACAGGTATATATACAATGCTCCTGTTCCTTTGTTTGGGAGCTTTGTGTTGATCATAGCTGTTCTGTACTTTATGTTTTTTGTGTGTTTTTATTTGCTTTTCTTTCTTTTTTTTGGTGTTGTCTTGCACAGTGTTAGGGTTTGTTTTGTATTATAGGGTAGGTTAGTAGTTAGTAGACAGTAGTTGTATTGTAACTTGTGTTTTTCTTTCTTTTTATTATACTGATATTTGTTTTTGATGGTATTTTTCAACAATTTTATATGTTTGTAAAATTTTTAAAAATTGCTAATAAATGTATTTACAAAAAAAAGGCATTTGTATGGGTATATGAATAGGAAGGGTTGAGAGGAATATGGTCCAGGTGCTGGCAGGTGAGACTCGATTGGGTTGGGATATCTGGTCAGCATGGACATATTGGACCGAAGGATCAGTTCCCATGCTGTACATCTCTATGTCTCTATAAGTCTATGAGATTTCACCAATTCCTTGGATATTTGAAGCACAATATGTTTACTTTTATGTTCAATTTCTCTCATGATAATGGAAAGTATTGTGTTAATCCTTTTGATTATGCGTTGTACCTGCATACTAGCTTTTTGCATCTTGTGCACAGGAACACTCAGATTCCCTCTGCACCTCAGAATACTGAAATTGTTCTCTATTTCAATAATGCTCAGCTTTTTTATTCTCCCTGTCAAAGTGGACAACTTTACATTTTCCCTCAGTATGGTTCACATGCCAGAGTTGTGCCCACTCACTTACCCTATCTGTATTGCTCGACATCCTTGTTCTGTCCTCTTCACAACTTATTTTCCGACCGATCACAGTCTGTTTTGCCCATTAAATCACCGCGCTGTTGGTGAGCTCACCTAAGTCAATGATCTTAGTTGTAAAAAGTTGAGACACCCAGTACAAACCCCTGCAAGTTGATCCCCTCCTGCCAATCTGAAAAAGACCCATACATGTATGCTTTCTGTTTTGTGCCAGCCAGTCAACCTTCAGTCCTGTTAATGGATTAGCCCCCATACCATAAGCTCCTACTTTGTGCAGTAGCCTTTTCTGTGGAATTTGTTTAATGCCCCCTGAAAATCCAACTATAGTTTTTTTTCAGTGGGCTCCCCTTTAATGATAGCATATGTTACTCCTTCATCATGTTCCAATAAAGTGGTTAAGTACTATTTCCCTTTCATAAAACCATGCCAACTCTTCCTGATTGCTTTGACCTTTTCAAAATTATAATCTCCTTACTAATTGATTACAGCAACTTCCCTATGACACTTGTCAATATAACTGACCTCTAGTTTTCTGCCTATTTCCCTTCTTGAATAAAGGGGTTATATTTGCTACATTGCAGGCTGATGGAACCTTTCCGGAACTGGGTAAACTTTGAAAAATTATTACCAATGTAGTCACATCTTTAAAATTCTGGAATGAAGTCCACCAGGACTTAAGGGTCATTCTCGACCAGAATGGCAAAATAATTACTTTCAGCCATTAAAGACTAGCGAAAGAAAGAAAACAATTGGGTTAATCCCTGCTTTAAAAGCAGGCTCAGCTGTGAGGCCGTTCATGGTCTAATGGTACACTACCTTTGCAGTTTGGATATATGTGGGCACTGTTGATAATTCAACGATAGAACATTTTGAAATTGCAGAGGATAATGCGTATTGAATATCTGAGTCTTGATCAATAAGGAATGAACGGTTATGGAGAAAGCGCAGGAAAGTGAATGTGAGGAATGTTGGATCAGCAATGTTCCTATTGAATGGTGGAGTAAGCTCAAGGGAATGAACTGCCTACTGCTGTTCCAATTACATGTGGTCTTATAATCTTGTATGATTGATATTTTAATACTGCAGATTTTTTTTACAAGTATAGTTTATTGATAAAACAAGAAAGTTAAGCTGAAAATTGCTGGAAAATATAAAGAAAATCATTGTATGCCCTTTGGAATGGAATTGTGTGTGATTAAGAGTAGCCTATTATGTAGTTAATATTTGCGTTTACCTCCTTAGTTCTTCATTATTTGTATCCAATTAGTTTGATAATGGCTGGGCTACTAATTAACATTTAAATATTTGAGCTTCTCTGGGTGTCAAACAGTACTTATCACCCACATTCCAATGGTTAGAGTTTTGCAGGCAGCACTTAACAAGGGAATGTCCAATGTGGTCTGCTCATGTTTTACGTTAGACTGAAGTGTCCGCATTCTGAATATTACTTGAAAAGGACAAATTGGAAACTCTGCTATGTTTGGCTACAGTGCCTGGGAACTTACAATTCACAATCACCTAGAGTGAAGATTCTTCTCTCCCTCTGCCACACATTTGCCTTTCGACCACATTAGGGTGTGGAATAAATTCTGTTTCTCAACAGTGTTGTAGTTGTGTCAACATCTCAGTGCTGATGAATCATATTACTTCAGCTGCAGTGGGTCATTTTGCTGGATGGTTTCTGCTGTGTGAGCAGAAGCATGCCTTGAATGAACTTTCTCAGCTATAAATGACAAATATGAATTTATTGTGCCTATGCCTGTAAATAGCTTCATTACATCGTCAGCATGCTGTCAATACATTCCGAGCTCAGTGGGACAGAGAGAGATACAACTGACTGCAGTTGCAGCACAAACGTCCATGTCTTTTTATATGGTGTGCATTTGAACTGCCTTGGGGACAGCCCTCAGTACAAATTCAAAGGCGTTTCTTTTGATTTCATTCATTTCAATTGAAAGTTGATTCACTTGTGCACAACTGGCAGTAAAACCAATACAAAATGCAGAACTGCGCTCAGCAGAATTTGGACACTGTGGTCATACAACAGGGGTGTGAGGGGGATTTGCATTTCCTATATATAGACCATTCTGAAAGCAATTAGCTGTGGCTATTAAAAATAACATGCAATTTTGAAAAATCTATTCTAAACATTGGTAACGTAAATGACAACATTGATTTATATAATCATAAGCAAAGATGCTACCAATTATCATAAATAATGATAACTTGACAGCAATTTAAACTTTAATGTTATGTTGTTTCTGACTCATTATTAACAACTTGTGGGATTTGCTATTCTCAAAGGATCTCTTTAGCATTAGTGTATATTTTTTTCCAAACCAAAGAAACAAGGAAAATTTAGCAGTCGCCTAACGTTTATATCCACTTTGTCATTGAGATGATATGGAAGGTGCTGTGGCCACACATAGACTACTGGTCTTATTACAATTAGGTACAAAATTTGGTGTAGATTGGCTATATTTCTAAAATTGTCAGTGCTGGGAACTGCTAATTGACACTACCATTGTTTGCTGTATTACTGATATTATATATGCCTCTAATATCCTGATTTATACTGAGCCTTATTACACCAGTGATTCTCAACTCGATTTTGGTCACAACCACCTCCCCTCCACCCCACGCAAGAGCTCTTCTTAGGTTCCAGGGTCCCTCTTTCAAACAGGGATACAACACGAACAGATAGACATGCTGATTTTCCGATAATGAAGTATGGCAATGAGAAGTTTGATTCACGACTGAGGCTGTGGGGGAGGAGCAATTAATTTACCAGGTGCGCCGAATTCAAAAGGTGTGTTGGAAAGTTATTATAAATAGGAGCAACTATTGACTCCAAAGAAGGTTGTTGCTTGGGTATTTCATTGGTTCATTTACCAGGACCCCCACAAACTCTTGGGGCTCCCCTTCTCACAGTTTTCTGCCTATCACCTTCTTCGAAAGTGCTACAGCCCCTGTTGACAGTGGCTGCCTTGCACTACAATAAGCCATCTATAGATAATTTGCATAAATGTTTTCTGCCCCTTGCTGTTTCTTAGCCAGTCTAATAAGTTGACTTGTTGATTTTCAAAATAAAGATCCATTCTCTCTACTGTTTCACTCTCTTCCTAGCTCTACTCTCCCTCCCTTTTCCAATGTGTCTAACATTTTAAAAGTTAATTACCCTGGAATATTCAGTCGCCAACCCTGGCTACATTGTAAACACGTTGTTGGAATGGCCATAAAATCAAACCTTTTAATGTCTATCAAGGCCGTTAGTTCATCCAATTGCTATAAAGCTTTGTGCTATCAACCTTCACATTTATTTCTAATTTTCCCTGATATCAAATTTCTGTCATAATGCCCAATGACCTTTATTAATCTCTCTGTCCCTTCCTGACCCACTCTCCAGTCCTTTACCAAAAATATTGCTCTCTTCAGAGATCTGTTTTGTGTGATTTTTTTTATTTTGCCTATTCAGAATTCTACCACATCACACATTCTTTTTAAATCTACTGCCCTGGTTATTTGATTCAGCAGAATAATGAAACAGTGCGTATCCAAAGGGAACATCTCCCACCATAAAGCAAAGCCACCATCCCCCAAATCCACTCTTTCAGACATGGATTTCTCCTTCCACTAATACATAAAAGCAAAATACTGCATATCTTTGAAATTTGAAGCAAACACAGCAAATGCTGGAAAAACTTAACAGGGAGAAGCAGAGATCCCACTTTCAGTCCAGTAGGGCTCTCCTTCAGCACTCCCTGAGGAGATATCAATAGCTTTGGCACCAGGAGTCAGGAGTTCTGGTTTTACTTGAAGAGAGCAGTCAAATTGTGTCAAAGGTTCTGAAATCTTTTAATGTCTCAGAACATGTCTTGAATTAACAACCTTTATCTAGACTGAAAGTGCAAGAGACTAAGACCTAATGGCTCATGCATGGGTCTACAGGTAGGTGACAGAACAGCCCTGATCATCTGCTGGACTAGAAATGGTGAAGACAAGATTATTTGCACCTTTCCACAAGGTTATTCTAACAGATCAGCATTGTAGCATGCCTGCACAGAGTTGCAGCTTCACTTCAGGCCACAGCTGACCACTGCTGGTTACTGTAGCAATTAGAAAAATTCAGCATTGTAACATCATCTCCTTCTCCATGCTGACCCAGTGTCAGGCTGTTCTCCATTACCAGGTCAGTGTATCAGGAGCTATAAAGAAAATCGATCCCATTACTCTCTCATTCTATCCGTACTTATTGATTGAAGAAGGCGAAGGAATGAGTCATTGTTTCACTAACACCAATACTTAAAATTCTCATATCCTTGTGAATCCTAATATATTCAAAGGTCACACCACCATCCTGCTCCGTGACTTTAACCAAAGCTAACAGGCCTCTTGTGCATCATCGCAATCCCTCCCCCCACAATCCAAACCATACTAACCCCTTGCACCACAATTGCTGGTCATGCTTTCAGTCACTTGCATCTCACACGACCCTTCAATTCTGTCCTTAAAGCACTCCAGCTTCTTCTCTTCCTTTTGGACTCTCTTGAAAGTGCATTCTTGCATCAGGTTCTGGCCACCTTGTGTCTTTCTTTGACTCAGCACCCATTTATTCTCCGATGTGAAGTGCTTTTAGATGTTTTTCTTTATTAAGGATATTCAGTAAATGCCATTTATCATGATTATGGGTGTGGCAAATCAGGATCAGTAGCTCTTGGCATAATGTGTCAAGACTGTATCTGTCTCTCATGCTATTCAACTGCTATTTATTATTACTATTCTTTGGTTGAGGATGTCACTGGCTAGGCCAGCATTTATTGCCCTTTCCCAGAAGGCAGTTAAGAGTTAACCACATTGCTGTGGGTCTGGAGTCACAGGTTGGCTAGGCCAAGTAAGGAGAGCAGTTTCCTTCCCTAAAGGACACTAGTGAACCAGATGGGTTTTTTCAACAATTGACTCATGGTCATCATTAAAGACTTAATCCCAGATTTTCTTTTATTGAATTCATATTCCACCACCTGCTATGGTGAGATTCAAATCTAGGTCCAAGACATTATCTGGGTCTCCAAATTAACAGTCCAGTGATAATATAACTAGACCATCATCTCCCCCTTATGATTTAAAATAGACTAATCAATAATATGATTAGTCAAGCTTCATAAAGTCCATGTATGCAGTCAAAAGTGTCTTTGGATGCATCAAATATCCTGAGTATTGAATGGTAGGATTTAATGTACTGAACCATCTGTGTCTCAAGTAATTATTATAAAGCTGCCCTAGTTATGTTCTTACTACTGGCAGTCTCAAACACTTACAGATCTAGGACTGTGAGTCTTCCCTAGTGAAACATGATACATTTTCAGCAGAGCACCATTTCTCCCTACTTTCTGCATGCGGTCACCATGATGGCTTAGTGAATAAATACGCACTTTGAGTGTTACTAAGCTATTTGTATGAAAGCTCTCATCACTCCTGTGTTGTGAGAAATGAGTTGACCTCATGTAGTGACCGTTGCCTATCCTGTACAAGGTGCAAATGTGACCTTCAAATGAGAACATGCTGTGATGCCTTCCAATCTGCTACCATTCATTGTCTAAGCTTGCAGGCAAAAACTGATCACATGAGCTAACTACTGGCAGATATGTTAGTGCTTGTAGAATCACACTTCAGAATCTTCAATACTGTAGGGATGAAAAGAGACAAAAATAGGGAGCAATGTACAGGTGCGTAAAGAAAACAACTTCAAGCTGAATTGAGAACAAAAGCAAAAGACAATATTTATTCCTGTTGATTATATGGAAAAGGACCCAGCTTTGGGAAGGCTATAATTACTCCTACCATGCAAACCATCATATTACTGTGGCTTTAGCTATACTTGCAGAATGAGAACATGTTGTTTGTGATTCTACAAATTTTTACTTTCCTCCTTGACATTCATCTGCAATTTTAATGGAATTGGTAAACTGGCTATTTTAAGTGGGCTATCTGTTCAGGCTAATACAGCTAACAGTCATTTCCAGGCTGTAGTTATGAGACGAGATTTTGGTATCTGACAAGTAACAATTTAAAAGGATTAATGAATTCCATTCTGGATGTAATATTTTAGAGCTGATATAGATTTATATCAAAAACTAAGATTAAGAATTCAATCTAAGCAAATTTAGATGCAGCTCTGGGATCAGTTATGTACACATAAAGCAAAAACAAAATGTACTGGAAAAACTCAGCAGAAACTTCAACATTTCTGTTTTTATTCCAGACTCACAGTATCCACAGTATTTGCTTTTATATCAGCAATAATACATACAACCCAAACATCAAATGGAAATGTTTTTATATATATAAACACTTTATAAATTCAGATGTTAATTTGTTATCGATATCTAACTTATGATATAACATTACATGTTTTGCTATGATAGAGCAATATTTATTTTAATATTTACAGATATAAATGTTTTTGCTCAAAATATCATGAGCGTTCACATATTATTAATAGAAATGTATAAAATAATCTATAAACCAGAAGATCATCTAACTTGTTGAACTGGGGTCACCAAAGGGTCAGATCACAAGGAGTGAAAGCAATAGAGAGTCTTTGTTGTGTTTATCTCCTGAGACTGTGAAGTGGAGACGTTCTTCTGTGTCAGGGCGGTGAAGGTACGTGTCAAGGACAGGCGTGGGGTCATTGTTAGGTCCCAGTTAACTGAGGGAAGACTCAACTTTGCTAAAACTTTCACTTAAACAGTTCAGGATGTATTCATAGTCTCAGAACTATACAATCTGATTCTCAGGCAGTATCTTCCAGAAAGGAGCATCTGAATCCCATTTAAAATCTATGAGCTCTATCTTACTGGTTTTTTGACTAACTGCTAGTTGCATGATTCTTGTGGATGGTTCATCACCATGAGGCTAAGCATGGTTTGTCACTGTATCTCACCAAACTTGCCTCATTAACTACTTAACCCAGCTATGGCATCCTTCTTGGCTGATTCTAGCTCCACCCTACCACATGACATTCCCATAACATTGAACACTGCCAGGATATCCCAGAATTGATCAGCATCCCCAATGCCTTTGCCAACTTTATAATACTGCTGTCCATCCAGGCAAATGCTGACAGTCCAGAGCTGCCTTCCACTGTTGCTGATATTTGCCCACCACATGGCAAGAAAAGGGAAATCTTGATCTCTTGTTCTGTGGGCAGGGACTCGGAGGTCCTGCTGGATGAAGTGGTGCACAGATAGGATATCTGCATCCTCCCCCAGCCCAAAAGAAGCGGCCACCGCACCAGACCAAGCCAGCCTGGTCTATAATTGTCACATAGCTTAGCGTAATCTCAGCTATCTGGAAGAATACACAGCAATGTAGGAAGAAGGTTAATATATTTCTCCACTCCATTAGTGTGAGTGCCATCATCTTCTCTCCAATGCCTCACACACATTCCATGTCTGCTAATGTACCCACTCCCCCACCAAGACTCATGCTCTCCTGCCCTTATTATTGCATGCAACATTTTCCCTCACTTGCTGTCACCTGCCCTCACCCAACACTGCTATATCTATATGCCCTCTGCACTACCTAATCACTCACTTGAAACTCCTCTTCACCTATTACAAAAGTAACTGTGGTGCCATCTACTCTTATTTCCCATATAACATGTAGATTGTATAGTTCTGGGGAAGATGCAGATATCTTGTCTGTGCACCATCTCATCCAACAGGACCTCCAGGTCCCTGCCCATAGAGCGAGGGACCGAAATTTCCCTTTTTTGCTATGTGCTGGGCAAATAGCAGTTTTTTAAAGTTATTGCAGCAGGAAAACAGCCCACACCAATGCTCAGGAGCAGCAGTGTGTACTATCTACAAGGTGCACTGCAGAAATTCACCAAAGATTCTCAGCTTGCACCTTCTAAACCATGATCACTTCTGTGGAGAAGAACAAGGCCAGCAGATACATGGAAACATCACTGAAAACAAATTGCCCTCAAAGCCACTCACCATCCCGACTGGGAATATGTTGTTGTTCCTTTAGTGTGGCGAGGGCAAAATCCTGGAACTTCCTCTCTAATGGTATGGTGGGTCTAACCAAAGCACATGGACTGCAGCAGTTCAAGAAGTAGCTTACCACAATGTTCCAAAGGGCAAATATGGACAGGCAATAAATGCTGGCCAGCCAACGATGCCCACGGTTTACAAGTGAATATAAATAAAGGCAGAAAAAGTCAAGACAGATGGTGGGCTGCCTGACATTTGGCTCCTCACCCCTTAAGTGGAGAGCACACTGACTCTGATAGACCTGAGGGCTGACTGACTGTGTCCAAGCCTCTGGATTGGTACCAGAGCCAGCCCTTGACTTAACCGTGCTGTGATCCTCTGAATTAAGGCTATCTCCCTTAATGTGACTGAGGACTGCTGAGATCCGTGACAGGTCTCCTGGCGTTATATCTGCATTAATTGGCATGGCGCTACAGCAGGGCCTTGAATCTGGTATCTTTTGTTGAAGGGGCAAAACACAAAAACAGAAGTTAAGGTAATGCAAGGCAGAAATGTCATGAGCATCCAAGGAGACTTGTTTCTGAAGAAGGGTTACCAGACCCAAAATGTTAACTATGATTTCTCTTCACAGATGCTGCAAGACCTGATGAGCTTTTCCAGCGACTTCTGGTTTTGTTTCTGATTTACGGCATCTGCAATTCTTTTGGTTGTTACAAAGAGGGTTACTGGTGAAGCCCAGGGAAAAGCATTCAGATGCAAAGATGTATTCTCTAATTGGATCAGATGTGCTGTGAGGGTTGTTAGAGCTTGACAGAAAAAGCAAAGAGCTGGAGATACCAGGTACCTGCTGTGACTTCCATGTTGAGAATTCCCAACATCTGCCTTGTTTGGCTCGTTTCGTACAATAGGAAGCTGAATATTAATTTACAAGCTATAATGTTAATAATGCATTTCATAAGCTATAATCTCCCAAAGGGCAACTCACTGCAGCCTAATGTGAAACATGCCTCACCACTGAGCCCATGCACCAAAGATGTAACAAGTTGCTGAATCTTATAAGGACTTGAATGGTGTGGAGTGTGTTGCGATTTGTGGTAGTATTTTGCATGAAAATCTGTGAGGTCTATCCTGACGTCAGGAGCAAATTATGGCATTTTTTAGGCATCCGCGAGGGAATGTCAGCGATCCTGACTGCGTGTCGTGAGCAGCGTGGCTTTGTGGCTGCTGTGTCACCACATTGTCACTGAGGGGCAATGCTGGATTGCCAACACTTGTCTAGGTGCACAACATCCTTTTAACGATGCACACAATAGATGCAGTCTTTCAGCACACACCTGCTAAGTGGCAAATTGGCTGGGAATGGCACCAGGCAGGATGGGCTCGAATCAGATGAGGTAAACACCATAGTTTCATGGTAGGCATTTAATGAGGCACATTTAACAAGATACAGTGAGAAACCTCACTAGGTTCTGTTCTAAAAATCTTAATGCGGCTGACTCTTAGCCACAAGAAACATTAGATTCTACAACAGAATAATTAAACTGTCCCTTTTGTGTTAAGTGGTATGCTTTTGTGTTTATGTGGTGTTGTTTTTTGTTAATGTGGTGTTGTTTTGCATTAATGTGGTGTTGTTTTGTCTGCATTGAAGGTATAGCTGCCAGTTGTACAAGAACCCTTCAGCTCAGTCAACCCACATTGGTTAGGGGCTCTGCTCAAGTATGACATCAAACCAGCTTTATCTCATGCTCAGGTTTTCTCTTAGACCTCCGGTACAGTCTTTAAAATTACTGCCATCTCTTATTTAATGTTTTGAGAAAGCCTGATGCTGTCAAAACATTATAAATTTACCAGCTGCACAGCAGAGCTTTACATATGTCTGTAAGCATGCAAGCAATTCATAGCCTGCAGTTATTACTTTGGGACTCGCTGCTTTCATTTCACATTCTGTCACTGTTTGCCCTAGGTAACATGCAGCTTTGGAATCTTTGCCATAAATTATCTTGTTTGATTTTAAAGGCACCAGCTAAATTGTAAGGTCTAGAGTATTCCCTTCATCATTGCTCAATATCTAATTGCAAAGGAAACCAAGAAGATGAGACATTCTCAAACTTTACACATTTGTGGATAATTTGGATGGGATTTGATATTGCAACCCATCAAGTAGTCTTTACTGGTCTGAAAAAAATTGCATTTCATGTGAACGGAATTCGGTGAGGCTAATGTAAACAAAGGCCTTCTGTAAAATCTTCCACTTGCAGCACTCACTGTTTCTGATATGGCAACACTACTACCAACATTTTTAAAACAATTAAATGCAAGTTGATCTTATTCATATTAACAATCTTAACTATCTATAATTAAGCTACTTGACACTTTGCAATCAATCAATTTTATTTCTATTGAACCTTTTGGAATATTACATTCAATTCTGATCTCCCTGCTGTAGGAAGGATATGGTGGAACTTGAAAGGATTCAGAAAAAAATTGCAAGGATGTTGTCAGGATTGGAGGTTTTGAGCCAAAGGAAGAGGCTGAATAGGGTGAGACTATTTTCCCTGGAGCATTGGAGTCTGAGGGGTGACTTTCTAGAAGTTTATAATATGATGAGGGGTATGGATAGGGTGAATAGCCAACATCTTTTCCACACGGTGGGGGAGTCCAAAACTAGAGGGCATAGGTTTAGGGTGAGAGGGGAAAAATATAAATGGGAACTAAGGGGCAACTCTTTCAGGCAGAGGGTGGTGTGTGTATTTAATGAGCTTCCAGAAGAAGTGGTGAAGGCTGGTTCACTTACAGCATTTAAAAGGCTGGATGGGTATATGAACAGAAATGAATAGAAGGATATGGGCCAAATGGTGGCAAAGGGAATAAGATTAATTTAGGATATGGCATGGACAAATTGGATCAGAGAGTGTGTTTCCATGCTGTACAACTCTACGACTCTATGAAGGCTGAAAAACAGAGGAGGAGCAGGGCAATGGGAGCAAACACTGAGTGAGGCAGAGGTGAGGTTTCCTGCATGTGAAGATTTAAACCAATGTAATAAAATATCTGACTTTGAAACAAGTACTGAGTAGAGTAATTAGGATGACATCGCCAATGATATGAGTACGCCTTTGATGTCCTATTTTGGAGAGATATTAGTGTGTAGAATAATCTCAGCATGTTTGAATGCAAGGCTTCCTATTATTTGATCATGGGACAGAGGATGCACTGGGCAATTGGTATTGATGATGCTCTTCCCTTACTGTACCAGTATATCCTGGCTAAAGCTGACTCCCTTGACTTATACTTGATTGAACTGTTCCTCTTAGACTTTGAGTCATAGTCATTTGGCTGAAACACATGCAGTGTGTAGGCTGATGGTACATGCTGTAGGTGAGACATTGATGTAACGTGATGCTGTACAACAACGTGAACATTCCCTTGATTGATCACTGCTGACAACCACAAGAAGCTGCCTGGTTTTGTGTCTTCACAAGGGGAATAAAAGCACAAAAGTATTGTGAGTCTTTCATTTCGGAATAAGACAGCAATAAACAAAACTACAAAGCAAGCCAGACAATCTATTAGCCTGTAAGTTCTGAATAAAGCAAGACTCCTTCAAAGGGCATGGGGAAGCAGAGATTCTGTGAGCATCCAGGTAAGCACAAAGTAAGTGAGAATTAAGAAAGAATTTAAGAGCTTTTGGATTCATCCTGCATAAAATGGCTGTGTGTCCCTACACACATTGTGAGCTGGCAGGAGCACTGCAATGTAAGGTGTCAGTAAGTTCTAAATACAGTAGCAGAATGTTGAAGTTGTCCTCTGAGTCTGTCAAAGATCGAATATGATGATGTGGCGAGGCTGATAAGTTGACAATGCTGACTTCTGAAATGGAACTTGAGGTGGTGCATACGTGAGATGTTGGTGAATGAGGGTGAACATGGAGAGAAGAAACCTGCAAACTTCATCCACTCGGCATTCACTCTGCCATTCATTGGGAAATAGTGCTGCTAGTTCCTCATTCTTCAATCATTCTTTGTATTTCCAGGCTATCCCTCCACTTTTTCTATTATGTTTGTCTTTATGAAATGTCACACATCACAAAATATTTATTTCCCAACCTTGGTCATCTTGTGATCAAAGTAATGGCGATTAGATTTAAACCATTTATCTCCGTTGGAATCGTTCAGTTTATTTATCATATTCAGAAAGCTCCTTCCGTTGAGACTTCAATTTTATTTTGTTGATTTTCCCTGCAGGATATTATTCTGAGGTGCTCCATTACAGTTAAAAATCACGCAACACCAGGTTACCGTCCAACAGGTTTATTTGGAAGCATTAGCTTTCAGAGCATTGTTTCTGCAACAGAGGTTGTGACATCCACCTGAAGAAGGAGCGGTGCTCTGAAAGCTAGTGCTTCCAAATAAACCTGTTGGACTGTATCCTGGTGTTGTGTGACTTTTAACTTTGTACACCCCAGTTCTGTGTGGGCACCTCCAAATCCATTACTGTTAACTTTGTCCTTTCCCATCCCAGACAGTTGTCTTCAGCCTTATTAATGTACTTTTCTATTGTCTAAACAGATTTCTAATTCTCCTTTCACCAAAATCATCTTCCTTCTGTTAGTTTGAAACCATTTCTCCTTAATTTCAACGTAAAGGCAATACATTGTTGTTATTGTTCTTGTTGTTACAGTGTTTTAAAATTTAAAAATCAGATAGGCATTTTCCTATCCTAGAGGTTAAACACTATAGTGAAATATCTGATGTCAGATATTTCAGAATTGCAGAACAATTTCAGGATTGGTACCAGGGCAGTTAATTTAACAGACAATACAACTGATTTGACTTGTAAGTGTTACATTGACGCTAGAGATTTGTAACCTAATGGAGAGAGCAGAAAATATTTCAGATCTTCATACAATAGCCCAGTTAATCTTTGACAGGCAGATTTAATAAAACTAAAACAACTTGAAGCCTACTTTTTTGCAGAACGTAATTAGTTTCCAGAAGAACAATAACATCTCCAATTGAAATTTGCATGTAAATGACAATTTATTCAATTACAGATTAGAAAATGAACTGAGGAGTGCTTTATTCCTGGGTCAAGGGTTCTGTTGAAAAAGAGTAATTGAAAGTTGATGTAAAATGTGACCTGCCTGAAAGACTGATCAGACCTTTTTCTTTGCAGATGTTGACTGACCTGGTTCAAATATACAGCATCTCTTATTTTTATGCCAACAGCTGAAAAACACCAAAGTGCACAAAAATTGTATGTTTGAATTTATTTTAATGAGTTTATCTGGAGCCCACACTATACATTCTATCATGCATATGGGGTTAATCTGCACTTAAAGTCACCTCCAAGAATCAGAGACATTACAAAATGAAAGCATTTTACTGCTGATTTTGGATAGTGATATACATATAAATTAATCTCCATTGAAGCATATTCAAAATGAATGTTACCTTGCAGCGACTTTGCTTGCTTATTTCACCAATCATTACTCTGCTGAAGCTCACATACTTGCTGCAATCATTTGCCGCAGTGAGGATGAAGGATGGAGACCATAACAATCCAACATTTTCACATGACCAATGTTAAACTCAAAGAAAGAATGAATTACATCAACACATTTGCATTTATATAATATTCTGCCGACATAGAAAATGGCAGTGTCAATCCTTTGCGTTAGTTTGAATTAAGGATTTTCATTGATTTGAATAGTTTTACACTGGACATAGTTTCGTGCATTTGGACATTTCAAACTGGGGTTTCCTCTAAACAATTAGAACGTTTCCTATACTAGTGGAGGATCAAATCTCTAATCTCCTTGAGCCTGCCCTGACCGATTCATTGACAGTCTTGTACAAAGTCAGCAAAAATCGGGGCTTCTTTGGTGTCTTTAAGCATTTATCATCCAACTCCCTGTGACACAGAATCAATCTTATGGACTGAAGTTTACATTTTTTTTTGATAAACCTAATTGTCAGTCTTGTCAAATTTCACGGAGGATTTCTCTCCATAAGACTGAGCAAAATCTCTCACCACACCTTAACAAACGCTCTTCATTTGCTGACTACAGCAGCCTCTTTGACTACCTGCGACTTGATTCTACCACATGCCACCACTGGCCCATCTAGCTGTTCACCAGCTATTCACTAAAAGCCAGCATCCCTGGCACCAATGCTATCTTTAAAGGGCCTCTGTGCACCCAGATGAGTACTGGCGCCCTGAAGCTGACCTGCTCATGCCCATTTCCTCCAAATCCAGGGAGTGGCCATGGGCACCCGGATGGACTCCAGCTACACCTGCCTCTTTGTCGGCTATGTTGAACAGTCCCTCTTCAGTATCTGCACAGGCACTGTAACCCAACTGTTCTGCTATTACATCGATGACTGCATCGGTGACCCAGGCTGAACTGGAGCAGTTCATCGATTTCGCCCACAACTTCCACCCCGCCCTCAAATTCACTTTGTCCATCTTGAACACCTTCCTCCCCTTTCTTGACCACTCCATTTCCATGTCCATCAACAGTCCCCAGATAGATGTTTACTATAAACCTACAGACTCCCATAACTACTTGGATTACACCTCCTCCCACCCAGTATTCTACAAGAACTCTATCCTGCTTTCCCAATTTCTCTGCCTCCACAGCATCTGGGTCAAAGAGACATTCCACTCCCAAGCATCCCAGATGTCCACCTATTTTGAACAACTTGCTTCTCTCCCTTCTGTCATCCAGCTAGCCCTCCACTGCACCACCTCCATTACCCGTTCCACTGCTGTAAATCCCTAAACGTAATAAAGGCAGAGGCCCCCTTGTCCTCACCTACCGACCCACCAGTCTCCGCATGCAACACATCTTCCTTAAATAGTTCCGCCAACTCCACTGGACCCCACCACCAAGAACATCTTCCCTTTCCCACCCCTCTCTGCCTTCAACACGAACTGTTCCCTTCACCAATCCTTGCTTTGTGCTACTCCCCCCCCCCCCCCCCCCCACCCCCCAGAACCTCTCGAGGGCCTTCCCCTGCAAATGCAAAAGGTGCAAACCTGCTGGCACGCCACCCTCCTCATCTCTGCCCAGGGCCCCAATTAGCCCTTCCAGGTGAGACGGAGATTCACCTGCCTCTCTTCCAACCTAGTTTACTACATCAAGTGCTCCCCAGTGTGGTCTTCTCTGCATCGGTGAAACCAAATGTAAACTCAGAGCAAGTTTCAACGAATATCTCAGCTAGGCCCGCAGGGGCTGACCTGACCTCCCATTTTAATTCGTTCTCCCACTCTCTCTCCAACATGACCATCTTCAGCCTCTTTCATTGCCACAGTGAATCAGACCGCAAGTTGAAGGAACAACACCTCATCTCTCACCTGGAAGACACAACATTGAGTCTTGGGCAGCCTACAGCCTGGAGGACACAACATTGTGTTCTTTAGTTTCAAATAACCTCCCTTCCCATCCCCCATCTCCCTTTTCAGCCCCTCCCCCTCCCTTCCATTCTTCTCATCGACTCTTCCATCCAGCTACCAACCGGATTCATTCCTCCTATTTGACCAACCAGGTCATAACCTCTATCTGTGTTCACCTATCCCTACATCACCAACTCATCCCATCTCTCCACCCAAACCATCCCCCATCCCCCATCCCCCAATGCCTCATTCCCTTTACACTTACCCTAAGTCATGAAGAAGGTTTACACCCAAAATGTTGCCATCTCCACCTCCTGTTGCTGCCTGCCTCCTGCTTGTCTACCCTGCTCATGGAAGGACAGTCACTGTGAGGATGCCCACATAGGGGAAAATAGAACCATGATTCTCCAACAGGAAACCGATGGTCCTGTGGTGGGAGAGTAGTACAGAGGAGTGCCACCTTCTTTCCACCACCAGATCCTGGTGGCCTGGGCTGAGATTACCACTCAGACCTCTGCTGTTTCTACAGTCCAGAAGCATGACCAACAGTGCCCTGAGAAGATCAACAACTTTCTCTACTCCACCAGTATAAGTGCCACACCTCTGCTACCCTCTGCTACCTCACACTCACTCTATCTCTGCACCCATATCTCACCAAGGCTCATGCTCTTCCACTCTGTGTTGTCTTCAACATCTTGCCTGACCCACTCTCACTCTCTCCCAAACCCCATAAACCAAAAACCTTCCATGATTTTTGCACTCACCCGAGGTACTTTTCCAACTTTTGTTCATCTGCACCAGCACTAACAACTGTGACAGGGCCTTTCATCTCACCTCAAACTATCCCAGTACTGGAGAAGACAGCCTGTAACAAGGCCGAAAGAGCCAGGATGGTTAAAGGCAGTGCCCAACATTAGGATTTAAGAGTCACAGAGATGTACAGCATGGAAACAGACCCTTCGGTCCAACCCATCCATTCCAACCAGATATTCCAATCCAATCTAGTCCCACCTGCCAGCAACCGGCCCATATTTTTCCTAGTTACCCTTTTGTCCCTAATGTATTTGTAAAAATTCTTTGGATTCTCCTTAATTCTATTTGCCAAAGCTATCTCATGTCCCCTTTTTGCCCTCCTGATTTCCCTCTTAAGTATACTCCTACTTCCTTTATACTCTTCTAAGGATTCACTCGATCTATCCTGTCTATACCTTCCTATTCATATACCCATCCAAATACCTCTTAAATGTTGCAATTGTACAGCCTTCACCACTTCCTCTGGCAGTTCATGCCATACAGGTACCACTTTCTAGTGTCATCTGCAAACTTACTAACTGTACCTCTTATGCTCGCATCCAAATCATTTATGTAAATGACAAAAAGTAGAGGACCCAGCACTGATCCTTGTGGCATTCCACTGGTCACAGGCCTCCAATCTGAAAAACAACCCTCCACCACCACCCTCTGTCTCTTACCTTTGAGCCAGTTCTGTATCCAAATGGCTAGTTCTCCGTGTATTCCATGAGATCTAACCTTGCTAATCAGTGTCCCAGGAGGAACCTTGTCGAACGCCTTACTGAAGTCCATATAGATCACATCTACCGCTCTGCCCTCATCAATCCTCTTTGTTACTTCTTCGAAAAACACAATCAAGTTTGTGAGACATGATTTCCCATGCACAAAGCCATGTTGACTATCCTTAATCAGTCCTTGCCTTTCCAAATACATGTATATCCTGTCCCTCAGAATTCCCTCCAACAGCTTGCCCACCACTGACGTCAGGCTCACTGGTCTGTAGTTCCCTGGCTTGTCCTTATCACCCTTCTTAAACAGTGGCACCACGTTTGCCAACCTCCAGTCTTCTGGCACCTCACCTGTGACTATCGATGATACAAATATCTCATCCAGAGGCCCAGTAATCACTTCTCTAGCTTCCCACAGAGTTTGCAGGTACACCTGATCAGGTCCTGGGGATTTATCCACCTTTACCCGTTTCAAGACATCCAGCACTTCCTCCTCTGTAATCTGGACATTTTGCAAGATGTCACCACCTATTTCCCTACAGTCCATATCTTCCATATCCTTTTCCACAGTAAATACTGATGCAAATACTCATTTAGTATCTCCTCTATTTTCTGCGGTTCCACACAAAGGTGCTGATTTTTGAGGGGCCCTATTCTCTCCCTAGTTACCCTTTTGTCCCTAATATATTTGTAAAAGCTCTTTGGATTCTCCTTAATTCTATTTGCCAAAGCTATCTCAGGTCCCCTTTTTGCCCTCCTGATTTCCCTCTTAAGTATATTCCTACTTCCTTTATACTCTTCTAAGGATTCACTCAATCTATCCTGTCTATACGTGACATATGCTTCTTTCTTTTTCTTAACCAAGCCTTCAATTTCTTTAGTCATCCAGCATTCCCTATTCCTACCAGTCTTTCCTGGCACCCTAACAGGAAAATACTTTCTCTGTATTCTCATTATCTCATTTCTGAAGGCTTCCCATTTTCCAGCCGCCCCTTTGTCTGCGAACATCTGCCCCCAATCAGTTTTCAAAAGTTCTTGCCTAATACCATAAAAATTGGCCTTTCTCCAATTTAGAACTTCAACTTTTAGATCTGGTCTATCCTTTTCCATCGCTATTTTAAAACTAATAGAATCATGGTCGCTGGCCCTAAAGTGCTCCCCCACTGACACCTCAGTCACCTGCCCTGCCTTATTTCCCAAGAGTAAGTCAAGTTTTGCACCTTCTCTAGTAGGTACATTCACATACTGAATCAGAAAATTGTCTTGTACACACTTCACAAATTCTTCTCCATCTAAACCCTTAACGCAATGGAAGTCCCAGTCTATGTTTGTCAAGTTAAAGTACCATTCTACATTCTACTGTAACTCTCACCTTAACCCAACTGTCGGTCTCAGTCATTGCACACTGCTTCGGCTCATTGGCTGCTGGGTCTCTCTTGTGTCTTGCAATGGAATGCTCGCCACCTTGAGGAAATGTGGACTGTAGGGACTTTTTCGACCTCTGGGAAAGAAATTTTGGAGGTCTCTAAGGAACCGTCAATAAGGCTGCGTCCTGCACTCCCACAAACTCAAACACTGGTACCTCGGTGGGCACATTTAGGAAGCAACTCACTGCCACAGTCTGCAGTTGGCACTCAGAGGACCTGCCACCTATTCAGCCCCAAGCAGGAAAAGATGCTGGATGGTGTTGTCAACAGACATAGGTGCACATGTACAAGGAGGTACAGGAGTAGCAGTGGCTGTCATAGACCAGAGGCTGCAAGAGTGTAGCGATACTGTAGGGACCTAGCTACCTCAAGCATGCAGTGGCACAGGTAGCATTGCAGTTTATTCATGCTGAGGTTTCCATTACTGTTAATGATTTAGCAGTATATCTGTTTGTTTGAGTCTCTGTATAGCCCCAAATATAACTGTGCCACCATGCTACCTCACTCCTTGTCTACACCAAGATGTATCATGTAGCAATATCTGTGCTGGGAGTCCTTTGAAACATGCCATTTTCTTCTTTATTGTGTAGTTTCCATCTCCGGCATGCTGGAAGGCTTCCCTCATATGGGGTTTCATGCCGGGTGTGCCCTTACACAATATGCTACAGCCCAGCACCCTCCTCCCAAACTCCTTGAAGCCAAGGTGCTCCTGACTTTTAATGAGCCCGCCCTCATTCACCATCCGGCATGACCCTGTTCCATGCTTTATTTGGTTCCAACCCCCTCCGCCTCACTCATAAATACATTGTCATCCTCCATTCCCTTTAGCCTGAAAATCTCAGTCTCTGCAAATAGGTTCTTGTGCCTCCCAGACATCCTGTACCATCCCCTTCTGTGACCAACCTAAACAGACAGCTGGGTAGCATGATTTAGAGGTGCCGGTGTTGGACTGGGGTGGACAAAGTTAAAAATCACACAACATCAGGTAAGAGCCAAACAGGTTTATTTGGAAGCACACTAGCTTTCAGAGCACCACTCGTTCATCACTTGATGAAAGAGCAGCAATCCGAAAGCTAGAGCTTCCAAATAAACCTGTTGGACTAGTACCTGGTGTTGTGTGATTTTTAGCTGGGAAGCAGTTATAGTTTGATATGGAAGATATCAAACCAAGAAACCAATTCAGCAGATATACCATGGATGATTGTGATGTCACTAGCAATAGGCTTCTAGAGGCAGAAGTTCAGTTTATAGGTAATGGTGTGACTCAAATAGCCACAGCCATAATCTGAGTTGTTCTTCATGTTCTACTTGTTGAGCAAGAAGCCACATCTTTTCTGATCCATCCTTAAGTGATTGAAGGTTATCCAGCTGTTCATTTGAAGATTGAAACCTGGGGTTTTGAGTTAGTTACCAGATTGCATACGATTGTGTTTGCAGTCAACTAATCAGCTTGCCGTTGAGAGGTGATTCTGTCAAGAATTTGTAGTTTGTAGAGTTTACTTGGATTTTAGGTAAAACTGTTGTTTTTGATGACCTATGGCATCGTGAGTGCTTCAGAAGCTGCCAGGCAGTAGTGTTCTTTGCAGATAATGTTTTCCCTTTGATATCAGGAGGCCCAATGTGTCCACGCTCAGAAAGCCACTCATGTTGTATTGATGGAGTGGTTCCCTTGAGCTATTTACCCACACTAGGTTAATCCCAACAAGGTCAAATTGAAGATGATTCCTTCTCTTGTGAATACCTAAGATCTAAGTGAAATTCTGTTTTAAAAGGAACCAATTTAACCAGGCTTTGTTCAATTATCAAACGCCAGGTGGCAAAGTGGTTAGCACTGCTGCCTCACAGCGTCAGAGACCTGGGTTCAATTCCCACCTCAGGCCACTGACTGTGTAGAAAACCTTAATTGGATGGCTGTTGATATTGGCAATTGAGGAGTTAAACTTGAGATTGTTGGTTTTATAGGTTGATTGAAATTCCTTTTGAATTGGCTGGCAGCACTCAGAATGAGGTACAGTTTTCCTTTTGTTTTACCTGCAGTGCAGGGGTGCTTAAAATGACTGTTCTAAATGTTGCATCCTTCACCGCATTCTATACCACACAATAGGACATCTGAACAATAACAAACCCAGAATAGTGTTGCAGTCAATTTTTAACTCTTTTATTTTTGTATATTTTTGAAGTGTAAAACAGACATGTCTATAAGAGATGGCTTTCCGCTGCGTGCAGTATTGTCAGACCCCTCATTATCTCTCCTTGCTAAGTCTCTCCCTGTTCAAATTTTCCCTGACTCCTTGCAACTACAACATTTCATGGGACTTCAGATAGGACTTTGTCAGTCATAGAATTTGCATACAGTTTTTCATTTTCTATAGAAGTTTTCTTTTTAACACAAAACATTTTGGAATTAAAAATAAAATACATCTGTAACTACTTAGGTGTTAATGCATTGTCATATGATATAGTGTGTTGGCTCTGCAGCCAAAGGTGGAATCCATCAGTATCCAAATGAGAGGCATTCTCATCTTGGTTCCATTATTCTGAGGTCGGTGCTAAAAGATCAATGTATGTTCAAGAGTGATGCAACAGTATTTGGTTATTGGGTTAAGGTGAGAGGTTAGCCATAGAACTGAGCATGATGTTCTTCCCTGGTCTTCAAAACATCCAGGTGGAATGCTGAAATAACTATCTTGGTCAAAGTCTTTATCTTCTGAAGCAAGCTTGCAAAGAATATGAATCTTCAGTGGGTGTTTTTTCAGCATAATGAGGAATTTAGTTGGAAAACCAAGACCAAATTATCTGCCTGTGAGGAGCTACAACTGTGTGGGAGGGAGTATATATTGAAGACAGTTCAAGAAATAACTGTGCTAGCTGTGCATGAGCTGGGTTGATCTTCAAAGTACACATGAACTGTTATTTAGTGTTAATGGAGATGATTAGTTTCAGGATTTTCACACAGCAAATAATTTTGCAAAGTGCTACATCTGTATGCCACACAAAGTCAAAGACATAGAATAAGTTAACAAAGGTGGTTCCTGTCTTCAGTCTTTTCTGGAAGAAGGCTTTCAATATTTGAAGTAAGTGTCGAGATCTGCTTGGAGTAGTTGCACACTGTGTAAAACCCGGCTTCCAGGGTGGGGTAGAGTCCATTTTGCAAGAAGTACTCTAGAAAATACTCCATTACTGAGAACAGAATGATGTTATGCTAGGTGCCTGGTCATCAAATTGCTTCCCTTACTTGTATGAGAAGGATGGGTTGCACCAGAACTGGAGGGGCACCCATATCCTAGGCAGGAGGTTGCTAGAGCTCTTCAGGAGGGTTTAAACTAGATTGGCAGGGGCGTGGGAACCTAAGCTACAGATCAAATGATGGAGTAGATAGTGAACGTCGATTATCCTGCTCCTTGGATGCTGCCAACCGACTGTGCTTTTCCAGCACCACACTTTTCGACTCTGATCTCAAGCATTTTCAGTCCTCACTTTTTTTAGATTAGATTAGATTACTTACAGTGTGGAAACAGGTCCTTCGGCCCAACAAGTCCACACAGACCCTCCAAAGAGCAACCAAACCGGACCCATTCCCCTACATTTACCCCTTCACCTAACACTATGGGCAATTTAGCATGGCCAATTCACCTAACCTGCACATCTTTGGACTTCTTCTAGGTAGTGAACAATCAGATACAGCATGCAGAGAGTCTATGAGGAAGGATAGGCACTTGATAGGGCAAAGGTGCAGTGTGATGGGTTGAAGTATGTTTATTTTAATGCAAGAAGTATCAGGAAAAAGGGTAACAAACTCAGAGTATGGATCAGTACTTGGAATTATGATGCTATGGTCATTACAGAGACTTGGATATTGCAGGATCAGGAATGGTTATTGATGTTCCAGGGTTTAGATGCTTGAAAAGGAATAGGCTTGAAGGTAAAAGGGATGGAGGTGTGGCTAATCAGGGATAGTTTCATACTGCAGAAAGGGAGATTGTTGAGGAGGGTTTGTCCACAGAGTCATTATGGGTGGAAGTCAGAAGCAGGAAAGGAGCAGTCACTTTATTGGGAGTTTTTCTACAGGCTCCCCAATAGCAACAAAGATGTGGAAGATCAGCTTGGGAGGCAGATTTTGGAAATGTGTGTAAGTAACAGGGTTGCTTTAAAGTAACAGGTGACTTTGACTCCCCTAATATTGATTGGAAACCACTTAGTTTAAATAGTTTGGATGGAGCAGTTTTTGTCAGGTATATCCAGGAAGGATTCCTGATGCAATGTGTAGAATAAAGGGGAAGCCATATTGGATTTGGTGCTTGGCAACAAACCATGCCAGGTGTCAGGTCTCTCAGTGGGAGAGCATTACGGTGATAGCGATCACAACTCCATGACCTGTCTATACTCATGGAGAGGGATAGGAGCAAACGATATGGGAAAGTGTTTAATTGGGGGAGGGGGAATTACAATGCTATTAGACAGGAACTGGGGCACCCACATTGGGAACAGATGTTCTCAGAGAAATACACAACAGAAATGTGGAGATCATTTAGGAAACGCTTGCTTCGAGTCTTGAACAGGTTTATCCCACTGAGGCAAACATTGGTTGAAAGAACCTTGGGTGATAAGGGATGTAGAACATCTAGTCAAGAGGAAGAAGAGAGCCTACAAAAGGTTGAGGAGGCAAGGATCAGATGAGTTCTAGAGGGTTAAAGGTAGGCAGGAAGGAGCTGAAAAATGGACTTATTAGAACTAGAAGGGGGTATGAAAAAACCTGAGAGGGTAGGATTAAGGAAAACCCAAAAGCATTCTACACTTATGTGAGAAACAAGAGGATGACCAGAGTGAGGGTAGGGCCGATCAGGGATAGTGGTAGGAACTTGTGCTTGGAGTCGGAGGAGGTAGTGGAGGTCCTTAATGAATACTTTGCTCAGAGAATCTAATCTAATCTAATCTAATCTATTGAGAGGGACCTTGACATTTGTGAGGACACCATGATATGCTTGAACAGGTTGATGTTAGGAAGGAGGATGTGCTGAAAATTTTGAAAAGCATAGGGTAGATTAAACCAGATGGGATATGATTCCTAATGAAGGGTTCTTGCTTGAAACATCGATTTTCCTGCTCCTCTGATGCTGCCTGACCTGCTGTGCTTTTCCAGCACCACTCTGATCTTGACTCTGATTTCCAGCATCTGCAGTCCTCACTTTCGCCCAGATGGGATATACCCTAGATTACTACAGGAAGCAAGGGAAGAGATTGCTGTGCCTTTACCAATGATTGTTGCAAGCTCACTGTCCACTGGAATAGTGCCAGATAATTGGAGGATGGAAAATGTTATTCTCTTGTTCAAGAAAGGGAATAGAGGAGATCCAAGATGGCAGCGTTCTAGTAGGTCTGCCTTGCTGAGCTCTGCACTATAACTCAGGCATGGTGGTGCATTTATCCTCCTTTTTTTTAGCTATTGTGGCAAAAATCCCTAGAATTGCGGTGTATTAGTTTTGTTGGTCAGCGAAGATGACTAAGGGAAAAGGGCCACAAGGATCACAACAAGAAGGGCACTGCCCTGCAGCAACAGACATGTCCGCAGCCGCCACGTCGGCCTCCATGAACATTCCTGTGGACTTACCTGTGCAGAAGAGCTTGGTCTCAGAGTTCATGAAACTCCAAGCGAAGATTGATTCAGCGATGGAGGAGACCCAGATTAGGCTGGAACTGATGTCGGCCATACTGCAAAAGCATAAGCAGAAGATCCAGCATCTCGGGCAGTGTGTTGAGAAGGTGGAGCAACGAATCGCAGTTTCAGAAGCCGCGGCAGAATCCTCAGCAGGTTATGTTCAGATTCTGGAGAGGCAGGTACGGGCATTAGTGGAGCAGGTCAACGACCTCAAAAATCAAGGCCATCAGAAGGACATCTGTCTGATCGAGCTCTGGAACTGGAGGAAAAAAGCCAGCTAGTCAGCTTTATGGAGCAATGGCTCCCACAGTTCTTGGAGCTGAAGGTCAAGGTTAGCCAAGTGCAAGTCAAGTGGGCCCACCAGGTCACAGTGCGCAGGCCTGGATAGGACCAGCACCCCCGCCCGATCCTAGTGCAACCTCAGGACTATAGAAATAAGCAAATGGTAATGGAAGCTTCCAGAGCACTGGGGAAGGATCAGAGCACCAGGCTCTGATATAGCAGGGATCAAAGATTATGTTTTTCCAGGACTTTTCTGAGGCAGTGATCTGAAAGAGGAAGGCCTTTGATGTGGTAAAGAAGAGGCTGACAGACTTGAATATTCAGTACTCTGTAAGATATCCGACAGTGTGACGTTTCAGCCATGGAGGGTCTGTGTATAATTTTGACTCATCAGAAAAGGCAAAGGATTTCCTGGGCACTTTAAAATAGACTGACTGGTTCAAGCAACATGGACAATAGTGTTTTCTTTGTTTTCTCTCTGGTTTACCTGGTTTTGCTCTTTTAATATGTGGGGGTCCTTTCTTCTTTTCCCTTCTTTCTCCCCTCCCATTGTCTTTTTTATATTATTTCCTTTTCTTTTCTCTTTCTTGGTCTGGGATGGGGGGAGGGGCATGGGTTTTGTTTTATCAGTAATGACTGGGATCATATGTTTGCAACCCGGTTGAAGGCAGCCAAGGCAGCCTACTTTGATAGGCCTTCTGTAACCAAGTTGCAGTGAGTTACAGCCTTCAGGGCTGCTCTGAACTCTGTGCTCACCCAAACAGCAAAGAAAGAGATCTTCTTTGCGAAACAGAAGTTATTCGAATATGATGATAAGCCGGGCAGATACCCGGAATATCTAGCCCCAGGAAGAAGAGTGCGCCCAATCTATCACATCCATTAGAGACTGTGCGATTCCAAAATGATTTATGCGTCATTTAGGAAATTCTATTTTGAGCTGTTGGAGGGCTGTGAGGATAAGTTGTTGAAGATGGAGTCCTTTTTTAAGACCTTGGACCTCCCAGATCTAACTTCAGAGCAGGCTTCTCTTTTGAGTGCCCCTCTGACAATCCAAGAGATACAGGAGGCGGTGAGGCAGCTCCAGAGTGGTAAAGCACCTGGCTGAGATGGGAATTTATAAACACGTTGGCCAGGCCAATGTTGGACATGTACAATTATTCATACAATCAGGACTGCCTCCCATCCTCTCTGAGAGAAGCTAATATCTCCCTTATGCTCAAGAGAGGGAAAGCCCCAGAGGACTGTGCTTCATACAGGTCCTTATCAATATGAAACATGGATTTCAAAATTTTGTCGAAAATGCTGGCTTTGAGGTTGGAGAAGATATTGTCCTCCACTGTGAAGGAGGACCAGACAGGTTTTATTAAGAGTCGCAGGTTCTCTAACAACATTAGAAGAGTACTGAATATGGTCCAAGTGTGCAAACAAGGGTGATTCTAGGCCTAATCCCTATAAGTCTGATGTGGAGAGGACAATACTTCAGTCCACAGGTAATCCTTCTACCATTTACTAGGAGGTAGTGTCTCAAAGGACATTGAGGCTGTGTGGGATCTGGACTCAGGAATTAGGGGTGGCGATCTCATCAGAGTCATGGGACGATATTCAGGAGAGCGTGAAGAAGATTTCGATTTGCAATAGGATGCAGGCTATGCAACTGAAGGTTCACAAAAGAGCTTACTTGGCACCGGAGTAGCTTGCGAAATATAGGAAAGGAGCATTTCCAATTTGCTTCAAATGTAAAACAGATATTGATACTCTTCCACCCTGCTTGTGGTCATACCACAAACTTCATAGGCATTGGGGCGCTATGGCGAGTGTTTTGGAAGGGGTCTTGGGAACCGAGGTCAAGGTAGACCCGTTGTCCCTCCTCTTGGGTCTGCCGAGTCTGCCCTCTTTAGATGCACATGGGAAGAAACTGTTTAATAGTCTCTCATATTGTGCAAGGTAGAACACTCTGATGAGCTGGATATCAGAAAATCCCCCAGGGCTAGGGTAGCGTAGGTTATTTATGGAGCAAATCTCCCAAGACATCCTTACAAGTATGGTGCACCAGAATATTGAACTTTGTTATGTGACGTGGCAGCCCTTTCTGAACTATATAGATGCAGACTTGTCGGCTATATTGGTTAGGGCCTTTGTGTAGCCGTGAGGGCTGTGTCTGGCGGGCCTAGGGCCTCTGAGAGGAAGAATCCCGAATAAATACGGGTACACCAACAGATGCTCCGGGTGATGGGGAGTTTTGCTGGGGTTGCACTGAGTGTTGTAACTTAATTTAATTTAATTTGCCTTAATTCAATCCGATTTAATTTAGTTTATTTTGTTTAATTATTTATTGAATAGTGGCACACGTAAATCTTTTTGAATCCTTTTTACTTTTAAACTGTTTGCGGAGCAGAGTGGTAGCTTGTTTACTGATATTGTTGTTATATTATAAGGTTGTTATGGTATTTTGTAGGAATTTTATAACCTTGTAAAAAAATCAACATTTTTTTTCATAATCCTGGGAATTACAGACCAGTCAGTCTTAAATGTGTGGTGTCCAAAGTACGAGAGCGGATTCTGAAGATAGGATTTATGATTACTTGGAAAACCATAGTTTGATTTGAGATGGTCAGTATGGCTTTGTGAGGAGCAATTTATGCCTTATAAACCTTATTGAATTATTTGAGAATGAAGGTAGAGCAGTGGATGTGGTGTACATGGATTTTAGTAAAGCATTGGAAAAGGCTCCCCATGGTAGGCTCATTCAGACAGTAAGGAAGCATGGGATAAAGGGAAATCTGTCTGTCTGGATATAGAATTGGCTGACCCATAGAAGACAGAGAGTGGTGGTAGATGGAAAGTATTCAGCCTGAAGCTCGGTGACCAGTGGTGTTCTGCGGGGATTGGTTCTGGGACTTCTGTTCTTTGTGATTTTTATAAATGAATGAGGAAGTGAAAGGGTAAGTTAGTAAGTTTGCCGATGACATGATGGTTGGTGGAGTTGTGAATAGTGTGGAGGGCAATTGTAGACTGCAACAAGACATTAACAAGATGCAGAACTGGGCTGATAAGTGGCAAATGGAGATCAACCTGGAAAAGTGTGAAGTGATTCTCTTTGGAAATTTGAATTTGAATGCAGAATACAGGGTTAAAGACTGGATTCTTGACAGTATGATGGAACAGAGGGATCTTGGGGTCCATGTCCATAGAAACTTCAAAGTTGCCGCCCAGGTTGATAGGGTTGTTAAGAAGGCATATGGTGTGTTGGCTTTCATTGGCAAGGGGATTGAGTTTAAGAGCCATGAGGTTATGCTGCAGCTCTGGAGAGTCCTGGTTAGACCACACTTAGAATGTCGTGTTCAGTTCTAGTCACCTCATTATAGGAAAAATGCGATAGCTTTAGAGAGAGTGCAGAGGTGATTTACCAGGATGCTGCCTGGACTGGAGGGCATGTCTTATGAAGAAAGGTTGAGGCAGCTAGGGCTTTTCTCATTGGAGTGAAGAAGAATGAATGGTGGCTTGGTAGAGGTGTGCAAAATATTGAGAGGATAGCCAGATAGAATGGAGGAAATGTCTATCACGAGGGAGGCATAATTTTAAGGTAATCGAGGGAAGGTTTAGGGGAGATGTCAGAAGTAGGTTCTTTACTCAGAAAGTGGTGGGTGCATGGAATGTGAAAGTAGTAAAGTCAGATACATTAGGGACATTTAAGTGACTTTTGGATAGGCACATGGAAGTTAGTAAAATGAAGAGTATGTAGGTTAGTCTGATCTTAGAATAGGATAGAGGGCCAGCACAACATCAAGGGCCAAATGGCCTGTATTATGCTGGACTGTTCTATGTTCTATGTTCCATGTTCTATGGTCCCTATCTTGCATTAGAATGCTCAGAATGGTGCCTGCCCCAAGGATATTGATAAGTCATTCTGTAAGCCACTTTTTTCCCTCTGATCTGATTTGTTCAAGAATTATGGGTAAATCCCATTGAATACTGTTACCTTCCTTGACTCAGTGGAGAGAGAAATCTGAAAGGCTGCAAATGAATACTGTCAAGAAGGCAACCCAGTTATCAGGCTCCTGCAGAAACCCACTTCTACGGTGATTCTATTTCCAGACATAGTTGGCCACAATTTTTTTTAATACTTTGTTCCTAAGATGTGTCACTGGCTAGATCAGCATTCATTGTCCATTTTAATTGTCCCAGAGAATAGTTAAGAGTCAATCATATGGCTGTGATCCCACATGACATGTAGGGGTGGGTAATGATGGCAGTTTACTTCCCTTGGGGGAATTGGTGAACAAGATGGTTTTTTCCAACAATTGGCAATGGTTTCATGGTCATCATTTGACTCATGATCTCAGATTTGTGTTGAATTCAAATTCCACCATCTGCCACAGCAGGTTTGAACCAGATCTCCAGCACACTCCTGTGTCTCTAGATTAGTAGGTCAACCAACAGGCCATCACCTCCCCTGACCTTAGTAAGCTTGACAAGTGAGAGGAGGCAATGAAAGTGTATTTACCTACTGCCTGTGAACCAGAAAGAGCAGGCACATCTTTTACAGGTCCAACAAACTTTTCAATAAAACTTGTCTCGTAATTAGCTTGTTAACCTCGTCTAACCCCTCCACAAGATGGCTGGTAGGAACCCTCAAAAAACACTATCACTTCACCTCCACTTTCTCTTGCAACTTGACACTAGACATTTCTTCTGTCAGCCCAGATCAGCAGCAACCTTGAGTTGTAGGCATTCCTATCCGACAAGCAAACAGCCTAAAATCAGTATGTTGCACCAAAACTGAGCTGTATTAAAAAAAGGACATTTCATACCCTCAAGGCATCCTCAAGCACTCCACAGAAAATTAATTACTTTTGAAGTTTAGTCCCTGATGTTATGTAGCCAATTTGTTCTGTAAACAGTGATGGGATAAATGACAAGTTAATCTGTTTTGTGTAAGATTTGTTGAGAGACAAATCTGCTCAAGGCACTGAGAAGAATTCCCTGTTCAACTTAATGTAGTGATGGATCTTTCACATCCACCTGGGCAAACAAATAAAGTTTTGGTTTAACATCTCATCCATAGAACAGCATTCTCCTCTCAATAATGCACTAGCCTAGATCAAGTCAAGAAGAGAGTCTTGATTTTTTTGATTAAAGGTCGCTGTACAATCATTGAATCAAACAGATATTGGCATTGTCATAAAAACAGAAAGTGTTAGAAATACTTGGCAAGTCTGGCAGTATCTGTGAAGAGAGAAACACAGAGTTAATGTATGTTTTATTTGTTCACAACATGACAGCCTCAGTATCCTGCCTCTGTAAAAAGCATAAAATGTTGGTTGTGAGCTGCCTTCTTAAGCAATTGCAGTCCATGGGGATGGAGGTAGGAGTGATATTCAGAAGATATTTTCAAGGTTTGGATCTAGTGACAGTGACGGAACAGTAAGAACTTAATATAGTGGTGTTCCCATGCATCTGCCACTTTGGTCTTTTTGGTTGTTGGAGGCACTGGGTTTGGAATATACTGTCAAAATAGCCATGGTGAGTCACTGTAGTGCATTTTATATTTGTTTTATAATTGTCTTGAATACCACTTTTGTAGAGGAAGACACTGGTGATGAAGAAACAACATCATTTGTAGGAACATAGGACTTAGGAGTAAGAGTTTGAGCTTTCTCCACCATTCAGTAGCATCATGTGTGATCTATGGCTTTCATCCCCACTTTCCTGTCTACCATCCACAACCCTTAGCTCTCGTGTTGATGAAAAACTTAGGAAAACAGGATCAAGGCATTCAACCCTGACATCTATAGCCCCAGTTCAGAGACAAACATGGCACATATTTTATAGGGTAGCTCAGAGACAGATCCATATCTGGTGAGTAACCTTCAGCCAGAGTGGGAGTGGCAAGAGTAGTGAGGATGCCAACCTCAGGAGAGTAAGAATTCACACAGTTTCTGCTGCACATTTCATGTTTGATGGAGCAACATAAAGCCCGATAGGTATGCACACATGAATTGCACTTGTGGGCTTGTCTGTAATAGTTGGAATTCCGGTGGTAGAAAGGAGGAAGATGATTAAAGCGATTAATTGTGCACTTAGAAAAAACTAAGTGTAATTGGGAAGAGTCAGCATGTTTTCTTCAAAGGGAAATCGTGTTTAACCAATTTGTTGGAATTCTTTGAATATGTAACACGTGCAGTTGATGAAGGGAAGACTTAGATGTATGATATGTTGAATTCCAGAAGGCATTTGATAAGGTGCCACATCAACAGTTATTGTGGGGAATAGAAGTTCTTGACATAGGAGGTAAAAAGACAACTGGCAGGCTAGCAGAAAACAGACAAAAGGCATAAATAGGTCTTTTTCGTATTGGTAGGATGTGACAAGTGGAGTTCTACAGGGGTCTGTGCTGGGCCTTCATTGTTTTACAAGTTCCATCAATGACTTAGATGAAGGGAGTGAAGGTATGATACTTACATTTGCAGATGACACCAAAACTAATGGGGAAGTATGTTGTGAAGAAGGCATAAGCAAGTTTCAGACTGCTATAGACAGATCGAGTCAATGAATGGGGCAGCATGGTGGCTCAGTAGTTAGTACTGCTGCCTCACAACATCAAGGACCTGGGTTCAATTCCAGCCTCGGGTGACTGCACATTCTCCTGTATCTGCATGGGTTTCCTCCAGGTGCTCCGGTTTTCTCTCACAATCCAAAGATGTGCAAGTTGGGTGAATTGGCCATGCTAAATTGACCATAATGTTCAGGGATGTGTAGGTTAGGTGCATTAGGCAGGGGTAAATGTAGAGTAATAGGGGAGGGGAAAGGGTTTGAGTGGGATACTCTTTTGAGAGTCGGTATGGACTTGTTAGGCCGACAGGCCTGTTTCCACACTTTAGGAATTCTTTCCAAAAAAAAATCTGGCAGATGGAATTTAATGTGGAGGAATGTGATGTTGTTCACTTTGACAAGAGAAGGAAAAGCAGATTATTACATAAATGGAGAATGATTGTGGGGTTTGAGTTGCAAAAGGATTTAGGTGTTCTAATGCATAAGTCACAAAAAGGTTTGTATGCAGTTACCACACACAATCAAGAAGGTCGGTCCGCGCTAACCCCTATTAGAAAGAAATTGAACAGAAAAGTAAAAATATCATGCTTCAGTTTTACAGGCCACAGCTTGAATCCTGTGTTCAGCAATGTGCTCAGTTTTGGTTTCTTTATTTAATAAAAGATGTAAATGCACTGGAGGTGTTTCAGAGGAGTACTTTGCTTTTGTACTGCTATAGCACACATGGATGTCATTTAACCATCATGCCTAAGTTGTCTCCTTGAGAGTGCAGGTGTAGTCGGTCTCACATCTCACCTTTTTGCTGATAATTCAGCAAATTCCTCATCCACAAATACTTTCCCAATTTCTGTTTAAAATTATCCACTCAATCATCCTCTACTACAATCTCAGGCAGAAAGTTTCAGATTCTCACAATTCTGAGTGAAAGAATTCTCCCTTGATATTTTAGAAATGATTATAAATCCCAAACTCTGATTATTGATTTGCTGCAAAAGGGCTCATGGGTACATATACAGAAATGCTTCCCCAAAGGAAACATTTTCTACATCTTCATTTTATCAAGTCCTTTCTTCATTTTGAAAACCTCAAATAAATCACCTCTGAACCTTTACTTTTGCACGGAGAATAGTCATAAATTTTTCAGTCTCTCCACACAAATAAAGTAATAGTAATAGAAATTTAAGGTTACATGAAAATACAATAGAATATTTATAAGTAACCATTACCTGGCATCATTTTAATTATATAAATTACAAAAAGAAATAAATCAGACAAGGTTAGGACAAATTACATTTTTTGTTCCATTCTTGATTTCCTAAATGGCTGTGGTATGCTGCCACACTTCACAGCCGGCAAACCATTCCCTGAGGCGGGAGCACCAAGGAGGAAGCACACTGAAGCAGTCTCTGCCACTGCTGACCAGAGCCAGAACGTCACCTCTGGCAAAGCCACCCTCATCGCTGTTGATACTCCGGCTGCCTCCATAGTCAGGAGGCTATCTCAATCTTTGAGGACCAGGGTCTATCTCAACCTCCAAGAACTGACTGACCGTCTGTCCAAATCAGTTCCCAAGTATGGAGAAATCATTCATTTGGGAGATCGCTCACTCCAACACAGCTGCAGATGCTACCAAAACATCAGCGGAAAAGAACGGACTGCAATTCATTGACGCTGGATCAAGCCGTGAATGCCATGGCCACGAGGAATGGACCGACTCCGCCGCTCAATAGCTCCCCACAACTTCTCTCCATCACTGCAGCTGCAGAAGGAAGTAAAAATGAATTTGATTCAAGAATTAAATGAGGAAAAATAAATCTGGTGAAAAGATGTGGTCAGTCACGCAAGAAGGAACGGATGGGCTGGGAACCCAAACACCTCCTACTCTGCCATCTTCAAGTGTATTAAGTTCCTCATCCCTGATAAAATCCAGATAAACCTCCTCTGTTCCCTTTTGAATGCCTCCACATCTTTCCTGAAGTGATGTGTCCAGTATTGTCCAATTGAGGCCTAACTTGTGATCTATGAAGCTCTAACATGGCTAGTTTCCTTTCATGTTGTAAACCTCAATTATAAATCAAAGTAGCAGGCATTCATGTATTAAATGTGACACGTCACAATCTGAAGTAAAATGAATACAATTCTCTATTTTAGCCATTAAACAGAATCATGATTTGGGTACTAAAATCCTAAAACTTTATTGCATACGATTGTATATTTTGGCCCACCTGTATGGGCAAAGGTTAACAACATTGTCAATACAGGGCTTATATTGGCAATAGCTCTTGTCGGGTTCAATGATGAGATTTTGGTTAAATAAATATTGAATGTGAAAAAACACATTTTAAGAACTTGATTATGGGAATTAGAGATTGTCAATGAGATAAAGAGAAGTTGTGGACTAATTACTAAAATGGTGATAACTTAGGTAAGGAGGTAATCAGGCACCTGTGCAATTTGGAATAATACTATTGCTTAACATTTCTTCATTCATTCCCGGGATTTGACTTTGCTGGTTGGGCAGCATTTATTGCTCATCCCTAAATACCTTGAAAAGGTTATAGTGAGCAGCCTTTATGAACATCTGCAGCCCCTGTGGTATAGGTATATTGGACTGTGCTGTCAGGTTAGAGCTAGAGTTCCAGGATTCAAATGCAGTAAAGAAACAATGTTATATTTCTAAGTAAGAATAATGGTTTGATAGAGCATTTCTTGTTCCAGTGCATACACAATGCAGCCTTACATGCCCAGGCAATACTAAGTTTCACGATTGAGCAGTAGTATTTTGAAAATGGCAAAGGAACTGTACTGTATCATATTTGAGTTCATGTATTACAGGCAAAATTTTGTTGACATTGTACTGTCACCAAACAACAACTAGCATATTTTAAGTGAATAAACCATACACCATTCTCTGTCCATCAATAATAAAGTTTTGTGTTACCACTGAGTCATTAGCTGAAGCTCAAAGAGATTCAAATGCATGAAGTGTAACTTGCTTAATTTCAGCAATATTACATCAGACATAACTTAATGTGCAAGAAGTTTCTAAGCAGTAACGGCATGATGTTTCTGTGGCTGCAAGAATCTGCCATTAGCCCAGAGCGGGGAGGTTGTTGGACTAGGGATAGGTGTGGGCGGTCAGTAACTTGTAAGCTCGGTCAGACCAAGTATGGAAGCTCCCTGCATTGATCAACCACAGGGCCTTTATAGAAAGACTGTAATGTTTATCTTTTTAACTACAGTTTTTATTTTTCTAACTTATACCATGAATAACTGTAAGATAATGTAACTGTTTTTTTTCTTTATCTCTCTATTGTGTGTCTAAGATTTCTACCTAGGTACTTTGGACCTAAGATAGTGCCAACTTTTCACTGCACTCCTGTACTTCTGTACTTGAGTACACATAACAATAAACTTAATTCTAATTTTAATTCTAATTCTCATTCTCATTCTCATTTAGAAGCCTGTACTCTTGGAAAGCAGTCACTCACCTGTGATCTTCTCCAAATTGATCAATTAATAACCAAAAGATGTGGTCATCATCCATTTAAAAGCTAGTGGGTTTTTAAAACTGGAGAACAAATAGGACACTATCCTGGTTAAAAGCAGCAGTTGTGGTAAGTGAGGGAAAGAACCAATTCCCCCAAAATTCTAAAAATATTTCAAAGTTAAAGTTTTCAAAAAGGCCTTTGAACACAAGCCTTTAATATCAGGAAGAATCCTTCTGCAGAATGGCCAGTAGCTGCTGCTGAGCCTGGGTAACAGGGAGGGATGTTAAGCCTATCTGAAGAGTTGGTCCTCCAGGCTGGGAGGTCACCTCAATGTTGTTAAATTGGTTCTCACTACCTGAAAAACCTGGAGAGCATAGTGAAAATGGGCTACCAACATTCAACTTTCACCATTTTATTTTTGTATTTGAGACTTCCATGAGCCAAAACATGATTTGAAAAATGACACTGCTGACCTAAAATGGCTGCCATGATGACTTGACAAGCCCAAATGAAACATATAAAACTGAACTTGCTCTGAATTAACACTTATAATCAAGAGGCACTGAAATGCAATCATGCACCAAAAAGTGTGTATCTCCTGTTTTATTCACACTTACTTGATAGCTGCATTTATTGAGAAATGAAAGTTGCCTACAACTATCCAGTACACAATGTAATGATGACACAGACAGCAGAAATTGCAAAGGAATTGATCAAAGTATGGGAAAGTAATATGTACTGATAACAGGAAGAATGCTGGAAGCTTCTCGTCTCTCTTTGTGTGTGTGTGCCTCTCTCTGTCTCTCTCCATCCCTCCATCTTCCCATCCAATTCAATCACAAAATGTAGTGCTGGTGAAAGAGCACTTGGAAAAATCATAATTTACTGAGAAGTCAAGTTCTGCAAACGTTGCCATTTCTGGAGAAACAGTAAAGCAATTAAATATTTGAACTCAAGTGCTTTTCATAACCAAGGGACTCTTAAGATCTAGAGGTGCTTTGGCCTTTACCTTCCATGTCTGTTCCAGATTCCACCTCTCCCTTACTTGTAAACTCATTACTTTTAGTTTTCTGAGTGTATTGAGATAGGTTTTTTTTAGATAATAGGTAATAAAACTCCACTTTCTTCCACCCAAGAAAACCTAGAATTTGATTCTCCTTCATTTTGATCTGGTTAGCTAAGTTTGATTCCCTATTCCCTAGACAATTCTTTAGACAAGTTAAATTTTTTTTTCCTTTAAAAGCACCTTCCAAATCCATGACTATGTCCATATAAAAAGACAAAGGCAACAGATATATGGGAGCACATGCAATTTCCCCTCCAAGCCAATCACCATCCTGACTTGGAAAACTATTGTTATTCCTTTGCTGTTGCTAGGTCAAATTCCTGGAATTACCTCCGTAATCAGTTTACTACAGCACATGGATTGCAGTGGTTCAAGAAGGCAGCTCACCGTCACTTTTTCAAAGACAACTAGGTTAGCTTAGAATCGATTACCTACAGTGTGGAAACAGGCCCTTCGGCCTAACCATTCCACACCAACCTTCCAAAGAGTAACCCACCCAGACCCATTTCCCTCTGACTAATTGACCTAACACTATGGGGCAAATTAGCATGGCCAATTCACCTTACGTGCACACCTTTGGATTGTGGGAGCCACCGTGCCGTCCACCATAAATGCTGGTCAAGCTAATAAGGCCCATATTCCATAAGTAAACTGAAAAACAATTAAAATGTGAATGCTATGTGCCAAAAAAGGAAAATGAAAGAAAAACAGTTGTGACTGATGGAAAGGGGGTTAAAAACAAAAGAGAGGGGAGCAGTGGCACCACTTCACATGGTAATGACAGTAACAACACAAAGACAATAATTTTTTCCCTGTAAGTTATGAATAGTTCCCTGATAGAATATGGCATAGATAGTCCCTGACAATAGTCCTCAATGAAACTTTAATTAACTTAATAAACTACCTGTTGTTCATTGCTTTCTAAATCCTTATCTCATCTCCAACCTAGGGGTATGACAGATTTAAGAAATAAAATTCCATGACCAGCAGCTTCCATTTGGACCCTCAGCCTAAAAATTCAGTCTTTAAAAAAGTCTGAACACATGACCAAGGTGAAAATTAGCCTTTTGAATTTCTTCAGTTCATTGGGAGGTCATGTTGAAGCTGTACAGGACATTGGTTAGGCCACTTTTGGAATATTGTGTGCAATTCTGGTCTCCTTCTTATTGGAAAGATTTTGTAAAACTTGAAAGGGTTCAGAAAAGATTTACAAGGATATTGCCAGAGTTGGAGGATTTGAGCTACAGGGAGACGTTGAATAGGCTGGGGCTATTTTCCTTGGAGCATCGGAAGCTGAGGGGTGACCTTATCGAGGTTTACAAAATAATGAGCAGCATGGATAGGATAAATAGACAAAGTCTTTTTCCCTGGGGTGGTGGAGTCTAGAACTAGAGGGCATAGGTTTAGGGTGAGAGGAGAAAGGTATAAAACAGACCTAAGGGGCAACCTTTTTACACAGAGGGTGGTATGGAATGAGCTCCTAGAGAAAGTGGTGGACGCTGGTGCAATTGCAACAACTAAGAAGCATTTGGATGGGTATATGAATAGGAAGGTTTGGAGGGATATGGGCCGGGTACTGGCAGGTGGGACTAGATTGGGTTAGAATATCTAGTCAGCATGGACGGGTTGGACCAAAGGGTCTGTTCCTGTCCTGTACACCTCTACGACTATACGTAAGGACATTTCTCCAAAAAAGATGTAATTACAGAGATATAATGTGTTGAGACACATAAGAAACTCATTTATCCTAGGCAATGAATATTAATACAATGCCACAAATGTATAGCACCAGCAAATGTGTTGATTTTCGCCATGGACTATTTAAGCTCTACTATGAATTCCTAATTCGATCAATAAAAGTTATTTATTTCATAATAGGCAACAGTTAAAATCTAAAACATTTCAACAATGGTAGCATTGCTGTTTTTTTTGTCTTCTTTCCAGTCATGAGGCTATCTTTGGTTTAGTTGAACAGCGTATGAAATAAAAATGTGTTCATTTGCAATTCAAATATTACCATTGAATCATTTTTGTGCTTGCTTGTCAGGTTCCAAAGTCTTCTGTGTTATTTCACAAGAATTCTGATATTGTTTGGTGCCTTTCTAAATATAATTAATTTGTAATATCCAGGATGATTAAGAACAGCATGTAGCTGCTAAATAGTCACTGATTTCAACCTACATGTTATCTTTAAATGTTGCCAGAGCATGATTTGCTATACAGGTTCCACATATATATTGATTACACCCAGTTTTACCTTTCGCCATCTCTCTTGATCCTTCTACTATCTTTAGTTGTCACACTGGCTGAGGTCCATTGATACTTAAGCAGAAATTTTTTGCCCACCAAAATATTGAGAAGAATATATTCATCTTCAACGTCTGCCTTAAGGTTTTTTTGCCAAAGCACTGACTCCATTCTTCATCTTAGCAACTATCTGAGTCTAAACTGGACCGCCCACCAGTAATGCATTTCATCCTGAGCTAAAGCATGGCGCTGGAAAAATCTCAGCAGGTCAGGCAGCATCCGAAGAGCAAGAGAGTCAACGTTTCAGGCAGGGCCATTCTTCACATCCTGAGTTAAACTTCAACCAACATGTCTGTTACCTCATTTAGATAGATGGTCTCCAACTTCATGATATTGCATATCTATGCCTGAACCTCAGCTGTTCTGCTGTTGCATTTTCTAGACTCACCCTTATCAATTCAGGCCTCATTCCTGATGAATAGCTTTTGCCCGAAACTTCAATTTCCCTGCTCCTCGGATGCTGCCTGACCTGCTGTGCTATTTCAGCACCACTCTAATCTTGACACACCCTTATCAATGTACAGACCAAATTCCAAACTTCTACCATCTATGCCTTCTTATTCATCGAGACAGGATGACTCTAGAACCATTTCAAATTGACAGGTATAGCCTGATTCCAGGTGTTCCACCTCCATTCCCATTTTGGAAAAGTTTTGTTGCCATGTCGATGCAAGTAGCCCAACCTATTCAGCACCTCCACACATTCCACCTGAATTAAGGGCTAAGTTAAACCTTGGACGTCTTACCCCCACCATTTTTTGTGGAGTCAGGCCCCTTCCAGAGGATTGCACAGTTCACAGTATTCATGACCCATGGAGGAATCCCAGTCCCAAGTGGGGAACCAGAAAAATAATCACCAGCTCCTGGAATCCTTCTATCGACATGCTTTGAAATGCTAAGATAATCTTTCCTTTAAAATTCAACATTTATAATAAAAGCTCTTTGACTACAGTAATTAATTATAGGACTATATCCTACAAACTTAAGTTTCCCATTGCGTTGATCAGTATAGAGTAAGTGCTGAGATACATAAGATTATTTATCGCATTGGGTAAAGTATCATTATGCATTCAAAACCAAAGGAAAATTGCCAGAAGGTTATGTATCAATGTCTGAGTTCTTTAAATATCCTCAATCCTTTACATTTGAAGAAAGCTCTGTAACTCCTTTTTGGAGAAATCAAAAAGCAGGTGCCCGCTCCCGAGCTGTTTTGATTGAGTTATCTTGTGCTGTTGAGAAAGAAAAACAGTCATTTATTTTTTTGAAATTTTAGTAAGTTTTTTTGTCTGGGTTGCAATGGTTCATCTGAGGTTATTCCATATGCTTGCCTGAATTTCAAAGCTACCGTGTCTTTTATCACAGCAGGAAACTGTTCACAATTCGACAGGCAGTTTTTAAAAGGTTATTAAAGGATTATATGTTTTTGTGGCTAATGAATAGACTTGTGTTTGTTTTTACAACAGATCTATCATTTCAGAGGATAAGTTATTTGCAAAATGTCTTCTTTTAAGGATAAGCTTTACAGTATGAAGCTTTTTGAATAACAGCTCTCTTAGATTGTCAAATGTTTAATGTTGTCATTTCTAATAGAGGCATGGAAAGGGTATATAGAATTCCTGTAATGCAGATAGAGGCTATTCAGCCCATTGAATCTGTACCAACTCGGAACAGCATCCTTGCCAGACCTATCCCATTCCTGTAACCCAGCATTTCCCATGGCCAATCCATCTAATCTGCAAATCTAGGAAACTAGAGTACCTGGCAAAAACCCACTTGGACATGGGGAGAATGTGCAAACTCCACTCAGGTAATCACCAGAAGCTAGAAACAAACCTGGATCTCTGGCACTGTGAGACAGCCATGTTAACCACTGAGCCACTGTGCCAACCCATGTGGGGTGGGCAGGTGGGTGAAGGGATGAGAATTTGAGGACCTCACATACATTGTTAGAATTGCAATGGGTCTCAGTAAATGGAAGTTGCACTCTAACTTTCCAGTACCACCTTCCATCCCCTTCTACCACCACCTCAGGCCCATCTCTAGAGGGATCTGGCCCAACCCTCTTCCTGGGCCCCATCTTTCTTGAATTAAAAGGTAGCAGGCAGTAGCTGTTTTATTAGAAATGGGTCTGCCAAAATTGAGACTTTTCCTGACTCAATTTTTCTGGGCTTCCACAAAAATATGGCCCAGGTTTTGTTCAAACATCGTCCCTATGCTTGTTGAGTTACATTGGATCTTGCTCCAGTTAAATATTGATGTTAAAATTGCCATTCTTTGGTTCAATCACTCCACAATAGTCTACCCTTTTCCACTTCTCTGACTTCCTCCAATCCTGCAACTCCTTCAGATCACAACACTCCTCCAATTCTGACCTCTTATGTATTTTTGTTTTCAGTCATTCTACCATTGGCAGTGGTGCTTTCAGATGCCTAGGTCCAAAGCTCTGGAATTTTCTTCTGAAATCTCTTTGCCTCTCTAACTCTCTCCTCTCCCCTCAGAGACTCTTTAAAACACACATTTTTGACAAATCTTCTTGTCCCTTGTCCTATTATCACTTTATATGGGTTTGTATGAAACTTTTATTTCATAATGCTGATGTGAAGAAAAGAATCTGTTAGTTATGAAGAGAGACCTGGTAGACTGAGGTTGGTTTCCTTGAAGCAGAGGAGACTAAGGAGTGGCATGATTGAAATGCATAACATGATGAGGGGTAACACCAGGAAGAAACTTTTCCCCTCAATGCAGGGATCATTGACCAGGGGATACAGATTTAAGTTCAGGGGAAGTAGGTTTAGAGGGTATGTGAAGAAAAAGAATTTCACTCAGAGGGTGGTGGATATTTGGAATTCACTGCCTTTCAGGGTGGTAGAGGCAGAAGCTCTCAGAGCATTGAAGATAGAGACATAGCGTCATAGAGATGTACAGCACAGAAACAGACCTTTCAGTCCAACTCATCCATGCCAACTAGATATCCCAACACAATCTAGTCCCACCTGTCAGCACCTGGCCCATCTCCCTCCAAACCCTTCCTATACATATATCCATCTAGATGCCTTTTAAATATTGCAATTGTACTAGCTTCCACCACTTGCTCTGGCAGCCAATTCCACATACACACCACCCTCTGCATGAAAAAGTTGCCCCTTAAGTATTTTCCCCCCTCACCCTAAACCTAAGCCCTCTAATTCTGCACTCCCCCACCCCAGGGAAAAGACCTTGCCTATTTACCCTATCCATGCCGCTCATGATTTTATGAACCTCGATAAGGTCAACCCTCAGTCTCCAACACTCCAGAGAAAACTATTCAATGTATTTAAATGTACACTTGCAATGCCAAGACATACAAAGGCTATGGGTCAACTGATGGAAAATGGAATTAGAATACTTAGATGCTTGTTTTTGACTAGTGCGGAGTCAATGGACTGAAGGTACCTTTTCTGTACTGTAGACCTCTATGACTCGTATCTTTGACCACATTAAAGAAAATGTGGAAATGCAAATTGGTTTTGGTGTTACGAATGATCTATCATAAATATGATTTCAGGCTGCAAAAATGAACACAAAATTAATTTGCTAATTGTTTTTGTAAATATAATTTTAAAATGTTAATATGTTCCCTCAGAGTTTGCATTGGCTCATTTACTTCTTTGAAAGTTCAGTTATATGTAATAGTTCTGCATTCCAGCTAAAATTCCATGCTCCACATTGAATATTATTCAAATATCATTATAAAATGATTGAACTTCTACAAAACTTTTACTTCAGCAAAAAAATCAATTCTAACTATTATGCATAAACCAGTTTACTCCATCCTTGTGACGATTGCTTCCCCAACACATAGAGCTATTATTTTACTCTAATACAATAAGCTTTGGATTCAAATCCAACAAATGTAATACTCTATGTTGAAATTGAATTGTCCTATAATAAATTATGCTCTGGACACATACTTGTGTTCTACAATTTTCTATACATTTCCAACAGAGAGCCTCCACCACTTGCATATTGAGTGCATATTGACCCAATTTTGTTTCCTAAACTTGCAAAAAACAGATTGAAATATGAAAATGTTCAGAATAGGTAAAATAATTTAAGAATGAACCAATGTACCCAAGTGACAAATGGATTACATGCTTCTCAATGTCACTAGCTGACTCACTTCTCCCAGTACCATGACACCTCAGTTAGTAATTCAGTGAGCATAACATATTTGCTTGCAATAGAACGCTTACTATCAAATGTTGGCAGGTGCTTTTTTCTGTTGGAAAATAGCTAAATGATGTTGTAAATTATGTAAAGTAATGCAATCATTGCTTCCATATTTTATAAATATTTGCAAATAATGTCTTGTTCATAGACTTCAGAAAATTAAAACATATTTCCATATTTGGCAAACATTTCAACGTAACAAAAAATAATTTTCTTTGCAATAGCATAAAGCTAGCAATGAGTTGACATTCCATTTCACATCTCTCCCAAGTAATGGAGAGTGTCAAGCTTCTGGGAGTGATCATCCACAACAAGCTTTCTTGGACTCTTCACGTGGACACACTGGTTACAAAGGCCCAACAACGTCTCTTCTTCATCAGGCAGCTGGGGAAATTTGGCATGATGGCATATTCCCTTGCCAACCTTTAGAGATGCACCTCAAGAGCATTCTGACTGGATGTATCACTGATATGGCAACTGTACCATTCAAGATCAGAGATGATTAAAGAGAGTGGTGGACTCAGCCCAGACAATCACCACAGCCAACATCCCATCTATAGAATCCATCTACCAGCCCTGCTGTCAAGGAAATGCTGCCAGCATTCTCAAAGACCCATCCCACCATGGCAATGTTTTTGTACAACTTCTACCAATGCAGAGAACGTACAGAAGTCTGAACACACACACACACACGAACACACACACACACACACACACACACACACACACACACACACACACACACACACACACACACACCGGTTTCGAAATAGTTTCTATCCTACTTTAGTTAGAATACGGAATGGACTCACAAACTCTTACCATTCGCCTGTACCTGTGTTTGTGTTTACCATTATTTACTTACTTATGCCACTTAACTATGTGGTCTGCCTGCATTGCTCACAATACACAGCTTTTCACTGTGCCTCAGTAATCATGGCAATCAATTCAATTCAATTCCATTGAGTTCAGTCGGTTCAGGTTAGCCAAGACATAGAATGGGCTGTCAATTCACAATTATCCATTTTATATTATTGCACAAATGTTAAGATCTACCCGATTGCTTCAGCTTTACTTTGCAATAGCTGAGGCCTGATTCTTGTTAAGTTATGAACAAACATAGTGACAGCACATCAGTGTCAGGACTGGAATAAGCTGCATATTTAGGAAATACTAAATTAGTTAGAATGCCTCTGAAGATCACATTCCATTTAATCCAAATGGCCTAATTTGACAGTATTTATAATCATAGCCAGACTCAGCAGTCATTATTTTAATTAATTCAACTGCAATTTGTAACTGAAGACAAGACATTAGAGGTTTCATCACATTTTATAAGTGATCCCTTGCCCTTCACAAAATTCTTCTGGACTGTGTTCTGTCAACGCAGCATATGTGCAGATCCATTACCAAGCACTTGGAACAGATTTTCCAAAAAAAACATTGAACATTAAATTTGCTGATGCAAAATTTACACCGATCAATTTAAATTGTTTTAAATTTCTATTCTATACAGCATTAAAGATCAATATCAGGAAAGATAATATCAAAATGCTGATATTGCTACAAAGCAATCATTAATATGTTGTTCAGTCACTTTTTAAGATCAACGTTTTAAGTAGTATTAGACTATGGTGCAAAGTCATTGAAGAAGTTTCATTTGCACATTTGTCCCTATAGGCTGCGGAGCCGTAATAGACTGTGGCCAACAGATACAAAACGTGTGGCACTGGAAAAGCACAGCAGGTCAGGCAGCATCCGAAGAGCAGGAGAATCAACATGTCGGGCAATGCCTGAAGAATTGATTCTCCTGCTCCTCAGATGCTGCCTGACCTGCTGTGCTTTGCCAGGGCCACACTTTTCAACTCTGAGCTCCAGCATCTACAGTCCTCACTTTCTCGTAGTCTGCCACTACCAAACAAGCGCATGTTATGTCATTCTTTTTAAAAAAACAAGTATCTTATTGCATTTGCATCACTTATTGTATTTTATTTTGTCTGTTTCTGTCACAATACCTCATATAAAATGTGTATATGAAGTGCGGGAATTTTACTTTTCTGTTTTCCTCATCCATTTCAGACTTCGATGGTATGCATTTACAAATAAAAAATTAAAGTTTATAAACTACAGCAAATAACCTTACACTTTGAACAAAATACCAAGTTCTTCATTTATAGATGTGGTGATAATTCCATAAATAAATGGAATTAATAATTGAGAATTAAATAAGCAAAGAAATATATCAAATCAAACTCCTTGACATGCACATGAAATGTACAATTTCCTTCAAATCTGAAAGCAAACGGCCTTGTCTGCACCACAGAGAAAATAGCAATAACATCTCAAATATACATAAAAATATTTTTCCAGATCCAGATGGCAGAGGTAATGGCCTAGTGGTATTATTGCTAGATTATTAATCCAAAACTTCAGATAATGTTCTGAGGACCTGGAGTTAAATCCCACCATAGCAGATGATGGAATTTGAATTTAATAAAAAGAAACCTCTGGAATTAAGAATTATTGCCAGTTGTTGAGGAAAACATCATCTAGTTCACTAATATCCTTGAGGGAAGGAAATTTGCCATCCTTACCTGGTCTAGCCGACATGTTACTCTGGACCCACAGCAGTGCGGTTGATTCTGAACTGTCAACTACAATAGCCTCAGCTCAAAGGCAACTAGTGATGGACAATAAATGCTGGCCAGCATGTCCCAGGAGTGAGTTAAAAAAATAATCTATGGCATAATTCAAAGGTGATCTCCACTTGTGATTTGTTTAATGAGTTTTAGATCTTACTGTGAGCACCACCATCATTTTCATCAGTATTAGTTCTTCCAAGAGTCATTGTCATTGTACTGGTTATTAAAATGCTTACAATCAAATGTTGGTAGGTGCATTTTTTTCTATACAGAAAATAGCTGGATGATGTTGTAAATGATGTAAAATAATGCAATCTTTGCTTCCTCATTTTATAAATATTGCCAAATCACGTCTTGTTTAGAAAATTACAATATATATCCAAATTTGCCAAACATTCCAATTTAAAAAATAAACCTTCTTGCCATTGCACAACACTAGCAATGAGCAATTTTATTATTCACTCTCTTAGCCTACAATCAACCTGCAGCCACTTGGATGCTCACAGCACATCACCATTCCTTCCATGTTGTTAGTCAATGTCCTGGAATTCACCCACTAATGGCATTGTGGGTCTAACTACCTATCGAACATGGACTGCAGAGGTTCAAGAAAGTAATTCATCATTTCCTTCTTAAGTGCAACCAAGGAGGACAGTAAATGCCCACATCCTATGAGTGAATAAAATGACTCTCTACCTTGCCATTTTACATATTGCTGCATCATTCAGAAGTTTAAAGCTCACTGTACTTCTGGCTTACCTTACAGTGCTGGCACAAAACCAGGAAGCTTGTGGTATTTGTCAGCAATGATTAGTCAAGGGGATGAACTTGTTACTTTATGGCACCATGCTGCATCAATGGCACAATGCAATATGTGCCAGCAGCATAGACAGAAAATACAATGAATGTGTTTCAGTCAAGAGGCCACGCCTGCACATCTAAAGGGAGTTGTCCTCAGTCAAATCAAGGGCCACTGTTATCAGTCAGGGGTACCGATACAATAAGTCAAGGACAACACCCAATATCCGGCCAGGGACCTGCACACTGTCGGTTGAGCACTTGGTTTAGTCAGGATCAAGGGTTCTGTACCATCACAGTGCGTGGAGTGGGCCACACATAGAATGCTGGAGAAACTCAACAGGTCTGACAGCGGTGAGAGAAAAACAGAGTTAACATTTCAGGACCAACATGACTCTTCTTTCGAAGTGAGTTCTGCAGGTCCAGTCCACCCAGATAGACAATTGATGGTAGGTCAGTCAGGAGTTGGAGCAAGGTATCAGTAACATTATAGCACTTACACTTCACGCTGTGTTTGCATGGTATAGCTTTTATTGCATACATTGGGATAAGGTTCATGTAGAGGTATTTCATGGCCAGCTTGGTTGGAGTTCTCCATGTCCCACTGTATGGAGGAAATGCTTAAACTGTTGTATGTATGTGTTGTGATTACTGATTGCTCACATGGCTAACAGCCTGTTCTATTTCTGCAATTCTCCCTACAGATTAATTGGAACTGTGACCAAAAGATCTCACTGCAGTTGTGATGCTATGACAGGGCAGAGAGATGAAGGGGGAGCAGATGTGCCAGCAAGTCCAAGATCAGCAGTAAGCTATCAAACAGCTTCCACATAAAGGAATCGAATTGAAGCTTCTTCCAACCTCTGGAGAAGGCCTAGAGTCAATCATCTTTAATATCATTTCCCGCAGATGATCATAGCATGTTAAATGCAAATTGAAGATGTCCTGTGTCACTGGCACAGAACTGTACAAACCCACACCTGTGAGCTGTACCTGTGAGGTGTCCTTGCCCAGTGGCTGACAGGGTGGCAGCATGGTGTTGACAGGAAGGCCATAAAATGGAGGAAGAATGCCCCGGGTGGTGAGCCCATGATGCCTTGAGGTGTGCCAGATGAGTAAAGAAGGCCAGTGATGTAGCTCCCCACCCCGACACTTCGTGCCCAATGACCAGGCAGACTGACTAGAAAAGGTGTAAGCCCTTCATCAGAAATGCCTTGATTTCTGATGAAGGGTTTATGCCCGAAACATCAATTCTCCTGCTCCTCAGATGCTGCCTGACCTGCTGTGCTTTTCCAGCACCACACTCTCGATTGATCTCCAGTATCTGCAGTCCTCAATTTTTCCTAAGCAGAGTAACCTATCTAGTTTCTCCCTATATCACAGATCTTTTCCCAGTGTATCAATTTTGAGAATGGGCTGGAAGCTGCCATTCCTTGGTAATTTGATGGCCTCAAATTTGTCTATGGCTTTGATCTGCCGTAAGCCTTACTAGCCCTCTGTAAAATTGAGAACAGTTTTGGAGCAGATGAGAGAACTGGAGAATGGGAGTTGAGAAATATATCAGCCATGTTCAAATAGCAGAGCAGACTCGATGAGCTGAATGGCATGATTTTGCTCCAATGTCTTATGGTCCTATGGCAGCAGGAAGTCAAATTGAGGAATTTTATGGGCCCCATCCTTCACCATCTGCGAACTGGCCAGTCAGAACATATGAAATTCTGCCCAAGATTAATTGAATGAGTTTGAGCTCCCAGAGGGGAATCCTCATTTTAATGGCTGGAAAACTGCAAACAATATGGATACAAGTTCCCAATTAGTTTTTTTAGCTGGGCTGGAGAAGGAAAGTCTCTCTGTCACAGAATCATCACTTAATGAGCCACCTCTTTGATCCCACACTAACTATCATGAAGGGGGGACAAACAGTGCAATCAAATCACATAAAAGTATATAATCAGATGGTCATTACCCATCAACAACTGTAAGAGAGCTAAATGACTGTGGGGTGAAGTGGCAATATCACTGGATTAGCATTCTGGGGGACACAGCCTGGGACATGGATTTGGATCCCACAACAACAGAAGGTGAATTTTGATTTATTTTTAACTCTGGTATTAAAATCTCATCTAATGGAGACAGTGAATCTATTGTTTTAAAAATCTATCTGATTCATTAATATCCTTCAGTGAAGCAAATCTGCCATTCTTACCTGATGTGGTTTACATGTGACTCCAGACCCACAGTAATGTTGACTCTTAAATGACTTCTGCATTTAGGGACATAATAAATGCTGGCCTTGCCCATTAATGCCCACATCCCATCAACAAATCATTTTTAAAAATATCAAAAAGGAAGTGTTTATTTGATGTGAATTGTCAGATAAACCACAATGGTATATCGAAATGTACCTATTATATCACTTTACCCTTGCATCCATGTCTTATGCTTTAAAACTACTTTTTGTTACAAACCTGGGTGAGGGAATGGAACGATACATCAGATTCTGAAGTCAGAACTCTTACAATGAACCTTTGAAATGACTTCACAATGGAATAGTGCAGAAGCTATTTCTTCCAAGCCTAAGATTAACCACAATTCATAAAATGCATAACAAAAACAATGAGAAGTTTTTAAAAATATTATAATCAATTAATAATATTTTCTATATTAAATGATAAACTCACATAAATAAATATCCCCATCAGAGATATTCACAATTCTTGTTTTCACAGAGTACACAAAGGAGTCTGCAAGGTTGATAATGAGAGACTTCACTTTTATAATTCTTTGTAAATAATGGATGGTCCCTACCAACAAAAGCCCACGGAACTTTTCCAAAGACAGGGTTTTAGCCTACGTTATCTGTACTAGGGCCATATCACTGTCCGATTTATAATTACACAAATAAGATAATCTTTGTCATTGTGATCATTTTAATTGTTAGATCAGGTTTATTAAATGCCAATAAACCCTTATCTGTGTTTTCCATAAGACAAATTCCATTTGTTTCTATAATTACCAGAACTGGACTTTGGACATGTTAAATTGGTATTACTCATGAGTAATCAATTCCAAAGAGCAAGGACAAGCAAAAAAAAATTGTTTCATCCAAACTTGAGACTTAGAACTAAGTCTGACAATACTAAATGTAACCAGTTTGAATTCATAAAATGTGACAAAATGTCAATTAACTCTAAGTGGTTGCAGACAATTAATTGCTCTTATTTCACATCTTGATCATGAATTTTAATAAAAATTGATCTATAATTTATGAACCATAGCTAAAATTGGTTATGGTTTAATAATTTTCTAATACAGGCTAACATCCTGATTGTGATTTAATTGAAAATGAGCATTGAATGAAAGAAAAACCACCATATTTCTGGATAATTTCTATGTCCTCATAATGATTTCTAACTGGAAAAATGAAAGGTGCCACAGACAAGGTGGAAAGCTGAATTGAGTCACACTCTGATCCTCCCCTTCCATTTGCAACAGATCTTTGATTTTTAATTGTTTCTATTGTATTTTGTAATACGGTATTCTGTGACTCCCCCAAACACTTCCATGCAAAATTACATGTTTAAATGACTCACAACAATCCTTTTGCAGATTGAGATAAATGGATGGTTTATTCAAGTATTCAAACTGGAGAATATTTTTTGAAACAGACAAGAAATATATGAAAAAAAGTGTAAAAAATACAAAAGAAGCCATAGTTACAAATAACGTGAAAACCTTGCCATTGAGGGGAGATTGCCAACTGATCTTATTCTACTCCATGAACCTGAAAAAGTGATTTGCCAGTCTGTTCAGGTGTTAATAAAGTTTGTCTTCAAGACAACATTGTCAGCCCCTGGTCTGCTTGGTGGGGCCCACTTGCTCCATCAGGAAACTGCTGTGGCTCATCTGACAAGCATTGCCAAACTCCACAATTACACTGGATCAAACTGAAACCCAGAAAGCAGGAGATTCCATGGTTATAAGTTGCTACCCTCATGATACAGTTGATAGTGCAACCAGCTGGGGCCCATCTGCCACCTCGCACAAATGCAAAATTCCAAAGATAGTATTTCAAGGAGAAGCAGGGACTATCCCTGGTATCCAGGCCAATATTGATCCTTCAATCAACATTAAGAAAACAGATTATCTGGTTGCTATCACATTGCTGTTTATGAGAGTTTACTGGATGCAAATCCATTGGCATGTTTCCTACATTACAACAGAGACTACAATTTTAAAGTCCTTCAATGACTGTAAAGTGGGCGGCACGGTGGCACAGTGGTTAGCACTGCTGCCTCACAGCACCGGAGACCCGGGTTCAATTCCCGACTCAGGCGACTGACTGTGTGGAGTTTGCACGTTCTCCCCGTGTCTGCGTGGGTTTCCTCCGAGTGCTCCGGTTTCCTCCCACAGTCCAAAGATGTGCGGGTCAGGTGAATTGGCCAAGCTAAATTGCCCGTAGTGTTAGGTAAGGGATAAATGTAGGGGTATGGGTGGGTTGCGCTTCGGCGGGTCGGTGTGGACTTGTTGGGCCGAAGGGCCTGTTTCCACACTGTAAGTCTAATCTAATCTGTAAGTCATAGCAAGCGCTACATAAATGCAGGTGTTTCAATTTTTGTTTTTGAGTTGAGGTCTTTCCTTAGACAAGGTCCAACAGGAACACCCAGTGAAAACCAACAGTTGGTGAGTCAAAGTTCTGATCTGAGGTTATAATAGGAGTTGATCAGAGCTGAGGCATGGAAATTGTTAAGACCTGCAGCAATGCTCTCCACAGTGGAATAGTTTGCTGAAATTCAGTATTTGGCTAGCATGTAAAGAAAAGCCAATTGCTCAAATTGCTGAAGAGTTACCAACACTCTTGGAATTGTACTCCAACAGGTGAGCTGAGAAACTGAAAGAAGCAAATGTTCATGAAGTGTCTTATTGACTAAAACATTTGGCCAACTAAAAGGAAATAATCAATATTTTTAACGTTTCAGCTAAATTTGTATGGTTGGCAATATTGCATGATATTCATGCTAACATTGATTTAACACATTAAAAATTAATTCAGGTATATGAGGCAAAGATTGTAGCATAACTATTTCCCTGTGTTTGCTTTTGACCTCTTACATACTTACGGTATATTACCCCAGGAAACTTCCATCTGAACTGTTCATGAATTGAGGACTTCAAATTTCCAAGAGCAAATTATCCATATCATTTCAAATACAAATATATATATAAATTATAAAAATGTATCATGCCCTGAAAGAGCTATTGTAGTTGGTTTACAGAATAGCAAATACTTAAAGTTCATTGGACAGACACATTTAACAGAATCTACTTAGATCTAATTTTTTTTCATCTATATTGCATCTTTAATTGAATACCACTTCCAACTATTTATTTGTGGCATCAGTGAGACCATCTATTTCCAAATCTTTAGCACTTTTAAAGTTAAGTTAGGGGTTAAGGGTGTCACTGTCATGACCAGCATTTATTACCCATCCCTAATTGCCCTTGAGAAGATGGTGGTGAGCTGCCTTTTCAAATTCTGCAGTCCATGTGGTGTAGCAACATTTACAGTGCACCTAGGTAGGGAGTTTCACGATTTTGACTTCAGGACAGTGAAGGAATGGCGGTGTAAGTCCAAGTCAAAAGAGTGTGACAGGTACTCTTTCCACATGTCTGCTACTCCTATCCTTCTCGGTAATTGAGGTCATGGGTTTGGAGGTGCTGTTGATAGAGACTTGGTGAGTTGTCTGGTTTTGACCTGGCCTCAGTTCATCTGATGCTGAATATCTCCAGATGTACCTACATAATACATTGCTTATGGTTGGCCTCCAATATTCTTCATACAAATATAAATAGCTGTTAAAGGTAAACATTTGGCTGTTTGACAATTCTGTATGATTTATGCTCCTGTGAAGAGTCTTGGGACATTTTACTAAAGATACTGTATAGTGATGGGTTGTTGGTTAAAATTATTGGAACATTGAAAATAGGGACATTCAGATGAACCTAAATACTGACTAAACCTAATATTTAGTTCTTATGGCAACTTTTCTGCCAAAAGCAATTGCCAATTGACTGATAATGTCCAACTCAAATGCTTCTAACTCTCTTTCTCTTGAATTTGTACCTTATCACCAAGGATCCTCAGAACATCTAGTCCTCAAACCATTCTTCTAGCCATTTGGCTTTGGAAACATGCATCCCTTTCTAAATGCTAATCTATACTATTTAAATTTTAACTGAAACAGGCCCCTTCCTGGACAATTAATTTCGTAGTCATGACTTCTGTTTACTTCTAAACTGGATACACGAGAACCCAAATGTACACATATGCCCTAACTACAACTCAATTTCAATTCATATGTTCTTTTTTAAAGCTGTATCATTGTATTTAGAGACATAGAGTTGGATAGCATGGCAACAGACTCTTTCGTCCAACGCATTCATGCCAACCAGGTATCCTAAATGAATCTAGTCCCATTTGCCAGCATTTGGTCCACATCCCTTTAAATCCTTCTTATGCACATATCCATCTGGATGCCTTTTAAATGTTGTAATTGTGTGCCAGCCTCCACCATTTCCTCTGGCAGCTCATTCCATACTTGCACCACCCTCTGCATGAAAATGTTGTCCATTAGGTCCCTTTTAAAACTTTTCCCTCTCACCTTAAACCTATGCCCTCTAGTTTTGGAATTTCCTTACTGGGAATTCACCCTATTCATGCCTCCTCATGATTTTATAAATCTCTATAATGTCACCCCTCGACCTCTGAAGCTCCACAGACAACAGCCCAACCTATGCAGCTTCTCCCGAAAGCTCAAGCCCTCCAAACCTGGCTGCATCCTTGTAAATCTTTTCCGAACCCTTTCAAGTTTCATAACATTTTTCCTATAGCAAAGAAACCAGAATTGAATGCAGTAATCTAAAAATGGCTTCACCAATGTCCTGTATAGCTGCCACATGACATCTCAATTCTTATACTCAATGTACTGACCAAAGAAGGCAAGCAAGCCAACACCTTCATCGCCACCCTATCTACCTGCACTCCATTTTCAAGAAACTAAGCACCTGCACCTCCAGGTCTCTTGCATTCCACATTGACAAGTTAGTTCTTTTGAGCAGGATGTGGGTATGTGCAAAATACGTCGGTCGAGTTGATTTGGTGACAAGTCGGTTTGCTGGGCCTTTTCCTGTTCCCAAACACTGGTGTAAACAGTCTAACAATGTGGAATGCTACAAGCTACATCTATAGTGACTTCCTTCCCTGCAACTGAATTAAGTAACTGAACTTAGAGTTCAGTGTTCATATACATCAATTGGATAAAATTGAAAATTCTAAGATCCATTTCTTTTCTTCTAAATCACCAACATATCTTTATATTGTTAAGATTTGGAGGTGCCAGTGTTGGACTGGGGTATGCAAAGTTAAAAATCACACAACATCGGGTTATAGTGCAACAGGATTATTTGGAAGCACTAGCTTTTTGGAGCACTGCTCCTTCATCGTAAGACAAAGGATCTTGTATTCCACAACCACCTGAGGAAGGGGCAGCTCTCCGAAAGCTAGTACTTCCAAATACACCTGTTGGACTATAACCTGGTGTTGTGTGATTTTTAATTTTATATTGTTAAATGTGCTTCAATTTTATGTTGCTATTTTCTCAAAATCACTGAAAACTTCAGTTACATTATGTGATTAAGGAGTGATGGTGATTTAATGGCTTCAGTTTTCCTGAGCAGTACATGTTAAACTGTATTTTACTTGCTATTATCCCTTTTTTTTCAAAAACTATCATGTTGAGTGCAGACTGACGAAGCCTTGAATGATGTGGGGTGTGGCAAAATCCTCCCAGGCCCTTCTTGAATTTAGGAGCAATACCTTTCAGTTTCTAACTGATATCCCCGGGTCCAGAATGTTATTTACTGCACAAACGTTGCTCTGAAAGGGCCATATCATAACACAGTGGAGTTAATCAATTGGAAAGGATTCCATTTCATTACTGTGCAAGTGATTTTGTTCACTAGATCCACTTCTGAGAGGTTTGTGCCCAGTATCTTGAGAACCACTATGACTCCTACATCCTGGAGACGTCTCATATTCCTACTATATTTGAGGGTCCAGATGCCTTAAAAAGATGATTACTGGGGGTCACTGGATAACCACTGAGCTGATGGCTCAATTATGCAACCCCCAAATAATGCAGAAAGTAAATACAATGCAACTCGTTTTTAATTGCACAGACGATAGATCTCCCGAAGATGAGGTATAGTCTGCACAGAGTGTGCTGCATAATCCTAGCAAGCTGTGCTCTGCTCAACCAATGGAGGGATATTATGGATGCTGAGGAAATGGAAGAATGGGAGTAGGCATCCAAGGAATTACCAAGGTCTTTCCCCCAGGGTAGTGGAGTCCAAAACTAGAGGGCATAGGTTTACAGTGAGAGGAGAAAGATTTAAAAAGGACCTGACTGACAATCTTTTCACACAGAGGGTGGTATGTATATGGAGCCATCTGGCAGAGGAAGTTGTGTGTAATTATAACATTTAAAAGACATTTGGACACATACATGAATAGGAAAGATTTAGAGGGAATTGGCCAAACGCTAGCAAATTGGGCTAGTTCAGTTTGGGAAATGTGCTCAGCATGGACAGGTTGGACCAAAGGGCCTGTTTCCATGCTGTATAAATCTATGACTCTATGACAGGATGAGGACATTGAACAGGAGAAACATCACCTTGTGCATAAGAATGCCCAGCTGTATTGGGCACTACAAACCAATCAGGACTTAACCGACACTCAGTTCCAACAAATGAGCTATGAGGGATTAATCATTGACTTTAAAGTACTTGTTGCTCAACATGCAAGCAGTTTGTTTGTATTCTGGGAGAGAAATGCACCCTCTGTTTGTTTGATTTCTGTTTGCTTTTGGTATTTGTAAATAAAAGTTAATGTTTGTTGGCTTCCCGAATTGTGATCGCCCCATGTTGGACATTGACAGAATTTTGGGCTACAAATGTCATTGGGGAAGGAGTAGCCTAGGCTTGGAGAGGGCTGCAAGATGGGATAGAACATAGATCAGTACAGCATAGTACAGGCCCTTCGGCCTACGATGTTGTGCCAAGCATTTATTTTAATCTAAGATCAATCTAAGCTGCACACCCTCAATTTACTACCATTCATGTGCTTGTCCAGCAGCCGCTTAAATGTCCCTAATGTCTTTGATATTGTGGCAATGTACTAGTGAGCTGTACCGTTTGCTACTTAAACAGTGATTAGGGTAGGAATGTGCAGATGTATAAGACCATAAGACCATAAGACATAGGAGTGGAAGTAAGGCCATTCAGCCCATCGAGTCCACTCAATCATGGTTGACGGGCATTTCAACTCCACTTACCAGCATTCTCCCCGTAGCCCTTAATTTCTTGTGACATCAAGAATTTATCAATCTCTGCCTTGAAGACATTTAGCATCCTGACCTCCACTACACTCTGCGGCAATGAATTCCACAGGCCCACCACTCTCTGGCTGAAGAAATGTCTCCGCATTTCTGTTCTGAATTGACCCCCTCTAATTCTAAGGCTGTGTCCACGGGTCCTAGTCTCCTCACCTAACGTAAACAATTTCCTAGCATCCACCCTTTCCAAGCCATGTATTATCTTGTAAGTTTCTATTAAATCTCCCCTTAATCTTCTAAACTCCAATGAATACAATCCCAGGATCCTCAGCCGTTCCTCATATGTTAGACCAACCATTCCAGGGATCATCCGTGTGAATCTCTGCTGGACATGCTCCAGTGCCAGTATGTCCTTGGTGTGGGGACCAAAACTGGACACTGTACTCCAAATGGGCCTAACCAGAGCTTTATAAAGTCTCAGTAGCACAATGGTGCTTTTATATTCAGCTGTGACACCTCTGTGCTGTCAGAGTCATTGATTTGTGGTTGCTGTGCCACTGTGGTGAGGAACAATTCCAGTCTACCAACTGGTGCATGGTTGGTATTCCAACCTGTCACCAACTTTATCCATGACCATCTATATTGGATCTTCCAGCAAAGGCAAGTTCTTCTGGCTATAGCAAGTAATAGAATCAGGCTGACATCAGGTGAAATGAGTGCCATAGATGGGGTTGGCAGCGAATGTGATCAGTTTGGGATAATTGTATGAGAAAGCTCACTAGATCCCATTGAGATAATCCCTCCGTGAAACTCACCAAAAATGACATTTGGCCAAAATGTGGTAAGATTCAACCTATTGATCTGTTTTCTCTGCATTACTGCTGAGGCTAACATTCTGGAATCAAGATGTTAAACAGCTCAGTTGTCCCATTCTGTTTTTAGTTTCATAATGCAGTCATTTGTATTTTGGTAAATCATTTTTAATCGATTACAAAATGAATTATATGACTAGAGTATTCAACTCGAGCATTTTGCTGATTTTTAAAATGAACGGAGAAATGAATATAATGCCAGCTTATTCAATTCAAGCTGTAATTTCAGATTTGAAGCCTCGTAAATAATGAAAAACTATTTTTATTTCCCACATAATAACAGATATATGGAATAGATTTCTGTCAACAACATGTTAATGTTATGGTAGTTGAATCATTTTAAAGTGCATTAGATAAGCACAGGGTTGAAGGTTATGGAGCAGGCATAATAACTGATCATGGTGTGCCAGATGAGATCATTTTAATAATGTTGGAACAATGAAATATCAGTTGTGGAATGCAGTTAATTCCTGGTCAAATAATACAGGCTGTAATACTGGATGAGAGTCTCCAACTTATATATTCACCTTTGAAACTCACAGAGGCATATCATATAATATTCTACATTTCATATAGTTGTTTCCGTCTTTAGGAAAATTAATTTAGCACCAATCTGTACATGTTATGAACATGGAGAAAGTGAGGACTGCAGATGCTGGAGATCAGAGCTTAAAAATTTATTGCCGGAAAAACGCAGCAGGTCAGGCAGCATCAAAGGAGCAGGAGAATCGACGTTTCGGGCATAAGCCCTTCTTCAGGAGGACTTATGCCCGAATCGTCGATTCTCCTGCTCCTTTGATGCTGCCTGACCTGCTGCGCTTTTCCAGCAACACATTTTTAAGTTATGTTTTGAACATGATCTATTTCAATATGCTAGCAAAATGAGCAGGAAACATTTTCATTCTCATATTTATAGCTTTAAATATATAAAACATAATTTAATGAATACTGAAGACAAAAATAACAGATCAATTGACATATACAATTCCCACACTGTCTTAACCTTATTTTTTCATGGGAGGTGAGCCCTGATGGCAAGGTTAGAGTTTGCTGGCAATCTCTAATTGCTCCTTGAACTGAACAATTCACCAGATCATTTCAGAAGGTAGGCAGGAGTCAATCATATTTCTGTACATCTGAAGTCACATGCAGGTCAGAGCAAGTATGGACAGTAGATTATCTTTCCAAAAGAGGTTAGTGAACCAGGTAGATTTTTAGGACAATTTACGACTATTTCATAGTTACCAGTAGTTTTCCCCATTCCAAACATTAGTGATTGGAATATAAATGCCAACAGCTAGCACATTGATATTGGAACCCATCTGGATTGCAAGTTAATGGATGCAATGCTAATGCTAAGCTCTGCATGCAAGTAGTTAACTGAAAGCCCCCACGCAGGCTCTTTATGATCGTGTGCACAGCAATGAAGAAAAAATTAAATAAAATGGCCACAAACGGCAAACAGAAATTAGAGGAGACACAGCCAGCAAGTTTCCTTTACAAAAACAAACTAGTGAAGCAGTTGTACTTATTATAATAATTCAAGTTTCCTGCTTCCATTTTTTTTTCAAAACTAAGTTCAACTTGTCAACTTGCCATCATGGGAGTTGAACCCACATTCTCAATTTTATTAGCCCTGTAACATAACAACTGCACTTCAATATCCATGTTTAATTAGCATGCTTATTTTATAACCTGCAATCAAAACCCTTCATATATACTTGGGGAGAACCAAACAGTTCAGTCTTGAGATAATGGTATAAAATAGTGTAAAAATAAGTACAATATGTGAACACAATCTGAAAGTACATTTTATTTGTAGTTGGGTTGCAATCAAGGAGCCCCTATTTACATTGGCTTCTGTATATCTGACACTTCAACTGCGCTCTCATTGGAAAGAGTTCTACATGTATCAAGGAAAAAGGGTAATCCTTTTTCAACTGTTAAAAAATGAAATGTTTAGAAAGCAGGTTATAAGACTGCCCACTCTTAAATCTTTAAACAGATGATGAATAACTTTAATAAGTGTCTAGCAAAGGATCCTCATGAGCATTTGTTATCTGGATTTCACATAGCCCTCCTGCATGTCAAACTAAACTGGTGTGAGGCTACTGCTTCCAGAGAGTCTCAGTCTGTTTCTTTCTAGAGTTAGGTCAATCCCTGGCTCTACAGGTTAACAGTGATAGTTTAGAATTGGAGAATGTAATAAGTGATGGCTTCGAGATATCACATTGCTATTATTTTCAGTATGAAAATATTACACCAGACAACAAGTGGTTAAGGTACTATATCATCAATAACATGGATATAGGTTGATACAGATATTATTTCAGCAACATAATAAATTTTCAAAGGTTGTTTTTTATTACTGACCTGAGTTAGTGCACCAAATTAAATACACGCTAAAAGTATTCTGTGAACAGGAACATGTGATAATAATACATTGACAAAGTGGTCTTTAAATCCTTGGAAGAGCAGAACAACCAGGAAATAAGTACCAGATGAAAGATATTCAAGGGGACTGAGTAGAGGTCAGCATACAAGTCTCCAAATTTAATTCCTACCTAGTCACATATAATTAAAATTCACTCAATTATATGATATTGACCTATAAGAGGGTTTAAGCAGTTTCAACCAATTTTAAGTTGCTACTGTTCCAAAGTTTGCCATAAATAAGCAATTTAACTTAGAGAGATCATATGAAAGATGCCACAATGATTCATTTCTTCACTTACTTCCAAAGTGGGAAGGTACAATTCCAACAGGTAAATCATGGTCATTCTGGACTCAAATAGAGAAATTGTTATTTCTAAAGGCAGCTCTATCCTCTTTTACTTGCCAGACCATCTCCTCACTCCTGAAAGGAGACTTTTTTAAAAATATCAAACCTTTTTTGTTTATTTTTGGTGTAATTATGTTAAATTAGGTTCGATTCTCTACAGTGCGGAAACCGGCCATTTGGCCCAACAAGTCCACGTGACCTTCCGAAGAGCTATTTTTAAAAATCCTGCTAATTCAATGCTTTATTTGTGGCTTCTGAAGACATATGTCAGAGTTTCTTACTCATTGAATTTTCACCTCTACCCTGTGGAAAATTGGGAACTCATCCCCGCTCACCCACACCCCCCTCTCCCACTGCTCCCAATGCATTCTAGCATTCATTGGCAAACTGCATTTGTTGCTTAACATTCAGCAGTACCAGGCTGTACTTGTCTTTCATTAGCATTTATATTTCATTTGGAGTTCTGTCATTTTCATATGTTTGTAAAGGATGAAACCTGAGAAAAGTTTAATGTACAATTATAGATTTATTTCAGTGTTGTGTAACTGACACTTGATTTCCCAATAGTGTGTTTGATTAGCAATGTATAAAGTCATGGAGTACCAAAGCATGGAAAGAGCCCTTTGACCCATCATGACCATTTCAGTCATCAAGCACCTATCTATTCTAATTCCATTTCCCGGCACTTAGTCCATTGCCTTATATGCTATGGCGTTCAGGTGTTCATCTAAATACTTCTTAAATTATGTGATACTTCTTGCCTCTACCAACCTTTCTGGCAGAGTTCCAGATACCCAACATCCTCTGGATGAAAAGAGTGTTCTCTAAATCCTCTCTAAACTTCCTGGCCCTTCCTTAAACTTATCCCCCTGGTAATTGACCTCTCTAGTAAGGAGAAAAGCTTATTCCCATTGACCCTATCTATATTCTTCATGACGCAGAGGTGTCTGTGATGGACAGTGGACAAAGTCAGAAGTCATATGGCACTAGGTTAAAGTACAACAGAATTATTTGAAATCACAGAATCACTTCATCTGATGAAGGAGTAGCACTCTGAAGGCTTGTGATTTTAAATAAACCTTTTGGACTACCTGGTGTCGTGTGACTTGTGACTATGTTACATCTTTTGTAATCTTGTCGACCTCAGTCAAGTCTACCGGCTCCATGAAAAACAGCTCCAGCCGATGTAGTTTCTTTTCAGAGCCTGGGGAGCATCCTGGTGAACTGCCTCGACTCCCTTTCCAATGCAATCAGGTTGTTCCTCTAATGTGGTGACCAGAACTGCACACAGTACTCCAAATGTGGCGTAATTTGCCACAGCTCTATCAGAACTTTGAAATTCTTGTATTCGATACCACAACTAAAAAAAAGAAGTATCCCAAATGCCTTCTTAACCACCTTATCTATCTTGTCCTCTTGCCTTCAAAGATCTATGTACATTCACACCAAAGTCCTATTCATTCTCTGAACTACACAGAAGCCAATCACTCATTATGTATTACCTTGCCTAGTTAGTCCTCCCTAAATGCATTGCTTCACACTGTTCAAGATTAAACTCTATTTGCCAATGTTCTACCCATCTGACCAGTTTGACTATATTGCCCCGGAATCTAAAGCTTTCCTCCTTGCTATTTAGGCCACCAATTATTTTATCATTTGTGACTTACTGATTATACTTGTTTTATTTGTGTATAAATCAGCACTGATTGTCATTCCAGGCAGAAATAAACTCTGTCCCTTAAATTTATTTTTACAAAGGTTTCCCTACCACTGAAGTTACACAAACTGGTCTATGGTTCCCTGATTTATCTCTAACACATTTCTTGAATAATGGTACCACATTATGTAAAGATCATGTCCTTTTTATTTTACTGCATTTTTGATCATGGTGAAATGAGAATCAAAATGGTTTGAAACCAAGAATTGCTAGAGGATTATTGCAATTTTCTGCAGTAGGAGGATTTATCTCCACTTGAAATGACAAGGATTAATCAATGATAGTCAATACAGCTTTGTCAGGTCATAGCTAGCAAATCTAATTGCATTTTTTGAGAAAGTGACTAATGTGTGCATGAGGTACAGCATAGACTTCAATAAGGATTTTGATAAGGTGTTGCATGGGAGACTGGTCAAGAAGTTGAGAGCTCTAGGGGTTGAGGACTATTTGCTAAATTGAATACAATATTGGCTTAGTGGCAGGAGGCACAGATACAGGTTGAAGGTTGTTTCCTTGACTGGGAGCCTGTGCATTGCGGGATTCAGTGCTGGGTTCCTTGTTGTTTGCTCATTAATGATTTATACACAAATAGAAGAGTTATTATCAGTAAGTTCACAAAGCTGGAGCCAAGGATGTGTACATTTGGAGATTCAGCTGGAAACAAGTAGCTGATTAGTCTATGGATTAGTGACAAGATATCGATGACAAAAGCTTTTTACTTGCCAACAATTATGGATTGGGTTGCAGGCAGCTGAACTGTTTGGGGCAGTGAACAAGAGGGGGAGAAGCCATCATGTTTTCACCAGCTGAGGAACAGTGTCTATTCTCTGCAGCAAAATCCACTCTAAGCCTGAAGAAAACCAACTTATTCTTCATTTAACAGTTGCTATAAACTGTGACTTCTAATTAATAAGCCAGCAATCTTTTATAAAAGTGAACCAATCACGCTACGTCTCCTGCAAACCTCCTGGAAATGAAAACATAAAGGAGCAGACCTTGGCAGATCCTGTTTTCCCAGTTTCCTCTCAGTCCAGACAAAGGCCCTTTGGCTCACCAAGACTTATCACTGTCCTACTATGCCTTTCTAAACTAAAAGTCTTTTACCTCTGCGCTGTCTGTATCTCTGTATTCCCTACCTATTCATGTATCTGTCAAGACGCCTCCTAAACATTGCTGTGGTATCTACCTCCATTGGTCTTCTGGCAGTGTATTCCAGGCATTTACCACCCTCTATACAAAAAAAAACTTGCCTCTCACACCTCCTTTGAACTTACCTCTTTTTTCCTTAAACCTATGTCCCCTAGTAATTGACATTTCCACTCTGGGAAAATGATTATCCACTCCACCATGCCTCACATGATTTTGTAAACTTCTAACCTCCAATGTCCAAGTGAAAGCAAACCTCATAGCTTATACACTCCAAACCAGGCAATATCCTATTAAACTGTTTCTGTAACCTCTTGAAAGTCTCCATATCCTTCTGGTAATGCAGCAACCAGAAATATACATAATATTTCAAATGTGGCCTGTTAAAGTTGTATAGAACTGCAACATGACTTGCAATTTTTATACTCTCTGCCTTGGCTGATGAAGACAAGCATGCTATATGCCTTCTGGCCCACCTTATTCACATGTGTTGCTACTTTCAGGGAACTGAGGACCTGTACACTTAAACCCCACTGTATTGATGTTACAAAGGATTCTGCCATTTACTAAGTCCTCCAGACTTAGACCTACCAAAATGCATTGCCTCACATTTGTCCAGATTAAAATCCATCTCCACCTAAGTCTCTAGCCTATCTATATCTTGCTGTATCCTCTGGCAATGCTCCTCAACATCCGCAGCTTCCCCAATCTCTGTGTCATCTGCAAACTTACTAATCAGGCCACCTACATTCTCCTTGAGAATTTGAAAAGTAAGGGGCTGCTGTTGGCTTCATCTATGTTCCCTTTTCCTTTCTGTCAAGAAAAGCTCAAGTTTATATTTGGACTTCCCCAACTACTTGCCAGTATTTGATGTTTCCCAACTAGACAGTGACAAGATGTGGAAAATAGAGACAGGGTCACACTGACTTAGTGGGTGGTTAGATAAGATGTCGCTAGGGACATATAAAGTGTGTGGTGTGCTGGTTAATCAATGATTAAGGTGAGAGGATTGGGTTGTACATGTGACAGAGTGTCAGCCATGCTGGCTATGTGTGATGGACAGTATGGCCTTGTGGCTGCTTTGCTATAATGGTGCTGGTGAGGGATAATGCTGGATTCCCAATGGTTATCTAGATGAACAGCATCCTTTCAAAGATCATGTGGGTGCAAGGGATGCTGGCCTTTAGCAGATATCTGCTGAGTGCCAACTTGTTCTGGGTACATCACATGGTAAGACTGGTGAAAACCAGATGTGGGAGACCCCATAGTGACGTTGTATGTAATTAATGCAGTGAATTTGGTGAGGTATGGCACAAAAACGTGCTAGGCCTCATAGTGAAAAACCCTCCAGAAACTCGACACAACTCAGACCCAGCCAAAAAAAGTAAATTTCAGCGCAATAAAATAACTCTGATGTTCTATTTGTAACAAGTGTGAGATGAAGGCTGTATCCTGTAATTCCTATTCTTAGCAAGCATAGTTCAAGGGCAGGTTTAAGAATACTTATCAAGTGCGTGATTGCTATTCAGGACACACATTAGTACCAAGCTGTTTTTTTGGATGGCAACAAAACATCAGCGAATATTAAAAAAACTGTCATTGATGTAGAAATAATTTAGAAGTGATGGGTACTAATGGAAATTTTAGGTTAATCAGTGGGGAATGTATACATTTTTGATCTTTTATTCCACATTCAAACAAATTGTCACTTACCAGCTGGCATGATTATAGACTATTTCTAAATTTCAGGACTATTCAAATTTAACAGCGTACTTGGAGTTCGGTCAGCCACAGAAACCTTCTCCAAAGTTAATTCAATCTGCCCTCCGGTCAGGAGATCATGCTCTTTGCATCTGTCATTAACATTTCTGTGCATGTTTAATAAGGATGGGCAGACATTTTGAGTCAAAATTCAGTTAGGTATCAATGCTGAAGAAAGTGCTAGTAAGTGTACAAGCTGTCCCAACTGCAAGAAAACTGGTAACAAAAAACTTAGAACTCAGCAAACTATGATCAATACAACAGTAGTAGCACATTTGTAGGACAGTTTTTTTTAATGTTATTTTAATTGAAATAAAAGCCCATTTTCAAATAACAACAGGCTTAGTTTCTCTATTACAATAGTACGTAATATTGTAAAGTGAGTCTATACTCTTTGAGTGAACATCAACAAGCCTTATTAAATGTAGCTATATTGCTAAAACCACACAAACTTAGGCCTTTCTTCTCAGTGATCTAATATCTCCTTAACATAGCTCCTTTTGCATGTATTCTGTAACTATTCCTAAAATAAAGGGTGAGCACTATACTCCACATCTCCTCATTGGTAAATTGCAGCCCATTGCTGGTAATGATCATCCACAAGATACCATGTAAGGAAAACAAGGTCTTCGAAGAGATAATCACAATTACAGAGTCGGATTAACTGAGCTCTGGACTTTGAAACATGGGTGATAAGTGATTTTCCATCCCCTTAAACTCAAAGAGACCAATACCAGGATTGGCCTTGCTGGTAAGAAAGAGGATAGGGGAAGTTCTGTCTGTTCCTGTCTATCAGTAGCACAGATCACAACCTTAAGCGCATGAGAAATATCAGGCCACCATACTGATTCCTGTGTCCTGCACTTGTCCTGAGAAACACCCAGATGTTCCTAGTGGATTGTTTGGAAGATGTCACAGTGGAGAGGGTATAAGACATGAACTGCTCATTGTAGACCAAGGATCAATGCTAATACAGATACAATGATGTTGTTCAAAATACTACTACTACTACTACAACAGGACAGAGTTATTTAGGACAAGCTCCAGCCAGCCTTCCAGACAAAACATGCGAATCTGCACACATTCTTTGTCAGGCAACTAAGCCTCACAAAATTAAGAGAATTTTTTATAGTGGCTAAAAGCAGTTGGTGCTTAAATGCAAAAGGAATCATAGAATCCCTACAGTGCAGATAGAAGCTATTCAGCATATCGATTCCACACAAACCCACATTATTCGTGTAACTCTACATTTACCATGGCTAACCTGCACATCTTTGGACTGTGGGAGGATTCTGGAGCATCTGGCAAAACCCACTCAGAAAAGAGGAGAGCGTGCAAACTACACTCAGTGATCAAAGGCTGGAATTGAATCTGGGTCCCTGGCACTGTGAGGCAGCAGTGCTAACAACTTCCACCATGCTGCCCTTGAATTCTTGAATTGCTTGATCTGTTGATTGAGATCCTTAATCGAGCATCAGCTGTAGTCTGGTGCTGCCCAATACAGCATACATGATGTCATACAGCATCAGTAATCAAAATCTCTGGACTCTCGGAAACATCTTTGAAAGCTCCCTTGTGTTTACCTATGTTATCAGTGGCTTGTGGTCAGTCCCAATTTTGAATGGTTATCCTAAAACATGGTCAGAGAATTTTTCATGTGCCCAGATCACCATGAACATCTCTTCCACAATGACAGCATACAGTAAGATCTCTGAAAGTGTGGTGGATTGGTTGCATGATCCCATCATGTTGAAGATGAATTAAAAGTGCTTCCAGGTGCATCCACTATTAATAGAGCTAGGATCATATTCCACACTGTAAGTAATCTCATCTAATCTAATCTAATCTATATACAATGGTCTTGTACAAAATGAGCATGCCTTTCATTCTGTCTTGTAGGTGCTATTGATACTCAGTCCAACATGTTGCCTGATCTTGCTTCAAAAGCTGCCTGAGAGGGTCCTTAACTTGAGTTGTGTGGTAAAACTTTTACAACCTGTTTCACCATTCTCACACACTACTGGAGGTCTATGATATTTTTGGATGGTAGAGATGTTTTGGTGACTTCAGTCAATACAGATCTGCTGCGATTCTTGTTGTACGAACAGTATGGTGCAAAACCCTAATCACTGATTTTGGAAATTCACAGTTGTCATTCTTAGTCAACCCAGCTTAATTTACTAATAACTCTCCTTACACTGTTGTTGTGTTGGGCTTTAGTGGAACAATAGTCAAGAATGTTATTCAAGGGGTATACAACACATTCCAGGCCTTTCAATATATTGGATATCATCCACTGGAAAATCTCAGGTCAGTATGTGAGCCCAAAGAGCAGACACTCAAAACAATACCCATGAAATGTTATGAATATTGTCGACAGTTTGGAGGTCTCACATAGAGGAGGTTTCCAGAAGCTACTGTTTACCTCCAGCTTGGTGAAAATTGTGCTGTTTGCAAGCTTAGCTGGACTGTTGGCCAGAAATATCATTGGATGTATCTCCCATTGATGAAATGTGTTAAGTTGATGCAAATTCTAATGAATCCATTCAGTTTAGGAGTGGGCACTTTAGGCTGAGCATGATGTAATCAGCATGACTATTGTCCTCTGGCGCACTGCCTCAATTACGTGTAGGTACATCAGGGAGTGAATAAGCAAATGGCTTTGGTATCTCCCTTCAGTGTGATGTGACACTTGTTGTTCAGTTTCACTGCCTGGACTCTGACTGACAGCTCAGTCTATGTTAAGGATGAAGTTGAGAGCACTGTATACTCTTCTTTAGAGCAATGAGTATGACTGGTCACAGGCAGCACACAGTGTTTCTACAATTTCCTTACTGTTGAGAATAAATTTTGCCAGATATTGGCATTTTACCTTGTGGATGATTTCTCTTGGGCCATGCTATTGGATGAAGATTGTTGGTAACTGCCTTAGCCATTTTAGGCTGTGCAATAAAACAGTAACTACAGTCTTCACATCCATTTTAAAGTATGCACGGGTGGTCATTGATAACAATAAGCATACTATAATATTAACTGTCCTCGTCCAGACCTCGCCAGGAGAAAGATATTGCTGTGAGGATTTACCTTTTAAAAACATATGCCTTGTTTTTCCTTAACACCAACTTCAATAATGACAGGGAATGCTGTGATTGCAACAATGGCTTTCTGTCATATGGGCAGGGCCTTCTCCCACCTCTGGAGCTTCAGTGCTCCATTTCACCATAACAGCAATTGGTGCATTTTCTGCACAGTTCCTGTGATGCTGATGAAGCATGCTTTTAATGCTACAATGAGTCGAGGAACAATCCCATCTTTTTAACACCCTCATGGTATCTCAGTAGAATTAATGTTGTAGTCAATGTAATTAAAATTAATCTTTCAATTACCAAGATCTTCTTGAGCGAAATTTTAATACCTACTAACCTTGAGAAAAATAATGACAATGATGCATCAAACACACAGTGAGATATAAAAATAAAACTGAAAGGCTGGGACTTCTTTCACTTGAGCATAGGAGATTGAGGGGTTACCTTATTGAGGTTGATAAAGTCATGAGGGTTAGACAAAGTGAAAGACAAGGGTCGTTTTTCTAGGGTGGGGGGAGTTCAAAAGTAGGGGGCATATTTTTAAGGTGAGAGAAGAAAGATCTAAAGAAGACATGAGGGGCACCTTTTTTACACAGAGAATGATTCATGTGTGGAATGAACTGCCAGAGAAAGTGGTAGGTGCAGCTACTGTTACAACTTTTAAGAGACATTTGGATAAGTTCATGAGTAAGCAATGTTTGGAGGGATATGGGCAAGTGCAGGTGGTGTGAACTAGTTGGATCAAAGGATCCACTTCCATGCTGTATGATCCTATGACAATGACTCTATAACTCAGATAACAAGGTTAGAAAGCAGAGACTGCCTGGTACAGACAGGGAGAATGAAGGATACATGGTTTAAAAGCCTTTAAAATCCTTGAAGTGTTGCATTTTTAACCTGAGACCACACCTGTTTAATTGTCGACTACCATCCTCAACAGTGCCAAATCTGCAAATGTTTTTGAGTTCTTCGTAAATGTTTGTTTCTTCATCTGCTTTATCAGTGTGCAAAGCTTTCTGAAATGACGAGACACAAGAAGAGAGAAAGATTTATTCAGTCCTTTCCAATTCATTTATCTCTTTCTCTCAGCTCTGCTGCTCTAAAGCAGCTGTTAAAATGTAGATCAGTGTGCATTCCTGAGTCTGACTTCACTGTCTTTTCAAGTTGGCTGACTGGCACACAAAATTTTTATTTCCAATATCATATGAGTATGTATTAAAACAGTAAATACAAATTTCTTGATGTTGATGTAGTTGCCTGATTTCACTTTCTAGATAAAATGATAATTTCAGCACAGATGGTTTCATTCATACAACATATAACACCTGGATTTGCCTCAATCTGGTCACATGTTTATGGCAGCAATTTTAGGTCTTTATTTCCCCTTCCTTCCTCAAATCATTCTAGTCTATTAAAAGTATCAGTTAACGTTTGATAGTCCATATTTATCAACATTGTCACATGTCTTGCACACTCTATGGTGACTCTACCTTTGTTGAGACTCTCTGAGGTGCTGTATACCCAGGACATTTGTCAGTGGGCTAGGGAAGAGTCTATTGTTCTTCCAAATTTTAGTCAGTCTCCCGCAATGCTGTATGTACTAATCAGCAGATGTTCTGGTGATCAGGTCAGTCGCAAGGCATTCACCAACTGCATATTATGGTCATTAAGCTTCTTTTCAGGTGCTCCATTTTACTTACCTCAGATTCTGAAGGCCAGCCATCATTGCGACCATGAACGAAAGTGAAGTTTGCACTCTTATGAGTGAACAGTAATAGTCTTTATTGAATGTAACAATTTACAAGGCACAACGAGAAAGGACAGGCTGTTGAAGCCTTCCAGGCTTGGGTTACAGATTCATCCGACCTGATGTTGCAATGACATAACTCTTTCCTCACATGCTAAGTAACTAATCCTGGAGTAAAGGTACAATCAACCATTTACTTCACAGACAAAGCATTGTGATGCAACAAATGTGCATTGTGTGCTAATACTACCAATAGTCACTTTAAGGCTAAATTGTGTTTTAATTGTATGATAGATTTGCCATCAAAATCAATCAGGTTGATAACAATCTCGTACAATGTGCAGATGCTGTAAATCTAATAAATCAAACAAAATCAATGTAAACATTTACAGACTCTTCATTAAATCAAGTCTGAGCATTTCTGTAATCTATCTATGGCAGAAATCTTTTTTTATTCAAATCTCAATCATATATTCATACACACTGCAAAACTCAATTAAAGATTTTCTGATGCAAAGTAGATTTTATAATTGATGCTTGAGTTTCTTCCTGACCATTTGAAGTAATGAGCTAATAAATGTACACTTTTTAGCTGTCTTCTAATGGTGTCGAGATGATATTTGGGCCAAATGTCTGGCTGAATACTGTTGTTATATGTTGTTCTAATTCTTTGAATTCAGCAACATCTGAACCCTTGCAAATCCTTGCAATTGTTGAACAGATTTGTCGCCAGCATATTTTTGCACTTGTCACTGAATAATCCTGGATTCTTTTGGAAAAGACCACTTCAGGCTTGGACAATTACAATTTTTTTTCTCTGCTTTATTCCTGTTCCTTGCTCTTGAACTTTCACATTTATTCAAGTTCTATGTTGCATGAATCTGACATTAACAATCTCTTTGCTAAAGACATTTACAGTAGTAACCTTCATACAGTCATCTCTGTCAAGATATATACATTATACAGACCACAACAAATCCATTTGTTTTTTTTGTTGAGAGGTAGCAGAGTTGTGATTCAGAGGTCTATACAAGCAGTTGGAAGAAATGTATTGGGAAAGCTTTCTTAATCAGATTTAGATAATGAAAAGCAACACAAGTTTCACCATATACACCAATTGATGCAGGATAAATAGGTTTGCCTCCACAGGATTGTAATGGTGCAGTGATATTGCCCCTACCTCTAAACTCAGAGGCCTGGGGCTCAAGTCCCATTTCCTGAGGTGGGTGGCAACATCCCTCAATAGGTTGATTTAAAAGGATCAATTAACATCCATCATTACATTTATTGTCCTTCATTCACAGGAATAACAATCACCAGACAATGTTGTTATAAAAAGGTGAGGAGGGGAAATTAGCTCCCTCTCAGTCAGTCACAACAAATAGATTTTATTTCTATTTAACTGACAACCGTCACACTTCAATTAGAATATGATCCCCTGGATGAAAATGAGAAAGCCAAATCATATAGTTCTCCCGAGTGAAAGAAAGACAAATTTTGCTACTTATTCTAATCCTGAGAAAATAAGAAAGAATATGACATTAAACACAAAACAAACAAATGTAATTAACTTAAAAAAAAGGTGATGTGTATGTAGTACAGACAGGTAGCCTCAAAGTGAAGCCCAGCTCAGTCTGGAGTCAAGGCTGGGTGCAAACTGGAGGCAAGGTGCTAGCATGGACTATGTTGAAAGGATTGTGTTCTGAACTTTTTATTTTGCTATTTTCTATTTTATTCCTGCAATCTGTAATGCTGGACTTCTTATTTCTTTAGTTTTCTTTATTTTTCCTTAGAATTTGTACTGAATAATCTGTACCTAGGTACCTTGTATCTGGGATGGTGGTGACTTGTAAAGTTTTCACTATACTCATTTGAGTACATGTGACAATAAAGCTAATTCAATTCAATTCAAAAGGAAAGTGCAGTTTGAAGTACCTACAGTCCTTGAGTTGTGAGAATGACTTGAGTCCTGTCTGTTTAGCTATTGTCCTGTTTCTTCCTGTTGGCAAAGTTTGCAGATAACCTTGAGCTCTAGTGAATGGTTGTTTTTTCCCCAAGTTCCTTGTTTACTAGGTATTGACTTCAAGTTTGATGGAGGAAAAGCAAGAAAGAGAGAGAGAATGTCTTCTAGTTCTTGCTTACAAGTCCAATTTCCCTGTCTCAGATTTGAGGTAGCTGTTGAAAATTGGCTCCATATGTATACCAGAGTCTAGTTCCATCTAGTCATTTTCTTCAAACCCAATCTGAAAGTGACTTTCATCCCAATGTGTAACATCAATAAAGTATTAAAGGGGGCTCCTGTGGTACAGTGGGTCACTACCTCTGGACCAGGAGACTCAGATTCAAATCCCATGCTCCAGAGTTGTGTAATAACATCTCTGAACAGGTTAATTCAAAAATATGTCCAGAAGGTAGCAATGAACCAGGAGACACAGATCTGAGCTTCAATGTTTTTCATATCAAAGTACATTTCTGTTCAGGCTGATCCTTCTTTATTGATGGATTCATGAGCTCAGCTTAACCCAGTCAAATAATAACACCAGCCATTGTAGGTCAGTTTTTGACCTTTTTAAAAATCTCAGTAGACGATCAGTTGATTCAAGTCAAACATTGTTATGGCAATTTTGCAATGATTGTAACAATGTAAATTCTTCATTCTCTGGTACCCACAAACCACCATGCCGTTCCAACTGGAATCTCCAATATACCCATGAAATCACTGTTACTACATCAAAGTATGATTTTGTTTGATTCCTACTATTTCTACTAGCTATGATGCATTAATCAAAATTTTTGTGCGTTGAGATGTTTTCTATATAAACGATGAAGAATAAATGCAGATGTTTTACTGAATCCTTGTGTTTTGATTGACATATTGCAGCTCTCCAAGATGTATTTGGGGTAATGATTATTAATTGTAAACAAACTATGATCAGAATTAAAGAGGAAAATGCAAAATCTTAATATTAAGCAAAGTATTTTGACCTCCCATGCTTATTATAATAGGGGTTCTGCAATGGAGACAATAGATTTATGATAAAGTTTACAATATCACTTTATCAAAGAAATTATCATTTTGGATTAATGTTTAAAGTTACAGATTAATTCATTTTGATTACAAGTCATACTCAAGTGGTGTAATGCACTGGTCAAACCATACCATCAGTTGGGTAACCTGTTGTAATCTCTGAGACCCAAGTAATATTGTCAAGACTCAGAAGTGATTCTGAGAAAAGCCACAAAAATCAAGCTGCTTGTCAGAGGAGTGGCACGGTGGCTCAGTGGTTAGCACTGCTGCCTCACAGTGTCAGGGACCTGAGTTTAATTCCCACCTCGGGCAAGTGTCGGTGTGGAGTTTGCACATTCTCCCCGTGTCTGTGTGGGTTTCCTCCGGGTGCTCTGGTTTCTTCCCACAGTCCAAAGATGTGCAGGTCAGGTGAATTGGCCATGCTCAATTACCCAGAGTGTTCGGTGGATTAATTAGGGGTAAATATAGGAGGGTGGGTTTCTCTTCGGAGGGTCGGTGTGGACTTGTTGGCCCGAAGGGTCTGTTTCCACACTGTAGGTAATCTAATCTAATCAGGGATGTGTAGGTGTAAGGATGCATTAGCCATGGGAAATGAAGGGTTACAAAGATGGGATGTTCTTTGGAGGGTTGGTGGGCCAAATGACCTGTTTCCACAGGTCAATCTGGGTAACAGATGGAAGCAGATCAGTGAATTAACAGCCATCACCATGACACCACTGCAGAAACTTACTTACTAATTTTCCTGGAGCATCTCTGGAGACAGGTATTGTCAGACATGGAAAGTCCAGCTTGCCAGATGGAAAATACGATGGGTGAGGTAGAGAATCGCATTACCCTTTCTATTCGAGAATCCAGAATATTCTTGAATCTTCAGACCACCTGAAACAAATGGTAGGCCTCCCTTGCTGAGGATGGGTTAGAGATGTTCCATTGTTGAAACACATACAGAGGGGCCAGGGTTAGTAAAAATTTACTGGTATTATTCAAAATGAATTTTGAAGTTGCTTTAAGCTATAAAATGTTTTTTAAAAGATTTGAAAAATTTTTAAAGCTTTTTTTAATTACCAATTTTTAAAAGTTTTATGATCCATTAGTTCTTTCGCATTGAGGATGAGAATAGTTGTTCTAAGAATGAATGCCTGACTAAGTACTGTAGTTGGTCTTTAGCCACTGCCTGGTACTATCCACACATTCCCATCTGTAGGTGCAGGTGACCTCCTTCATCATGACCCTTGCCATTGCTTCAGAAGACTATGTCTCCCTCACAGCCAATATCTGACCCCTACAAGCTGCCAAAGACCTTCAGACTCATCTCAAAAGGGAAACTTATGGCTGACAAAGATCCAATTTCTTTTACGTGTCCTTGAAGGACAGGGCATTGGGCCCTGTTATTGGACACAGCAGGTCCAATTTTGACTCCTTACAGTTTCTCATTCATCGGGATGGGCAGTGTCCTGTTTTGAATTATGAGGCGCACTTTTGCATTTCCATTCAGATAACAAAACTATAAATCTAAAATGAAACCACATTTGATTTGTGTTGCAAATAAACAAGAGAGGATTTTGTTTCACAGTAAATGAGTATTCTGTAACATGTGTGGTGTCCATGATAATTTCTTAGACATCATTGCTAAAGGTGTAAAATATTAACAGTGAAGTAAGATAAAGCTGCAACAGAATTGAGAACATGAGTATTGCACAACAATGATTTTCATTTATATAGCATCATCAATGGAACATAATCAGGCAATAACTGACACCAAACTAGAAGGGGACCATGGGGCTAATGACCAAACCATAGGAAAAGGCAATAGTTTTTAAGTAGCGTCCAAAAGGAGAAGCGAGAGGTGGAGAAACAGAGGGATTTAGGGAAGAATACAAGAGCCTACTGTCAAGATAACTGAAGCAAGGCTACCAATGGTGGGGCAAAGGCAGTTAAGATTGCACAAGTCCAGAGTGAAGGAAGGTAGGGTTCTTAGAGGGTTGTAAGCCTGAATTAGATAGTTACAGAGATAGGGAGGGTCATGGAGAGATTTGAAAGCAAGAATTACAATGTTAAAATAGATGTATTAGTGAACCAAGAGTGATAGGAGGTCAATCAAGGAAAGCATGATACTTGAACAGGAAGCACGTTAAAAGACTAACAGCAATCAGTATTAATGTAATTCAAATTAATATTGTTTACAGGTAGACGATCCTTTATCCGAAGTTCCGAAATCCAAAGTGTTTTCATGGAATGTGAAGCATCAGTCATGTCTGCATAACATAACAGGGTTTGTTTGGTGGGTGAAGGCCACACCCACTCGACCCACGTGGCAGTGTGGCCCAGCACTTGCAGGTGTCAATTGTGTACTTTTTTCACTGTGTTTAATTGTTTAATTTCACTTTGAAAATGCCAAAAAGAGCTGCAGGTACAGCTATGCCTAACAACAATAAAAAGAAAAGGAAGCATCTGACATTATCAATAATGTAGAAAGTAGAGTTATTACAGAAGCTTGATTATGGTGTGTCTGTGCGGCATCTTACTGAAGAATATGGTGTCGGAACTATCACTGTCTATGACTTGAAGAAACAGGAAGACAAGCTACTGAAGTTTTATGGTAACAGTGATGACCATAAACTAGTGAAAAATAGGAAAACGCTGCATAGGGCAAAAAAATGAAGACTTTAACCGTGTGTTAGTGGAGTGACTTTGACAACGGAGATGTGAACGTGTGCCACTGACTGGTTTGTTGGTCATGAAGCAAGCTAGAAAATATTATAAGAACTGAACATTAAAAGCGAATGTCAATATTCAGAAGGTTGGCTGCAGAAATTTAAGAACACCGTAATGGTGCAAGGTATCTGAAAATCTGTGATGAAAAGGCTTCTGCTGAGCATGCAGCAGCTGAAAGTTCTATTGATGAATTTGCCAAGATGATATCTGAACAAAGCTTTAGTCCTGAACAAATTTACAATGCTGATGAAACAGTTCTCGACTGGTGCTATGTCCCGAGAAAAACATTAACAACGGCTGATGAGGGAACACCTGTAGGTTTTAAGGATACTAAGGGCATGTTAACTATTCTTGGGTGTGCCAATGCTGTAGGCACACACAAGGTGAAATTGGAGGTGATTGGGAAAAGCAAACATCCGAGATGTCTGAAAGGTGAACACAATTTACCCGTGCAGTATTATGCAAACAAAAAAGCATAGGTAACCTGAGAAATCTTTTTCGACTGGTTCAGTAACCACTTCGTATCAGCGGCACAAGCTCATTGCAGGCAAGCTGGACTGGAAGAAAACTGTAAAATGTTATTGTTCCTGGACAAGTGCTCCGCACATCCCCCTGCTGAACTTCTTGTGAAAATAATGCTTTTGGCATTTACTTGCCCCCAAATGTGACATCTGTATTTTGTCCTCCATGAAGAGCAAGTATAAAGACTATTTTTTAAACTGTATGCTTACTGCAGTCAACAGAGAGGCAGGAATCCAAGACTTTCTGGAAGAGATTAATGTTAAGGATGTCATTTACGCAGTTGCTAATGCTTGGAATGATGTTGATAAATCAGCATTAACAAATGCTTGGCACAGACTCTGGCCTACAACGATGTGTGATGTAAATACAACTACAGATGAAGACTTTGATGCATTTTGTGTCACTGAAGAGAAAAAGATGATAGCAAACCTTGTGAGTTATGCACAAAGTTTATCGGACGAAAGTGTAAATAAATTACAGGAAGCTGACATTGAAGAAATGCTCAACATTGAAAATGATGCACCTTGAGTGATGGGAAATTGCTGAAATGGTTTTAAATACAAATAAGTGTGAGTAGAGTAGTTATGATAATGATGATGAGTTAGTGAACACAGTTGAAAAAGTCCCCATAGACAATATAGTGAAAATGTATGATCAGTTAGTTGCTGGCCTGAACAACATGAATTTATCAGTGATCAAGAGATTATGGCAATTTACTCAGTTAAAAAGAGATGACTTAGACAGAAACCTATGTTAATGAGATAGATGACACTTGAAGAAGTCTTCAAAAACACTGCCTGCCTTAGTGCTGAAGCTGTGTATGTTTAAGTTTTACTTAATATTTTTCTTGGAATTTTTTTTCTGTAATAAAACGTTGTTGAGTATTTATGGTCTATGTATTTCATTTATCAGTATATTACTCGATAAATAAACTATGGTAGTATTTCTAGGCTTTATTTATCCCACTTCGTGTGGGTATTCATACATTTTTGCTGCAGTATTGATGCTTGATTATGGGATGCTGCCCTGGACCATACATATGTTCCGAAATCTGAAAAATTCCGAATTCCGAAAAACAGCTAGTCCCGACGATTTCTGTACTAACAATAATACCAGAGTGCAGTTTCTACTATTGTATTATTTTTAACAATTGTTAACGAAGCGCATTCATCAAGTCATTCAATAAGTCAAAAAATATAAGTAAATTGTTTCCACCATTTTGAATGCTTTCTGTCTTAGTTTTCTCAATTGTACAGATGATTCCTTAATAATGTTATATTATGTTTTTAACATTTAACTATTGGCATGTTGGGGTGATGCTTCAACAGATTTACCCAATGAGTTACCAACATGCAGACTAGGAAATGATTTTGCTATGAGTTGATCTCAGATGAGACGAGCAAATGAGTACAGGGAGGGACAGGGACTTGGCCCAGTCATCTTCTTATAATGATTGTCACACAAACATGTCTTGCAAATATTCTACTGTTGAGGCATCTCCTTAAGTATCAATCTGAACAGCCAGCATTGACACACATCCACATCTTTCTACCAGCTCAATTCCATCCTTCACAGTTGCCCTTCATTCCATCTTTTCATGATATGTCATTCTCATACATA